>NC_041389.1:30539199-30554312 GCF_002162155.2 Triticum dicoccoides | reverse complement strand
CGGGGGAGGGTGTGGTGGGTCGTCGACGGTGGTGGAGTGGGGGAGGGTGCGGGGGGTCGACGGCGGTGGCCGGTGGAGCGGGGGAGATGGTGCGGGGGGTGCTCGGCGGCGAGGGCCGGGGGACCGGATCTGGCGAGGTGGGATAGCGATCGAGATGGAGGGGGATCGAGATCGAGTGTCCATGAAATTTAAAAATATTCATGAGTTCAAAAAGTGCCCATGAAATACAATCGAGAAATGAAGGCTACAATTTAAATACAATCGATCTGAGCTGCTAGCTATCTGTTCACAATCTTCTTGCCCTTATTTTTCGTAAATGGAGTTCTTCTCTTGAACGGACGTCCTTTAGGTAGGGTGGTCCTGCTTCTTCTTGTGGTGTATGATGCTACTTCATCGTCGTCGTCATGTTCGATCTTCGGGTCACCGTACTTGTCGAAGTCTTGCTCATTGGCGACTCCATCCATTCCGATGATCTTCCTTTTGCCTCTCCTCACGACAACACGACTGGGCTTTGGCGGGTCGGTAATGAAGAAGCATTGGTCCACTTGGGAAGCCAGTACCCATGGCTCATTTTTCGCGGTGGCGTTTGCGCCCACGGTCTTGGATTTGGCTTCGGGTATAACCATGGTGGTGAAATACCGGTCTTCTTTTAGGACGCTCTTGGCCCATCTGACAGGAACATCGGGACCTTCTCTCCAGCGTAGCTCAGCTCCCAGATCTCCTTGATCCTTCCGTAATATATGTCCTTGTCGTTACCGGTGTATGATTCCATCGTTACCCCAGAGTTCTGATAACCATCGCTCTTCATGTCCTTGTCCTCGGTGTAGAATGTGTAGCCGTTGATATTGTACGCCTCATACGTCATCAGGTTGTGCTCGACGCCCTGTGATAAGGTGAATATGAGTTGTTCTTCCGCGGAAGAATCCCCATGTAAAGGGTACGACAGAAGCTTCTGCTTGAACCAACGCGTGAAACATGAGTTGTGCTCTTTGATTATATCTCCATCCATCCTCTGTTGGCCTAGGTCATTGTACGTCTTCTCAATAAAGGTTTTGTGCTCTACCACCCAAGGATCGACCACGTCTATGTGTTGTAGCGCGACTAGGTTTGCTCTTTCAAAGTCGGCGAGTCGACCCTCTACGACCCTCAGGGTGACCCCATCCAGCAAGCCTGCCGAGGTGCCTGTTGACGGGCAGACCAACGGGGTCCTCGATGCCTAGATAATTCGTGCAGTAGGAGATGCACTCTTCGGTCAGAAAGCCCCTGGCTATGCTTCCCTCTGGACGTGACATGTTGCGAACGTATCCTTTGATGACACCATTCATCCTTTCGAACGGCATCATGTTGTGTAGGAACGTCGGCCCGAGTTGGATGATATCCTCCATGATATGGACCAGCAGATGCACCATAGTATCACCACAATCTCTTCTTGTAGCCTTCTGAGTTGCCTCGCGCCAACCGACTTCCGAGAGATGACGTAAAAAAAGTTGCATAGGCCAAATAGCATTTCACGGACGTGCGCGTCCATGATCCCACGGATTGCAACTAGAAGTATCTGCTTCATCAGCACGTGACAGTCGTGAGACTTCATCCCGCCGAACTTCTGCTTCACTGGGTCTACTTATCTGCTTATCTTCCCCACATAACCATAAGGAAGTTTTACTCCTATGAGGCAGGTGAAAAACTGATCGATCTCCTCTTGACTTAGAGTGAAGCACGCGGGAGGGTAGTCATTTCCGGTCTTCTTGGCCTTTTTGCCTTTGCGACGACTTCCTGTGTCCTGCTTTGCCTCATCATCATCATCATCATCATCATCATTAGCATGAAGCTCCTCCCTGATGCCCATTGATTTCAAGTCTGCCCTTGCTTTCAGCCCATCTTTGGTCCTCTCTGGCATGTTGAGCAGGGTACCAAGCAGACTCTCGCACACGTTCTTCGTGATATGCATGACATCAAGGCTGTGAGGCACACGGTGGATCTTCCAGTACGGTAAGTCCCAGAAAACAGACCTCGTTTTCCATACCTTCAGCAGCGGCTCTGGCGCCTTTCGCTTGTTTCCCGGCTCTGGCGCCTTTTGCTTCTTTCCCGGCAGTGGGCAATCTTTCCAATTTTCAACAGCTCGTCTATTTCCTCGACGCTCCTCGTACGCGGGCGTGTTCAGGGTTCGGTTTCACCATCGAACAGATCCTTGCGTTTCCTCCATGGGTCATTGTCGCGAAGCCACCTTCGATGTCCCATGAACACGGTTTTCAAAGACCCGGGATCTCTATCTAGCTGGCGATACATTGTGTCATCCATGCACCTGACGCATCCAGAAAATCCATGGACCACTTGCCCCGCAAGATATCCGTAACCGAGATAGTCATGCACCATCATGAGTAGTGCGGCTCTCATAGGGAAATATTCTTTCTCTGTAGCGTCCCACGTATTGGCTGGCGTTTTCCACAGCGTGTCTAGCTCCTCTTTCAGCAGCCCCAGATACAGATTGATGTCGTTCCCTCATTGTTTCGGCCCTTCAATTAGCATACTCATGTGAATGTGATACGTCCATTTTGCATCATGCTTTTGTGACAATATTTATTGCATTATGGGCTGTTATTTCACGTTATGTCGCAATACTTATGGCTATTCTCTCTTTTTTACAAGGTTTACATGAAGAGGGAGAATGCCGGCAGCTGGAATTCTGGGCTGGAAAAGGAGCAAATCTTGGAGGCCTATTCTGCGCAATTCCAAAAGTCCTGAAACTCCACGGAATATCTTAAAATAAATAAAGAAAAATCGTCTCCAAAGATGAAGGCCAAGGGGCCCACATCCTGCTCATGAGGGTGGGCCCCCCTGGGCGCGCCCCCTACCTCGTGGGCCCCTTGGTGGCTCTCCGACGCCCGTCTTATCCTATATGAAGTCTTTCGATGAGAAAAAAATAGAAGGCAACCTTTCGGGACGAGACTCCGCCGCCACGAGGCAGAACCTTGGCGGAACCAATCTAGGGCTCCGGCAGAGCTGTTCTGCCGGGGCACTTCCCTCCGGGAGGGGGAAATCATCACCATCGTCATCACCAACGCTCCTCTCATCGGGAGGGGGCAATCTCCATCAACATCTTCACCAGCACCATCTCATCTCCAAACCCTAGTTCATCTATTGTATCCAATTCTTGTCTCCAAGTCCGGGATTCACTACTAGGAAAAGGCCTACTAATGGTGCACTGGTTTTTCCTACTAATGGCGCACTACCGGTGCGCCATTAGTAGCACGCCACTAGAATTTTTTACTAATGGCGCACCACTGGTGCGCCATTAGTATCTGGTATACTAATGGCGCACCAGGCAGTGCGCCATTAGTATGTAAAACCATGCGCCATTAGTATGCCTCCCGGGGGGCCATATGTAACCATGTGCTTTGTCATACTAATGGCGCACTCTGCCTTGATGCGCCATTAGTATCCTTTGGCATACTAATGGCGCACTCCGCCTTGATGCGCCATTAGTATGAATATTTGTTTTTTTTTTTGCTTTTCTGATTTTTGCACAGGTTACAAAATATATTATTGGACAGAATATAGACAGCAGCACACAGCAACAGCAGATTCATCGAATACAATAGAAGATTAGTCTCTGAATACAATTCATCATATTAGTCTCCGAATTCAAAAGACCGAACAAAGATAAAACATTACAAGTCTCAAGACCGCGAGTATCGAGTTTGTCTTCACACTACAAGTCGATATCGATCATCTAAACTACCATCACATAAAAGAGAGCTGCGGTCATCACGATGAGCATCATCGCGATCAAACTGGTCTTCATCCGGTTCCTCCAACGCTCCCTCCTCTCTCCCACTAGATAGCGGGCGTATCTAGATTCGGCCTCCGCCCTAGTGGTGTACCCTTTGTAACTGTTACCGCTGAAACGGTGAACCTGTCTCCGACACTCCTCCCAGTTGTCGTAGACTCCGGGAACCTTACCCTTGTACACGACATACGATGACATATCTATGCACAAGCCAAACAACAGACAACAGACAATACATAAGCATTATGTAAGTATGCAACAAAAGGATCAGAAGAGAAAAGCAAGACATTAATAGCACGATTCATGATCCTACTAATAAATAGCATCGATTACATCTAAGTTGAATGACTGTCCAAACCAAAGAGACATACGAATTCATTAAAGTTTAATTACAACATGAGCCAATCAATGTTTCAGAACTACACATCACTACTTTCGACTCGACTCATCGGAGGAGCGTGGATGAAGCCGTCGTCTGTCGTGATGGTCATGAAATCGCGGTCGTTGTCACCCTGCATTTGTAGCGTTCCATCTATCTCATTGTTGGAAGGTTGATATCTGAGGTAGAACTGCCCCAAGGTATGAAGGACATCTTGATGGATGATGTCCGCAAACTCCGACTGGATGCGAAAGAATTCTTGTCTGAGGTCCGCGTCCTAGGTTGCCGACAACCTCGCGGCCCAATCTTTGAGACTATCTGGTAGCAGAAGTTGATGATGGCACCTTACGATCGCCCGCATGTGATAGAGGGCGTAGTAGGCATCCTTCTGACCGCCAGGCGGCTGCTTGACGCAGCAGAAATTCGTATTGTGTGAGAAGGTGTGCTTGCCGTAGTTACGAACTGCCCTAGTGAAGGTGCCTCTAGATTTGGCGTAGCCGGGGAAAACATCATCAAGAACTTTCTTGACATTTGTGTAGTCTATCTTGGAGTTACGGTTCGGGTCGAAATATGTGGCCATGGTATATTTCGGGCTTAATAGGATGAGTGTGCAATGTGTGTCACTGCACAGAACACGGAATTTTAGAAAAAAAAAGAACGATCAAAATCTAAGAAATCATATGTTACGGGGCGGTTAAGGGATGACTTATGTCATGCCCAATATGCGACCCTATCCAAAAGGACCTCGAAGGTCCCACCAAGGATAGACCCGCATATTGAAACACTTTTGCAAGGTGGATATCATTACATCAACATTACATAATAGATGGGGATACATACAAGAGGCATACAATGCCACACAAATACAACATCATCATACATAGGAGCATCATCCGACTACGGATGAAACACAAACAGAAACTCAAACGACATCCACCCTGCTAGCCCAGGCTGCCGACCTGGAACCTATCCCCTGATCGAAGAAGAAGCAGAAGAAGAACTCAATGCAAGCAAGCATCGCTCTCGCGTCATGATCATCACATAACCTGAACCTGCAACTGTTGTTGTAGTAATCTGTGAGCCACGAGGACTCAGCAATCCCATTACCATGGGTATCAAGACTAGCAAAGCTTAAAGGGAAAGGAAGGGGTAAAGTGGTGAGGCTGCAGCAGCGACTAAGCACATATGGTGGCTAACATACGCAAATAAGAGCAAGGAGAGAGCAAATGGAACGGTCATGAAACTAGCAATGATCAAGAAGTGATCCTGAACTCCTACTTACGTCAAACATAACCCAGAAACCGTGTTCACTTCCCGGACTCCGCCAAAAAGACACCATCACGGCTACACACGCAGTTGATGCGTTTTAATTCAGATCTGGTGTCATGTTATCTACAACCGGACATTAACAAATTCCCATCTGCCTATAACCGCAGGCACGGCTTTCAAAAGATTATACCCTGCAGGGGTGTCCCAACTTAGCCCATGACAAGCTCTCGCGATCAACAATGGAATAGACCTTCTCCCAGGAAGACCCAATCAGACTCGGAATCCCGGTTTACAAGACATTTCGACAATGGTAAAACAAGACCAACAAAGCCGCCCGGATGTGACGACAAATCCCGATAGGAGCTGCACATATCTCGTTCTCAGGGCACACCGGATTGTCCAAACTTCCGGTAGGCCAGCCCAGAGTTGCCCCTGGTGGCCACCGGCGGTTGACAGTTTGGACCAACACTCACGACGAGCACTGGCCCGGGGGGGATAAAATAAAGATGACCCTCGAGAGCGCGACTCCCAAGGGAAAAAAGGGCTAGGTAAGGCAAATGGTAAAACCAAGGTTGGGCCTTGCTGGAGGAGTTTTATTCAAAGCAAACTGTCAAGGGGGTCCCATAAATCACCCGACCGCGTAAGGAATGTAAAATCCGGGAACATAACACCGATATGATGGAAACTAGGGCGGCAAGAGTGGAACAAAACACCAGGCAAAAGGCCGAGCCTTCCACCCTTTACCAAATATATAGATGCATTAATAATATAAGAGATATTGTGATATCCCAACCAAAATCCTGTCCACCATGGAGCAATCTTCAACTTCACCTGCAACTAGCAACGCTATAAGAGGGCTGAGCAAAGTGGTAACATAGCCAAGCAACGGTTTGCATAGGAAAGGTGTCAAAGGTTAGAGGCTGACATGGCAATTTGGGATGGCTTGGTAAACAGGTAATAGGTAGCGCAGCATAGCGATAGAACGAAGCAACTAGCATAGCAATGATAGTGGTGAGATCCAGGGTAGCGGTCATCTTGCCTGAAATCCCGCAAGGAAGAAGAACGAGTCCATGAAGAAGACGAACGGATGAAGCCACGAAGATGAACCAAGCGTAGACGAACGAATCCTCACGATCGGAACGAAACAGGAACTATCGAGAAGAAACACACAACATAGTAAACACACCACACATAAACAAGGCATGATGCACAACAAGCATGATGCAAGACAATATTACATGAAGCTACTCATGGCAAGAGATGATGCAAACAAGAACAACACATCAAGGCAAGTTTAAATGAGGCCGGGAACAACATATAACAATTCCGGTAAGTCCTCATATGCAAATTTTGAAATTGGTCCAGATCTGAATAAACCTTATGTTCAAGTTGTTAAACAGCAAGTTAAGATGCACAAAGATGTTCTACACGAGATTCTAGTCAAGTTACAAATAAAGTTCATTTAGTTCGGAGCTACGGCCTAGAAGATATGAGCAAAACAAGTTAAACATGGAATTGATGCAAAATGCACTCAAACATCAAGCAAACACCTCAAAACAAGGATGCAACATGATAATATGAAACTACATTCAATTCTAAGCAAGTTTCATATAGAGCACACTCAAAACGGAGCAACGGTTCAAACACATACACTCCATACAAGTTTAAAGGACAAGCTGTCCAAAACAGCAACTAGGCACATTGCAAGCATCAAAACAACATGCTACATTACCCCAACATGAAAACAAAATGCATGGGCATGATGTACAGGTAAAGCATTACAAAACATGAACACTGAGCTATCTCCAGAAATCACTAGAACATGCTCAAACACACATGGTAAGATTGCAAGTTATAACAATATCAGACTTTGCAGAAAATAACATCACGATGCAATGTTTAGAGCTATCAAAAAACATGTTACAGGAACTTATCATGGCAAACAAAGGAATGGCATGAACCTACTAATTGCATAGATCAAAAGTCCCTTACAGACCATGAGCCAAAAAGGATCAGAAAATATGATGGCACTCATGTAAACATAGCAAGTTATATTACAGATTCAAACATGGCAGAAATAGAATTATGAAGGCATGTTTAAGAGCTTGTGTAACTCACTACAGAGCAAAACATGGCATGGAAAGGCACCCAACAGTAAGAAGATATATTTGTGAAGCTAAGCATGGCAATAGCAAGTCCATAGGGTGCATGGATCACTAGCAAAACACATGGAAACAACTGAACTTAATGTTAACAGGCTGACAGCAACATTATGAAGCAACTTTAGAGCAAGATTACAACAAGCTACAGCAAGCTATAAATGCTACCAGGGGCATGGATGGATATAGCATGACATGTAGATCAAAACATGTTTATAGAACATCTCCATATTATGCATAGAATGATTAGTAGCAACATGTTTATATAGCATCACGAAATAACATATTTAGCATACCAAAACAACAACATCATGTACCCTACTTAACAAGCTTGAATCACTCACCACAAGTCATTGCATGACAAGATAAGCATAGCATCATCAAGAAGACATGTTTATGTAACAAACCAAGGCAAGAACAAGTCCATAGCATGCAAGGATCAACTACAACAACCTTGGCCAAATTGAATAACATGTAAACAATCTGCCAGGCAACATTTTGAAGCAAAAGTAGAGCACGAAAATGACATGCTAGACTACTCCATAATTGCAACCAAGGGCAGGGATGGATAGAGCATAACCATATGTTCAAAACACCCTTACTTAAGTATCTCAAAATATGCATGGATCTCTCTGTAGCATCATGTTTACATGGCATCAAAATAACAGCAGAACAGGGACTAAAATCAGCAACATTACGAAGCCTAGTTTGCATGCTTGTGCTAGTCACCACATTGATCGAAAAAATACATGGTAAGCACCTCTGTAAAGAAGACATGGCATAGATCAAAACACATGAAGACATCAACCTCATAGGATGCACACATCAATCATGGCAAAAATGACAAAAGAGCTCGTTCTGATAACAGACAGCAGAAAACATTACGAAGCACTCTTACAACGATGATTCGGGCATCTAGATGACCTCAAATGAATATAATGCAATAGAATGAAATGATGTACTCGTTGAGGCAAACAAATTGACATATTACACACGCAAAACGGAGCTACGAATGCAGAGATACAACATGACGAACATGACATGAAAATTACTCAGATTCGGGGACTTAGGGAAATTATACCTCCGCGAAAGTCAACGCGGGACGGGTTCGACCCGGGACGGAGGGATCCGGGCGTGGGGAAGGCGTTTGGATGGGCGAGGTGGTGGATCTGATCCCGATCCACGAACCTCGCCGAAGTAGCTCGCCGGAGACAGCGGTGACGGCGCCGGAGAGACGGAGACGCGCGGCGGCGCGGGGAGGTGCGGGCGGTGCCGGGCTGGAGGCGGCGGTCAATGGCAGAGGGCGACGGGGCCGGGCGCGGGGCGGCGCAGGGGCGTGCCGGCGAGGTCGGGCGGAGCCGACGAGGAGGCGCGCCCGGAGGAGCACGACAGCGAGGGCTCGTCGGCAGGAGGCGGATCCGGCGCGGGGGCGGCTCGGCGGAGCGACCCGGACGTGTCCGGCTACGAATCTTCTAGGGTTTCGGGGGTTTGGACTGCGAAATTTTCGGGGGAGGTATAGTTTTATAGGTAGAGGGAGCTAGGAGAGTCCAAATGAGGAGCGGTTTTCGCCCACACGATCGTGATCGAACGACCGAGAGCATGGAGGGGAGTTTGCTGGGTTTTGGGCCACTTTGGAAGGGGTGTTAGGCTGCAAAGAGAAAGAGGGGTATCGGGCTACGCGGTTAACCGTTGGAGTATGAAACGACCTCCAAATGACACGAAACTTGACAGGCGGTCTACCGGTGCTATACCAAGGCCGCATGGCAAGACTCGGTCCATTCAGAGAAAGTTTAACACCCATCATAATAGGAGACAAAAGGGGAACGCCGGAGGGCATAGGAGTGCCGGATTGCAAAATGGACAACGGGGAAAATGCTCGGATGCAAGAAACGAACACGTATGCAATGCAATGCACATGATGACATGACAAGATGCAACACGCAAGCAAATGACATGGCAACAACGACGAATAACTGGCAGACACCTGGCGCATCGAATCCGGGGCGTTACAACATACTCCAGAAAGTAAGCCACAAGGAAGTTATCCTTATCTGGGTTTGCCAGAATGACGCCTTCGAGGTGTGAACTCACAACTTGGCGGTCCCCAGTGCTGCTCAAGTGCTTGGCACACGTGTAGAAGGGGTCGACTATCACGATGTCCGGGGTCTTGTCTCTAATGATCCGCATCTCCATACTCAGCGAAAATAGCCGAACGAAGGTGTAATGCAGCGGATGAAGGTTAAACATAGCAAAGATGTCATCAAACCGGAGGACGATCGTACCCCCGATGTCGCCATCCACAAAGCCCTTGCCCTCTGGCACCTTGGCCACGAAAACCGGGTATGCCACATCATTCTCTCTGAGACGCCGCTTCTCCAAAGAAAGAACACTGTCGTGCAGACTCCGCATAGCACCGGTTGCAGCATTCAGCATATTTGGCGGTAGCATGGCCCTACCCGCCACATGCACCCTCCTCGAGATATCCTTAGGTGAAGGTGGCCCGTCCTGAGCACGGATCGAACTCGGTGACAGCTGGCTCGCACCGGCGCCCTTGTTAGTCTTTCGCTTCCATCCCTTCTTCTTGATCTCCTGTAATGGGACCGAGTTCTGCTCACAGACTCCCTTCTTGAGTGTGTTGGGGCTGATAATATTTCGCACCTCAGCTATCTGAGGCTCGGTGAAGGCAGGAGCTGGAGGCGTGTCCTGAGAACTGAACGCCAGACGATTCCTATTGCAATTGGATTTCTCCATCGTACCAGCTAGATCGCGGTCGTCTTCGTTGGGTTCTTGAGAAAGAGGCCCGCAGAACTCGTCAGTGTACCCATGTTCGGCAAAGTACTTATCAACTTTGGTAAATGTACCATCGTCGTTGTCGTCGTCGTCCGGATCCTGTGCCATAGGGTTGTCCGGATCCTATGCCATAGGGATGTCCGGCAGGTCCGGTAGCGTTGCGGCGTTCTTGCCATGGCTTGGCGCCGTCACGACTGGCAGTCTTGTCTGTGGGGTGGTGTCCCCCACCCCCAAACGAATCTGGCTCTTTGGCCAAAGCAGGGGCCAGTTTACGTAGGCGCTGAGGGTCATCTCATCATGTTTGTCGGCCCCAGCGGGTCGAATCGGAGGTAACAGCTCGTCGCAGCCTGGCAGCACCTGAACCACTTCAACCCTATACACTGTGGGTGGCATCGGATTACCGTGGAACATGGGGTTGCCCGGTTGAACGATTCTGCCCTTGGCGACATCGACCAACTCGGCGCCCATGAAGTGCAGAAGAGTGCAAGGAATGTCGGCGGTGCCCTGCGAAAACATGTACAGGGCGTCAGGGATGCCCAGTCAAAGGCAAGGAGATGAAGTCATCGGCCGAGAGGCTTAGTTACCGTGATGCCGTCGAGCTCGGATAATGTCGAGGCACCGCCAACGGCGGGCGTGCAACTGACGGAGGGGGCGCTTGCTGGCGAGGTGCCGGCCAGCGTACAACCGGGTGCATTAAGCTCCAATGCCCGTGCCGGCGCCGGAGACACGAATACCGCCTCCGCCAGAGACAGCAATGGCGCCTCCGCCGGAGACACCAATGCCGGTGCCGGAGACACCAATGGCGCCGCCTGCGTGCTGTGCGAGTTGCTGGCCGTGAAGCTGGGAACCGGGGGAGGCCCCTGTTGGCCGCCCGCAATCCACGTCGTCAGCCCATGAATCAACGTAGGCACCATGGCATTGAGCTTCGTTCCCAGTTGTTGTTCCACTTGCTCTTGGACAAGCTCCGGAATCCGCGCCACTTGTGCCTTGAGTTCTTCGACCTCGCGCGTCTGGCTTTCCGAGCTGGTCTTTTTCTCCTTCCACACACCAGCGGTATAGTATGACCCCCATTTTGTGGACAAGCCTTTGCCGGCCACACGACCAGCTGACATCGGCTTATTGAGCTTATCCTTGTTTTTCATTACATTCAACACCCTATTTAAAGGGGTGTCGAAAGGGGAGCTCTGAGACGACCCCGCGCTACTGCTTTCAGTGTCCTACGAAAGGAACGTGAACCATTTAGAAATATTGGGGATTAATTAGAGTGCAACCATATGGAGCTAATTACGCGGGGGTGTATTCCTTACCAGAACAAGCTCAAGCGCCCTGGTCTTCTGATCCGTCGTAAGCTCCTTTGTTATCGGGTCCTCCTTGTACCGGGCCCTGACATAGTTCCTGGTATGCTTGTTACCGCTGTATTTCTCGAAGCGGGGCAGTAGGCCTTGCTCGGCACGCTCCGCATCCTCCTTGTCCCATATAGGCTCCGCCACTCTGTAACCGCCGGGACCGAGTTTGTGTTCCCCTAAGTTCAACTCCCGCATTTCTTTCCCCCGCTGACTTGATTCGGAGGTTGCACTGCTCTCGCACTTTATCTTGAACTCCTTGTAGTCATCTTCGCTCATCAAAGGATATTTCGCCTTGATCTTCTCATAACTATCACCTTTATCAATCATTCTCTTCACCGCGCTTCTGCAAGTAGATAGGGCCGTGCTCATCTTTGTGAGGGCGACACTGTTCACTTTATTCCCTGAGAGGCGTGTGTTTTCAAATTTGGCGGGGAACTTGTATCGTTCGTGCAGCTTCGTGAAGAGGAGGTTGCGCAAATTCCCTTGGTCCTTATGCCTAAGGTTCTCGGTGTTGATCGAGACAGTGCTCCGGAGAATGCACCCGAGCTGAACCGAGTACCCCTTGACTATATGTTTGGGCTCCATTGGATTCCCGTCGGAGTCCACTTGAGTGAATTCCTCCTTGAGGGTGCGGAGCGCATTCGGGCGCCGGTCCTTCCTTTGCTTCTTCGGTTGGCTGCCATCTGTGTGTGCGCCGCCATCATCAGTGGTGGCATCCTTGGCGGCACCATCAGTGGTGTCATCCCCGCCGCCGCTAGGGGTTGTGTAATCAGGATCGGTGTCTTCCGCGGTGTCCTCATAGCGGTGAGGTTATTCCTCCATCTCCTGGGACAGCTCCCAGAATTGCTTGCCGCCCGAACCACCGGCCTCATTGTTGTGGGCCATGTTTCGCTCCAAATAGGAAAAAAGTTTGGTCAAAAAGTTGGTTATTGTCAAGGAACAAGATCATGGTCTCATCATTTAGGGTTTGTCGACACCGAGGCACCCTAAAAGCCTAAGCTTTCATCATTTAGGGTTTGTCGACGCCGAGGCACCCTAAAAGCCTAAGCATACATCATTTAGGTTCTCATCGACACCGAGGCATCCAGGGCACCAAGTTAAGTTTTCATAGGTGTTTTGGGATATTACCTAGGTGTTTTGGGATGGAACCTGTTAGTGTGTTGTTGCTAAGGTCCAAGTCCTAGGCAGTTTGGGATGGAACCTGTTAGTGTGTTGTAGCAAAGCCACAACTCCTCTAAGTTCTCAAGATAACCTAGTTGTCGAGGGATGTGTCCAGAAAGTTGGTTGATGTCAAGATACATGCTGATTAATTTTTGTTTCGGTTGAGAATCGGGCACCTTCTAGGTCAAGAAAATTGGGCATGACCTTTGCTAATTTTCTTGACCTAGGAGTGCCCCATTCTCAACCGAAACGGAAATTAATCAACATTTCAGGAGAAAGGGGTAACGAAATGATGGGGCAAATGTGCCAGGCACCACAATGTGATCACAGAAACAAAGCAGCACCACAATGTGCCTATGTATATATGTGTGTGCTGTCTAGATGCCAGCCATAGGTCAATGGCCATGCCACTACACTGCTCCATGTCACTTCCTAGTCCAACATTTAACAATGCAATGCAGATAATCATTTTTTTCTCACAGTACTGTTCCCAAGTAATAATAAACTAAATAACTGAGTAATCCAAATGAGGAAACAGAAAACAGCTGGCTGCAATAACATAGCAAGCCTTCACTTACACAAGAATTCATTTCAGGCATCATTTATTATGTGAAACAGATCATGCTAAAGATACATAATACATCATTTCAGGCATCATTTAATATCAGTACTACTAACTGGCAGTAAAAAAAATTGCATGAACAAATTGAATAATTCTGTGGAAAACTCTGCTTACACAGTCTGTAATTTAGATGAGCCTATGGTGCTAGGAATACTCCCAGTAAACTGGTTCAAGGACAGATCCCTAAAAATCAAACCAAAAAAACCTGATTAAAGTGACCCAGATTGTTAGAGAATCAAGCTTGTCGAAGCATTAGATAGAACTACAGCAATAGAAATACACTATGTTAAAGAGTTGGCAGACAATGATGAATTGTAATCCAGAGTGAGCAAGAAAAGCTTAGAAGCACATTTGCTAACTCAATGCTATTTTTTAACAAAAATAACATGCTGAAGTTACCTAACAATCTAAGATACATCTGGACCACTTAAAACATCCCTCCATCCAGGTACAGAAACAAAAAAAACTGAGACCAAGGATCATTGATAGCCAGTACAGATGTTATACCATCCCACAGATAAATATGATTATGTATTGTTTAGTCAGTCCATAGACGACTTACTAGCTAAGATGATGCCATCAAAGCCATTAGGTCCTGAAGCTCACAAAAAGAGTTCCTAGAGCTACTTTCTTGGTACTGTCCTGGCTTCATGATTCTACATGAGAATGCTACTTGTGTGGTGTGGAACAGGTAAATTCTGCCAAATTACAGTTTTAAAGATTTCATGATGAACATACAAAGTAAGATGTTGTATTATGTACCTACCATGAGCATGTCAACAGCAGAATGTGGGTGCGATAACAATGTGCAATATTTCTAGCATGAAACAGTACAACTTTGCATGCCATGAACTATTGTACTCACAGTGTCGCAAGTGAAGGTTGGCCTAAACCTGGTGGCAAGCTTCCGGTCAAGGAATAATTCCATTTATTTCATTAATGGCAATGTACCACATATATATCACTTGAAATTGCTACCAACTGTTTATGTTCATAATAGCAAAGCCAAAAAAGGGAAAAATCATAGTTAACCCAGATTACAACCAAAATGCAGACAACACTGAATTTTGGTGCACACATTACTGAATTTTGGTGAACTCACCTCGACGGACGCGGTCGCAGACGAGGTCGTAGATGGCGGTGGAGCAGAAACAAGGTCGCAGACGCGGTCGTGGTGCTCCGGTGGACGCGGCTGCATCAATCGTTTGAATTGACATTTAATCAAACACCTCATAGGCAGGAACAGAAGGTGGAGACAGAGAAGAGAGGGGATCGAGCAGAGAGGGAGAGGGCAAGGAGGGAGGAGCAGATAGGGAGAGGGCAGGGCGTGGTGGCTCACCGGTGACGTCGGAGGAGAGGCCCCAACGAGCACGTCTACAGCGGCGAGCACGTCTACTGGGGGCGAGCGAGCACGTCTACAACGGCGAGTTCGGCTCTGCTTCCGCTTCGGCTCTGCTTCCCCGAGGAAGAAGAGGTGGAGGGGGGTGGAGGGGTCGAGCACCGTCGCGCCCTGCTTCCGTGGCTCGCTGGCCTGGTGTTGAAGCAGATTCCGCCCGCCGCCTTGCCTGTCGCCTCGCATGGTGGAGCTCGAGTGGAGAGG
>NC_041389.1:30538105-30538708 GCF_002162155.2 Triticum dicoccoides | reverse complement strand
TTTTGAGGGCTGGGAAGGCGAGGGAGGGGGTGGGTGGGTGCGGTGAAGGCGAGGGAGGGAGTGGATTGGGAGCGGACGGCGATGGGGGGCAGGGCAGGGGCTGACTGGGGGCGGCGACGGAGACGGAGGCGTGGGGGCGGCGGCGGCGTGGGTCGGGGCAGCGGGGGGAAGTGGATCTGGCGAGGGAGAGGGACGAAGGGGATCAGGCGAGAGGGAGGGAATTAGTTAGGGGGGAATCTTACTAATGGCGCACCCGCGGCCGGTGCGCCATTAGTAATTTTTTTTACATAGCAATGGCGCACCAGGAAGAGGTGCGCCATTAGTAAAAAAACTTTACATATAGCAATGGCGCACCAGCCAGAGGTGCGCCATAAGTAATTTATTTTTATTTTTTGTTGCATGTAATAATTTTTTAGAAAATGAATACGTATATGAAAACAGTAATATTTTTTATAAAAACAGTAATAATTGTTGTTTAACAACAATTGTAGTCTACACTTTATTTTATTTTTTTTAAATGAATATGAATATCAAACGGGCGGTGCTCATCGGCGGCGGTGGAGCGGGGGAGGGTGCGGGGGTGCTCGTCAGTGGTGGTGGAGC
>NC_041389.1:30504870-30537896 GCF_002162155.2 Triticum dicoccoides | reverse complement strand
GGTGGGTCGTCGGCGGTGGTGGAGCTAGCGGGGGAGGGTTGCGGTGGGTCGTCGGCGGTGGTGGAGCTAGCGGGGGAGGGTTGTGGTGGGTCGTCGGCGGCGGTGGAGCTACCGGGGGAGGGTGTGGGTGGGATCGAGATCGAGATCAAAAAGTGTCCATGAAATTTAAAAATATTCATGATATCAAAAAGTGCCCATAAAATACAATCGAGAAATGAAGACTACGATTTAAATACAATCGATCTTAGCTAGCTATCTGTTCACAATCTTCTTGCCCTTCTTTTTCGCAAATGGAGTTCTTCTATGGAATGGACGTCCTTTAGGTAGGGTTGTCCTACTTGTTCTTGTGGTGTGTGCTGCTACTTCATCGTCGTCGTCATGTTCGATCTTCGGGTCGCCGTACTTGTCGAAGTCTTGCTCATTGGGTACTCCATCCATTCCGATGATCTTCCTTTTGCCTCTCCTCACGACAACACGACTGGGCTCTGACGGGTCGGTAATGAAGAAGCATTGGTCCACTTGGGAAGCCAGTACCCATGGCTCATTTTTCACGGTGACGTTTGCGCCCGCGGTCTTGGATTTGGCTTCGGGTATAACCATGGTGGTGAAATACCAGTCTTCTTTTAGGACGCTCTTGGCCCATCTGACACGGAACATCAGGACCTTCTCTCCAGCGTAGCTCAGCTCCCAGATCTCCTCGATCCTTCCGTAGTATCTGTCCTTGTCGTTGCCGGTGTAGGATTCCATCGTTACCCCGGAGTTCTGATAACCATCGCTCTTCATGTCCTTGTCCTCGGTGTAGAATGTGTAGCCGTTGATATCGTACGCCTCATAGGTCATCAGGTTGTGCTCGGCGCCCTGTGACAAGGCGAATATGAGTTGTTCTTCTGCGGAAGAATCCTCATGTAAAGGGTACGACAGAAGCTTCTGCTTGAACCAACGCGTGAAACATGAGTTGTGCTCTTTGATTATATCTCCGTCCGTCCTATGTTGACCTCGGTCATTGTACGTCTTCTCAATAAAGGTTTTGTGCTCTACCACCCAAGGATCGACCACGTCTATGTGTTGTAGCGCGACTAGGTTTGCTCTTTCAAAGTCGGCGAGTCGACCCTCAATGTCAACATGAATTTCGCGGCGACCCTCACGGTGACCCCGTCCAACGAGCCTGCCTAGGTGCCTGTTGACGGGCAGACCAACGGGGTTCTCGATGCCTAGATAATTCGTGCAGTAGGAGATGCACTCTTCGGTCAGAAAGCCCCTGTCTATACTTCCCTCTGGACGTGCATGTTGCGAACGTATCCTTTGATGATACCATTCATCCTTTCGAACGGCATCATGCTGTGCAGGAACGTCGGCCCGAGTTGGATGATATCCTCCACGATATGGACCAGCAGATGCACCATAACATCGAAGAATGCGGGCGGGAAGTACATCTCAAGCTCGCATAGTATCACCACGATCTCTTCCTATAGCCTTCTGAGTTGCCTCACGCCAATCGACTTCCGAGAGATGACGTCAAAAAAGTTGCATAGGCCAAATAGTGTTTCACGGACGTGCGCGTCCATGATCCCACGGATTGCAACTGGAAGTATCTGCGTCATCAGCACGTGATAGTCGTGAGACTTCATCCCGCTGAACTTCTGCTTCGCTGGGTCTAGGTATCTGCTTATCTTCCCCGCGTAACCGTAAGGAAGTTTTACTCCTAGGAGGCAGGTGAAAAACTGCTCGATCTCCTCCTGACTTAGAGTGAAGCACGCGGGAGGGTAGTCATTTCTAGTCTTCTTGGCCTTTTTGCCTTTGCGACGGCTTTCTGTGTCCTGCTTCGCCTCATCATCATCATCATCATTAGCGTGAAGCTCCTGCCTGATGCCCATTGATTTCAAGTCCGCCCTTGCTTTTGGCCCATCTTTGTTCCTCTCTGGCATGTTGAGCAGGGTACCAAGCAGACTCTCGCACACGTTCTTCGTGATATGCATGACATCAAGGCTGTGAGGCACACGGTGGATCTTCCAGTACGGTAAGTCCCAGAAAACAGACCACGTTTTCCATACCTTCAGCAGCGGCTCTGGCGCCTTTTGCTTTTTTCCCGGCTCTGGCGCCTTTTGCTTCTTTCCCGGCAGTGGGCAGTCTTTCCAATTTTTCAACAGCTCGTCTATTTCCTCGCTGCTCCTCGTACACGGGCGTTTTCGGGGTTCGGTTTCACCATCGAACAGATCCTTGCGTTTCCTCCACGGGTCGTCGTCGCGAAGCCACCTTCGATGTCCCATGAACACGGTTTTCTAAGACCCGGGATCTCTATCTAGCTGGCGATACATTGTGTCATCCATGCACCTTACGCATCCAGAAAATCCGTGGACTACCTGCCCCGCGAGATACCCGTAACCGAGATAGTCGTGCACCGTCGTGAGCAGTGCGGCTCTCATAGGGAAATATTCTTTCTCTGCGGTGTCCCACGTATTGGCTGGCGTTTTCCCCAGCGTGTCTAGATCCTCCTTCAGCAGCCCCATATACAGATTGATGTCGTTCCCTGGTTGTTTCGGCCCTTCAATTAGCATACTCATGTGAATGTACTTCCTCTTCATGCACAACCAGGGGGAAGGTTGTACATCCACACAAACACAGGCCAGGTGCTATGTGTGCTTGTCTGGCTGCCAAATGGATTGACTCCATCGGTGCTCGTGCCCAGCACGATGTTCCTTGGATACTTCCCAAATTCTGGGTATTCGAAGTTCAACGCTTGCCACTGGCTCGCATCCTTAGGGTGACTCAATATCTTGTCTTTTTTATTTATCTCCAGATCATTTCCGTCATCTTCCCGCTTATTCTCCTCCCTATCCGCGTGCCAACGCAGGAGCTTTGCTACCTTAGGGTCCGTGAAATACCGCTGCAGACGAGGAGTGATCAGAAAGTACCACACCGATTTTCGAGGAGCTTTCTTCCTCTTCTTGTATCGAGTGACACCGCACACCGGACATATGGTAGACTCCGCGTGCTCGTCCCGATAAATGATGCAATTGTTCATGCACACATGGTATTTCACGTGCGGTAAATCCAGAGGACACACTATTTTCTTCGCCTCCTCGAAACTGGTCGGGCACTTGTTCCCCTTGGGAAGACGTTCGTGCCAGAATGACATGTTCTCATCGAAGCATGCGTCGGTCATTTTGTGTTTTACCTTCATCTCCAGAGCCATGAGCATTACTTTCAGGCGGGTATCCTCGGGCCTGCATCCTTCATACAATGGAGTAACCGCGTCTATCTCCAGTTGATCCATCTTGGCTTTCTCTCGGGTGGCAGCTCTTGCGTTATCCGTCTGCTTGAGAAGCAGCTCTTGAATATGAGGGTCCTGTACCCAGCCTCCATCGTCGTCTACTTCGGCATCTTCATCTTCATGATCATGCCCTTCGTCTTGATCTTCCTCATCATCATGTACGACATCTTCTACATGATGACTGTGTACAGCATCACCCCCGTGATCATGTCCTGGAGATTCTTCGTCTTCTCGCCCGCCCTCGCCGCGGTGGTACTTGTCTTGTTGCCCTTCCTCATTTCTTGCCCGACCCCCATGGACGACTTCATAGTCATCTTCATCACCTTGCCACCGATAGCCATCCATGAAACCACGCAAGAGCAGGTGGTCCCGCACCTGCCCGGAATCCGGGTCCGCAATAAGGCTCTTCAGCTTGCATCTTCGACACGGACATCTTATCTCCGTCTCATTCTTTTGAAGCATCTGGGCCTTCGCGGAGCTCAAAAACCTATTCACGATGCCTTCGGTCATCGTGCGGACCATGGTCGCCTGCGGGGTAGAGCAAAACGATATTTTAGAACCAAGAAAAAATTTGGCATGACCTTCCCTAAAAATAGGACCAAAAAGAATGCATAGTGCCAAAATTCTCGCCGAAACAGAAATGAATCAACATTCCGGCAAAATATTGGCAACTATCGCATTTCAAATACCGGTACCTGCAAACACAAACATATATGCAACACCACAAACACAAGCAACACCACAAACATACATAGATCTAGTTAGGCCACAAAAAGTGCATGTGCACGTTGTTGGAGCGAGCTAGGGAGAAAAAAAGTAGATCTACATCATGAAGATAGCTTTCCCCTTACTTACCTATCAAAAAAAGGTAATTTCACCACTTAATTTTGATGAATCTATGGTGGAAATGAGGTGAGGAGGAGGAGGCAGCCGAAAGCTTGGAGAAGGAGGTGGAGGGAATGAAATGGGGAAAGTGAGTGGGTAGGTGTGCGGCTGTCCAAAATATCTTGTTGGGGTCCCAGGTTACTAATGGCGCACCAGCAGCAAATGCGCCATTAGTAACCCTGGTTACTAATGGCGCACCTGCTGGTGGTGCGCCATTAGTAGTGTTGCAGAAAAGTAAAAAATATATATATATATATACTAATGGCGCACCTGGTCACAGTGCGCCATTACTAGTCTAAACTAGTAATGGCACACCTGGCCAGAGTGCGCCATTAGTAGTTTTGCAAAAAAAGAATAAAAAAATACGGTAATGGCGCACAATCTGCCTCGTGCGCCATTACTAGTTAGAACTAGTAATGGCGCACTTCGGCCTGATGCGCCATTAGTATGCATGGAAAAATGAAAAAAAAAATTAATACTAGTGGCGCACCATGTCTCTGGTGCGCCATTAGTGTCTTCCACACTAATGGCGCATCACCGACTGGTGCGCCATTAGTATATAGTAGTGGCACACTGGTTCCTCGGTGTGCCATTAGTAGCAATCCTATCTATAGCCCTTTTCCTACTAGTGATTGGTGCTAGTAGGTTGCTAGTAGTGTTGATTACTCCTTATAGTTGATGCTAGTTGGTTTATTTGGTGGAAGATCATATGTTCAGATCCTTTATGCACATTATTACCCCTCTGATTATGAACATGAATATTCTTTGTGAGTAGTTACGTTTGTTCCTGAGGACAAGGGAGAAGTCTTGCTATTAGTAGTCATGTGAATTTGGTATTCGTTCGATATTTTGATATGATGCATGTTGTCTAGCCTCTAGTGGTGTTATGTGAACGTCGACTACATAACACTTCACCATTATTTGGGCCTAGAGGAAGGCATTGGGAAGTAATAAGTAGATGATGGGTTGCTAGAGTGACAGAAGCTTAAACCCTAGTTTATGCGTTGCTTCGTAAGGGGCTGATTTGGATCCATATGTTTCATGCTATGGTTAGGTTTACCTTAATACTTTTGTTGTAGTTGCGGATGCTTGCAATAGAGGTTAATCATAAGTGGGATGCTTGTTCAAGTAAGAACAGCAACCAAGCACCGGTCCACCCACATATCAAATTATCAAAGTACCGAACGCGAATCATATGAGCGTGATGTAAACTAGCTTGACGATATTCCCATGTGTCCTCGGGAGCGCTTTTCCTATTATAAGAGTTTGTCCAGGCTTGTCCTTTGCTACAAAAAGGATTGGGCCACCTTGCTGCACTTTATTTACTTTTGTTACTTGTTGCTCGTTACAATTTATCTTATCACAAAACTATCTGTTACCACTTATTTCAGTACTTGCAGAGAATACCTTGCTGAAAACTGCTTATCATTTCCTTCTGCTCCTCATTGGGTTCGACACTCTTACTTATCGAAAGGACTACGATAGATCCCCTATACTTGTGGGTCATCAAGCTCTTTCCTGGCGCCATTTCCGGGGAGTGAAGCGCCTTTGGTAGGTGGAATTTGGTAAGGAAAATTTTATTTAGTGTGCTGAAATTTTCTGTCACTTGTTACTATGGAAAGTAATTGTCTGAGGGGCTTGTTCGGGGTATCTTCACCCCATCCAGTAGAACAAAGAGTTGCTCCTCAACCTACTCAACCTACTGAACCTATTGAAAATGAAACTCCTTTTGAGATTCCTTCAGGTATGATGGAAAAACTGCTAGCTAACACTTTTACAGGAGATGGAACAAAGCATCCTGATGAACATCTACGCTATTCAGATGATGTTTGTGGACTATTTATGCTTGCAGGTATACCCGATGATGTTGTTAAGAAGAAGGCTTTCCCTTTATCTTTGAAGGGAGACGCATTGACATGGTATAGGCTATGTGATGATATGAGATCATGGAACTATAAAAGATTGAAATTGGAATTTCACCAAAAGTATTACCCTATGCATCTTGTTCATCGTGATCGCAATTATATACATATAATTTTTGGCCTCATGAAGGAGAAAGCATCGCTCAAACTTGGGGGAGGCTTAAATCAATGTTATATTCATGCCCCAATCATGAGCTCGCAAGAGAAGTGATTATGCAAAGTTTTTATGCTCAACTTTTTGATAATAATCGCACCATGCTCAATACTTCTTGTGCTGGCTCTTTTATGATGAAGACTATTGAATTTAGATGGAATTTATTGGATAGAATTAAAGACAACTCTGAAGATTGGGACCTCGATGAAGGTAAGGAGTCAGGTATGACACCTGAGTTTGATTGTGTTAAATCTTTTATGGATACCGATATTTTCCGTAAGTTTAGCACTAAATATGGACTTGACTCTGAGATAGTAGCTTCTTTCTGTGAATCTTTTGCTACTTATGTTGATCTCCCCAAGGAGAAGTGGTTTAAATATCATCCTCCCATAGAAGTAAAAGTAGTTGCACCTATTAAAGTTGAAGAAAAAATTGTCATTTATAATGATCCTATTGTTCCCACTTCTTATATTGAGAAATAACCTTTCCCTGTTAGAATGAAGGATCATGCTAAAGCTTCAACTGTTGTTCGTAAAAGCAATACTAGAACTTATACACCTCCTGAGCAAGTCAAAGTAGAACCCAATATTGCTATTGTTAAAGATCTCTTGTCTGATAATATTGATGGGCATGTTATTCAATTCTGTGGTGAAACTGCTAGAATTGCTAAACCTTGTGATAGAGATAAACATAGACCTGTGGTAGGCGTGCCTGTTATTTCTGTTAAAATAGGAGATCATTGTTATCATGGCTTATGTGATATGGGTGCTAGTGCTAGTGTAATACCCATTGACTTATACAGATAAATTATGCATGATATTGCACCTGCTGAGTTAGAAGAAATTGATGTCACAATTAAACTTGCCAATAGAGATACTACTTCACCAGTGGGAATTGTTAGAGATGTTGAAGTCTTGTGTGGGAAAACCAAATATCCCGCTGATTTTCTTGTTCTTGGTTCTCCACAAGATAGCTTTTGTCCCATTATATTTGGTAGACCCTTCTTGAATACTGTTAATGCTAAGATAGACTGCAAAAAGAAGGTTGTTACTATTGGCTTGGATGATATGGTTCATGAGTTTAATTTCTCTAAATTTAGTAAACAACATCGTGAGGAAGAATTGCCTAGTAAGGACGAAATTATTGGTCTTGCTTCTATTGCCGTACCTCCTAGAGATCCTTTAGAATAATATTTGCTAGACCATGAAAATGATATGTTCATGAATGAAAGAAGGGAAATAGATGAATTATTCTTTAAACATGAACCTATTCTGCAACACAATTTGCCTGTTGAAATTCTAGGGGATCCTCCTCCACCCAAGGGTGATCCCGTGTTTGAGCTTAAACCGTTGCCTGATAATCTTAAATATGCTTATCTTGATGAAAAGAAAATATATCCTATCATTATTAGCGCTAACCTTTCAGAGCATGAAGAAGAAAGATTATTGATAACTCTAAAGAAGCACCGTGCTGCTATTGGATATACTCTGGATGATCTTAAGGGCATCAGTCCCACTCTATGTCAACATAAAATAAATTTGGAAGCTGATGCCAAACCAGTTTGTGATCCTCAATGACGTTTGAATCATAAAATGAAAGAAGTGGTAAGAAAGGAAATACTCAAGCTTCTGGAGGCAGGTATAATTTATCCCGTTGCTGATAGTCAGTGGGTAAGTCCTGTCCATTGTGTCCCTAAGAAGGGAGGTATTACTGTTGTCCCTAATAATGAAGATGAATTGATTCCGCAAAGAATCATCACATGTTATAGGATGGTAATTGATTTCCGCAAATTAAATAAGGCTACTAAGAAAGATCATTACCCCTTACCTTTTATTGATCAAATGCTAGAAAGATTATGCAAACATACACATTATTGCTTTCTAGATGGTTATTCTGGTTTCTGTCAAATACCTGTGTCGGCTAAAGATCAATCAAAGACTAATTTTACATGCCCTTTTGGTACTTTTGCTTATAGACGTATGCCTTTTGGTTTATGTAATGCACCTGCTACCTTTCAAAGATGCATGATGGCTATATTCTCTGACTTTTGTGAAAAAAATTGTGAGGTTTTCATGGACGATTTTTCCGTCTATGGTTCCTCTTTTGATGACTGCTTGAGCAATCTTGCTCAAGTTTTGTAGAGATGTGAAGAAACTAATCTTGTCTTGAATTGGGAAAAGTGCCACTTTATGGTTAATGAAGGTATTGTCTTGGGGCACAGAGTTTCTGAAAGAGTTATTGAAGTTGATAAAGCCAAGGTTGATGCTATTGAAAAGATGCCACGTCCCAAGGACATCAAAGGTATAAGAAGTTTCCTTGGTCACGCTGGATTTTATAGGAGGTTCATTAAGGATTTCTCAAGAATTTCTCGGCCTCTGACTAATTTATTACAACAAGATGTACCATTTGTCTTTGATGATGATTGTGTAGAAGCATTTGAAATACTTAAGAAAGCATTAGTCTCTGCACCTGTTGTTCAGCCACCTAATTGGAATTTACCCTTTGAAATTATGTGTGATGCTAGTGATTATGCTGTAGGGGCTGTTCTAGGGCAAAGAGTTGATAAGAAATTAAATGTTATCCATTATGCTAGTAAGACTCTAGACAATGCTCAAAGAAATTATGCTACTACCGAAAAGGAACTTTTAGCAGTTGTATTTGCTTGTGATAAATTCAGACCCTATATTGTTGATTCTAAAGTAACTATTCACACAGATCATTCTGCTATTAAATATCTTATGGAAAAGAAAGATGCAAAACCTAGACTCATTAGATGGGTTCTTGTGCTGCAAGAATTTGATTTACATATTGTTGATAGAAAAGGAGCTGAGAACCCCGTTGCAGACAACTTGTCTAGGTTAGAGAATGTTCTTGATGAGCCACTACATATTGATGATAGCTTTCCTGATGAACAATTAAATGTCATCAGCACTTCTCGTAGCACTCCATGGTATGCTGATTATGCTAATTATATTGTTGCTAAATTTATACCACCTAGCTTCACATACCAACAAAAGAAAAAGTTTTTCTATGACTTGCGACATTACTTTTGGGATGACCCACATCTTTATAAAGAAGGAGTAGATGGTGTTATTAGACGTTGTGTACCTGAGCATGAACAGGAACAGATCCTACGCAAGTGTCACTCCGAAGCTTATGGAGGACACCACGCTGGAGATAGAACTGCACATAAAGTATTGCAATCCGGTTTTATTGGCCTACTCTCTTCAAGGATGCCCGTAAGTTTGTTTTGTCTTGCAATGAATGTCAAAGAATTGGTAATATTAGTAGACGTCAAGAAATTCCTATGAATTATTCACTTGTTATTGAACCATTTGACGTTTGGTGCTTTGATTATATGGGACCTTTTCCTGCCTCTAATGTATATACTCATATTTTAGTTGATGTTGATTACGTTACTAAGTGGGTGGAAGCTATTCCAACTAGTAGTGTTGATCATAACACTTCTATTAAAATGCTTAAGGAAGTTATTTTTCCAAGGTTTGGAGTCCCTAGATATTTAATAACTGATGGTGATTCACACTTTATTCATGGTGCTTTCCATAAGATGCTTGCTAAATATGATGTTAATCATAGAATTGCATCTCCATATCACCCGCAGTCTAGTGGTCAGGTAGAATTGAGCAATAGAGAGCTCAAATTAATTTTGAAAAAGACTGTCAATAGGTCTAGAAATAATTGGTCCAAGAAACTTGATGATGCATTATGGGCCTATAGAACTGCATATAAAAATCCTATGGGTATGTGTCCGTATAAAATGGTTTATGGAAAAGCTTGTCACTTACCTCTCGAACTAGAACATAAGGCATACTGGGCTATTAAAGAGCTCAACTATGATTCCAAACTTGCCAGTGAGAAGAGGTTATTTGATATTAGCTATGGAGAACCCAAGCTTATGAAAATGCTATGTTATTTAAAGAAAAAGTTAAAAGATGGCATGACAATAGGATACAAAAGTGTGAGTTTAATGTAGGTGATTATGTATTGCTATACAACTCTCGTTTAAGATTTTTTGCAGGAAAACTTCACTCCAAATGGGAAGGTCCCTACATTATCAAGGAGGTCTATCATTCCGGTGCCATAAAAATCAACAACTTCGAAGGCACAAATCCAAAGGTGGTAAACGGTCAAAGGATCAAACACTATATCTTAGGTAATCCTATAAATGTTGAAACCAATATTATTGAAACCATAACCCCGAAGGAATACATAAGGGACACTTTCCAGCCGGTTTCAGACTCCGAAAAGGAATAGGTATGTGTTACGGTAAGTAAACCGACTCCAAAACAATTTTTAAGGCAATATTTCTCCATTTTGGAATATTTAGAAAAATAGAAAAATAAGTGGCAGTCCGGGAAGGACACGAGACCTCCACGAGGGTGGAGGGCGTGCCCTACCCCCCTGGGCGCGCCCCCCTACCTCATGAGCACCTCGTGTGCTCTCCGGACTCCGTTTTCTTGCATGATACATATTTTGGTCGGTAAAAATTCATTATATATACTCCCGAAGGTTTTGACTCTCGTATCACACAAATCTCCCCTGTTCTTGTTTCGAGCTGTTTTCCTGACAGGTCAAGATCATCATGACGACCCCAACTGCTTCCAAGGACAAGTTCTTCGAGAAGGTGATCAACCCTTACCTCGCGGAGGTGCTGCGACACCCTCAAACCATTGAGATGCATGATGGGTTGCTGCACATCCGCGATGTTGAGGGACCAAAGGGAATCGGAAGCGTGGAGTCGAGGCTCGAAGCAATGGAGCAACAAGTTTTCAAGTACCAGGGGATGGTGGAGCGTGGAATCAACTCTACCCACAAGATGCTCGCGGAGTTCACCAACAACTATGAGCCGGATGCCAAGAAGACCGAGGAGGCCATCTTCAAGCTACATGAGAAGATCGAGCACCTCCAAGCCCAAATCTATGATCTGCAAAACCAAAACTGTGAGTATGAATATAAATTCAAAAGGATGAGTTTGGCTGCATATTTGAGGATTCCGGAGACTCGATCATCCTTCTATGATGGTGAGCCTATGCCATGGAAGGTGGACGACAAGCTCGCATCATCAACAACACCTCCACCGCCAACAACAAAGAAGGAGACATAATCACATGGGTATGGGCACTCCCCTTGGCAACTGCCAAGCTTGGGGGAGGTGCCCTGGTATCGTATCACCATCACAACTCCTATCTTTACCGTTTTTCTTAGTTCGATCTACTTAGTAGTATCTTGATTTAGTAGAATAAAGTCATGGCATGATCTAGTTTTGAGTTTTGCTTTATGATCCTTCTTTGTAATTGAGTCCGTGAGCTATATAATAAAGATTAGTGTTGAGTCAAGGGCTTGAGTATTTTGCCATGATCTTGGGTGATTAGAAGAAAAAGAATAAAAAGAATCAAAGATTTCATATTGATCTTAGTGAAAGTAATGACTTCACATAGAAAGAGTATGATGATTAAAGGTTGTTGGGAGTTGGCAAATATGGATTTGGTCATCGTTGCAATTAATAGGAAGTAATAAGGAAAGAGAGGTTTCACATATAGATATATTATCATTGACATCTTTTATGATTGGGAGCACTCATTAAAATATGACATGCTAAAGAGTTGATGTTGGAAAAGGAAGACATCATAATGAGTTATGTTTTCTTACATCCGAGATAAAGTATGCTGTCATGGATCCTCTAACGTGTTGAGCTTGCCTTTCCCCCTCATGCTAGCCAAATTCTCAGCACCAAGTAGAAATACTACTTGTGCTTCCAAATACCCTTAAACCAGTTTTGCCATGAGAGTCCACCATATCTACCTATGGATTGAGTAAGATCCTTCAAGTAAGTTGTCATCGGAGCAAGCAATAAAAATTGATCTCTAAATATGCATGACTTATTAGTGCGGAGAAAATAAACTTTGTACGAACTTGTTGTGGACGCAATAAAAGCGACGGACTGCATAATAAAGGTTCACATACAAGGGGCAATATAAAGTGACGTTCTTTTGCATTAAGATTTTGTGCATCAACCCTAAATGCGCATGACAACCTCTGCTTCCCTCTGCGAAGGGCCTATCTTTTATTATTTTCCTCTACCTTATGCAAGATTCACGGTGATCTTCACCTTTCCTTTTTCATTTTATCCTTTGGCAAGCTCAACATGTTGGAAAGAACATGATATAAACATATATATATATATATATATATATATATATATATATATATATATATATATAATTGGATGTGGGGGAGTATGAATTATTATTGTTGACATTACCCTTGAGGTAAAAGGTTGTGGGGCAAAACTATAAGCCCCTATCTTTCTCTGTGTCCGATTAAAACTCCGTAACCACAAGTATCGCGTGAGTGTTAGCAATTATGAAGGACTAAGTGATAGTTGAGTATGTGGACTTGCTTTTAAGCTCTGACATAGACTCTTTCCGATGTTATGATAAATTGCAATTGCTTCAATGACTAAGGTTATAATTTGTTGGTGCTCAATAAGGTTTCTGATTCATGCCTTTGGCTTTGTGAAAAGATCATCACTTGAACATAAGTAATCATATGACAAAATCTTTATATGTTGCTGTTATGAAAATAATCATGACGCCTTCATGTCCGTATTTTATTTTTATCGACGCCTCTACCTCTAAACATGAGGACATATTTATTGTTATTGGCTTCTCGCTTGAGGACAAGCGAGGTCTAAGCTTGGGGGAGTTGATACGTCCATTTTGCATCATGCTTTTATGACAATATTTATTGCATTATGGGCTGTTATTTCATGTTATGTCACAATACTTATGGCTATTCTCTCTTATTTTACAAGGTTTACATGAAGATGGAGAATGCCGGCAGCTGGAATTCTAGGCTGGAAAAGGAGCAAATATTGGAGGCCTATTCAGTGCAACTCCAAAATCCTGAAACTCCACGGAATATATTAAAATAAATAAATAAAAATCGTCGCCAAAGATAAGGCCAGGGTGCCCACAACCTGCTCACGAGGGTGGGCCCCCCTGGGCGTGCCCCCTACCTCGTGGGCCCCCTGGTGGCTCTCTGACGCTCGTCTTCTCCTATATGAAGTCTTTCGATGAGAAAAAAATAGAAGGCAACCTTTCGGGACGAGACTCCGCCGCCACGAGGCGGAACCTTGGCGGAACCAATCTTGGGCTCCGGCAGAGCTGTTCTGCCGGGGACACTTCCCTCCGGGAAGGGGAAATCATCACCATCGTCATCACCAACGCACCTCTCATCGGGAGGGGGAAATCTCCATCAACATCTTCACCAGCACCATCTCATCTCCAAACCCTAGTTCATCTCTTGTATCCAATTCTTGTCTCCAAGTCCGGGATTGGTGCTAGTAGGTTGCTAGTACTGTTGATTACTCCTTGTAGTTGATGCTAGTTGGTTTATTTGGTGGAAGATCATATGTTCAAATCCTTTATGCACATTATTACCCCTCTGATTATGAACATCAATATGCTTTGTGAGTAGTTACGTTTGTTCCTGAGGTGTTATGTGAACGTCGACTACATAACACTTCACCATTATTTGGGCCTAGAGGAAGGCATTGGGAAGTAATAAGTAGATGATGGGTTGCTAGAGTGACAGAAGCTTAAACCCTAGTTTATGTGTTGCTTCATAAGGGGCTGATTTGGATCCATATGTTTCATGCTATGGTTAGGTTTACCTTAATACTTTTGTTGTAGTTGCGGATGCTTGCAATAGAGGTTAATCATAAGTGGGATGCTTGTTCAAGTAAGAACAACACCCAAGCACCGGTCCACCCACATATCAAATTATCAAAGTACCGAGCGCGAATCATATGAGCGTGATGAAAACTAGCTTGACAATATTCACATGTGTCCTTGGGAGCGCTTTTCCTATTATAAGAGTTTGTCCAGGCTTGTCCTTTGCTACAAAAAGGATTGGGCCACCTTGCTGCACTTTATTTACTTTTGTCACTTGTTGCTCATTACAATGTATCTTATCACAAAACTATCTGTTACCACTTATTTCAGTACTTGCAGAGAATACCTTGCTGAAAACTGCTTATCATTTCATTCTGCTCCTCGTTGGTTCGACACTCTTACTTATCAAAAGGACTATGATAGATCCCCTATACTTGTGGGTCATCAGAATGTACTTCCTCTTCATGCACAACCAGGGGGGAAGGTTGTACATCCACACAAACACAGGCCAGGTGCTATGTGTGCTTCTCTGGCTGCCAAAAGGATTGACTCCATCGGTGCTCGCGCCTAGCACGATGTTCCTTCGATCCTTCCCAAATTCTGGGTGTTCGAAGTTCAACGCTTGCCACTGGCTCCCATCCCTAGGGTGACTCAGCATCTTGTCTTTTTTATTTGTCTCTAGATCATTTGCGTCATCTTCTGGCTTCTTCTCCTCCCTATCCGCGTGCCAACGCAGGAGCTTTGCTACCTTAGGGTCCACAAAATACCGCTGCAGACGAGGAGTGATCGGAAAGTACCACACCACTTTTCGAGGAGCTTTCTTCCTCTTCTTGTATCGAGTGACGCCGCACACCGGACATATGGTAGACTCCAAGTGCTCGTCCCGATAAATGATGCAATTGTTCATGCACACATGGTATTTCACGTGCGATAAATCCAGAGGACACATGATTTTCTTCGCCTCCTCGAAACTGGTCGGGCACTTGTTCCCCTTGGTAAGACGTTCGTGCCAGAATGACATGTTCTCGTCGAAGCATGCGTCAGTCATTTTGTGTTTTACCTTCATCTCCAGAGCCATGAGCGTTACTTTCAGGTGGGTATCCTCGGGCCTGCATCCTTCATACAATGGAGTAACCGCGTCTATCTCTAGTTGATCCAGCTTGGCTTTCTCTCGGGCGGCAGCTCTTGCACTATCTATCTGCTTGAGAAGCAACTCTTGAATATGAGGGTCCTGCACCCAGCCCATCGATGGTCCATCGTCGTCTGCTCCGCCGGCATCTTCATCTTCATGATCATGCCCTTCGTCTTCTTCGGCATCTTCCTCATCATCATGTCCTGCATCTTCTACATGATGACTGTGTACATCATCACCGTCGTGATCATGTCCTGGAGATTCTTCATCTTCTCGCCCGCCCGAGCCTTGCTCATTTCTTGCCCGGCCCCCATGGACGACTTCATAGTCATCTTCATCACCTTGCCACCGATAGCCATCCATGAAACCACGCAAGAGCAGGTGGTCCCGCACCTGCCCGGAATCCGGGTCCGCAATAAGGCTCTTCAGCTTGCATCTTTGACACGGACATCTTATCTCCGTCTTGTTCTTTTGAAGCATCTCGGCCTTCGCGGAGCTCGAAAACCTATTCACGATGCCTTCGGTCATCGTGCGGACCATGGTTGCCTGGGGGTAGAGCAAAACGATATTTTAGAACTAAGAAATTTTTTGGCATGAATTTCCCTAAAAATAGGACCAAAAAGAATGCATAGTGCCAAAATTCTCGCCGAAACGGAAATGAATCAACATTCCGGCAAAATATTGGCAACTATCGCATTTCAAATACCGATACCTGCAAACACAAACATATATGCAACACCACAAACATATGCAACACCACGAACATACATAGATCTAGCTAGGCCACAAAAAGTGCATGTGCACGTTGTTGGAGAGGGAGAACAACATAAAGATAGCTTCCCCCCTTACTTACCTATCAAAAAAGGTAATTTAACCACTTAATTTGAATGAATCTATGGTGCAAATGAGGTGAGGAGGAGGAGGCAGCCAAGACAAGCTTGGAGGAGAAGGTGGAGAGAATGAAGTGGGGAAAGTGAGTGGGTAGGTGTGGCTGTCCAAAATATCTTGTTGGTCCCAGGTTACTAATGGTGCACCACCTACCAATGCGCCATTAGTAACCCTGGTTACTAATGGCGCACCTGCTGGTGGTGCGCCATTAGTAGTTTTGCAAAAAAAATATACTAATGGCGCACCATGGCAGAGTGCGCCATTACTAGTTTAAACTAGTAATGGCGCACTGTGCCATTGTGCGCCATTAGTAGTTTTGCAAAAAAAACAATAAAAAAACAGTAGTGGCGCACTCTGTGGCCGGTGCGCCATTACTAGTTAGCACTAGTAATGGCGCATTGTGCCAGGATGCGCCATTAGTATGTTTGGAAAAAAATGTTACTAGTGGCGCACCATGTGCCTGGTGCGCCATTAGTGTCTTCCACACTAATGGCGCACCTGCACATGGTGCGCCACTGCTATATAGTAGTGGCGCACCACATGACAGGTGCGCCATTAGTATCCATTTCATCTATAGCCCTTTTCCTAGTAGTGTCCTTAGTATTCTCTTCATCTTCTATTTGCTTTCTTTTCTTTATGTAATTGGCAATATAAGAATTTTCAATGCAATTCACCGCACAATACATATAAATCTCCTCTAGATTAATATCAAGTAATTTCTTATGGGAAAATTCTGGAAGGTCCTTAATTAAACGTTTCATTTCTCCATAACCCAAAAGCAAATTAATTCCATTATAATGTGCAAGGGAAATCAAATCATCACAATTCTTGGACACGATTCGATCATTTAACAATTTGCATCGGAGATGTAAATGACCATGTTCATTGCAAAGTTCACAAGTACGGCAAAGAAATTTTAAATCTTCAGCACTCACATCTAGCCTTTCTTGCAACCATTTAGTTTCTAAATGCTTATGCCTCTTGCAATATCTATCTTCCCTATTTGGTGTGTACTTGCAAACCCAATGCACTCCACAAAAATTGACATGCTTATAGGAGACATTTTCATCATAACTAGTGCAATCATCATTAGTATTATGGATATTCAAATAGTTCATACTAACAACATTGCAATCATGCTCATCATTCAGAGATTTAGTACCAAACATTGTATAGGGTTCTTCTTCTAGCACTTGAGCACACTTTTCCTTTCCATCATTCTCACGAAAGATATTAAAAAGATGAAGCGTATGAGACAAACTTAAATCCAGTTTTTTTAGCTTTCATTTATATACAAAACTAGTGATAAAACAAGAAACAAAAAGATTCGATTGCAAGATCTACAAATATACCTTCAAGCACTCACCTCCCCGACAACGGCGCCAGAAAAGAGCTTGATGTCTACTACACAACCTTCTTCTTGTAGACGTTGTTGGGCCTCCAAGTGCAGAGGTTTGCAGGATAGTAGCAAATTTCCCTCAAGTGGATGACCTAAGGTTTATAAATCCATGGGAGGCATAGGATGAAGATGGTCTCTCTCAAACAACCCTGCAACCAAATAACAAAGAGTCTCTTGTGTCCCCAACACACCCAATACAATGGTAAATTGTATATGTGCACTAGTTTGGCATAGAGATGGTTATACAAGTGCAATATGGATGGTAGATATAGGTTTTTGTAATCTGAAAATATAAAAACAGCAATGTAACTAATGATAAAAGTGAGCGTAAACGGTATTGCAATGCTAGGAAACAAGGCCTAGGGTTCATACTTTTACTAGTGCAAGTTCTCTCAACAATAATAACATAATTTGATCATATAACTATCCCTCAACATGCAGCAAGAGTCACTCCAAAGTTACTAATAGCAGAGAACAAACGAAGAGATTATTGTAGGGTACGAAACCACCTCAAAGTTATCCTTTCTGATCGATCTATTCAAGAGTCCGTAGTAAAATAACACGAAGATATTCTTTCCATTCGATCTATCGTAGAGTTTGTACTAGAATAACACCTTAAGACACAAATCAACCAAAACCCTAATGTCACCTAGATACTCCAATGTCACCTCAACTATCCGTGGGCATGATTATGCGATATGCATAACACAATCTCAGATTCATCTATTCAACCAACACAAAGTACTTCAAAGAGTGCCCCAAAATTTCTACCAAAGAGTCAAGACAAAAACGTGTGCCAACCCCTATGCATACGTTCATTGAACCCGCAAGTTGATCACCAAAACATACATCAAGTAGATCACGTGAATATCCCATTGTCACCACAGATAAGCACAACAAGACATAAATCAAGTGTTCTAAAATCCTTAAAGACTCAATCCGATAAGATAACTTCAAAGGGAAAACTCAATCCATTACAAGAGAGTAGAGGGGGAGAAACATCATAAGATCCAACTATAATAGCAAAGCTCGCGATACATCAAGATCGTGCCAAATCAAGAACACGAGAGAGAGAGAGAGAGAGAGAGAGAGAGAGAGAGAGAGAGAGAGATCAAACACATAGCTACTGGTACATACCCTCAGTCCCGACGGTGAACTACTCCCTCCTCGTCATGGAGAGCGCCGGGATGATGAAGATGGCCACCGGTGAGGGATCCCCCCTTCGGCAGGGTGCCGGAACAGGGTCCCGATTGGTTTTTGGTGGCTACAGAGGCTTGCGGTGGCGGAACTCCCGATCTATTGTGATCTCTGATGTTTTTAGGGTATATGGACATATATAGGCGAAAGAAGTCGGTCAGGGGAGCCGCAAGGGGCCCACCAGAGTGGGGGTTGCGCCCAGGGGGGTAGGGCGCGCCTCCCTGCCTCGTGGCTTCCTCTTTGCTTCTCTTACATGCACTCCAAGTCTCCTAGATTGCTTCCATTCCAAAAATAACTCTCCCGAAGGTTTCATTCCATTTGGACTCCGTTTGGTATTCCTTTTCTTTGAAACACTGAAATAGGCAAGAAAACAACAATTTGGGCTGGGCCTCCGGTTAATAGGTTAGTCCCAAAAATAATATAAAAGTGTATAATAAAGCCCATAAACATCCAAAACAGATAATATAATAGCATGAGTACTTCATAAATTATAGATACGTTGGAGACTATCACTTTATTGTATGCAATGCAATTGCCATGTGATTGTTTTACTTTATCACTAAGCGGTAGCGATAGTCGTAGTAACAATAGTTGGTGATACGACAAAGATGCTACGATCGAGATCAAGGTGTCGCGCCGGTGACGATGGAGATCATGACGATGCTTCGGTGATGGAGATCATGAGCACAAGATGATGATGGCCATATCATGTCAAATATTTTGATTGCATGTGATGTTTATCTTTTATGCATCTTATTTTTCTTAGTACGGCAGTAGCATTATAAGATGACCCCTTACTAAATTTCAAGGTATAAGTGTTATCCCTGAGTATGCACCGTTGCTACAGTTCGTCATGCCAAGACGCCACGGGATGATCTGCTGTGATAAGCTCTACGTTCACATACAACGGGTGCAGGCCAGTTTTGCACACGCAGAATACTCGGGTTAAACTTGACGAGCCTAGCATATGTAGACATGGCCTCAGAACACTAAGACCAAAAGGTCGAACATGAATCATATAGTAGATATGATCAACATAGAGATGTTCACCATTGAAAACTAATCCATCTCACGTGATGATCGGACATGGTTTAGTTGATTTGGATCACGTGATCATTTAGATGACTAAAGGGATGTTTATCTAAGTGGGTATCGGTGTCAAAACCGGCGGATCTCGGGTAGGGGGTCCTGAACTGTGCGTCTAAGGCTAATGGTAACAGGAGGCAGAGGACATGATGTTTTACCAAGGTTCGGGCCCTCTCGATGGAGGTAATACCCTACTTCCTGCTTGATTGATCTTGATGATATGAGTACTACAAGAGTTGATCTACCACGAGATCGTAGAGGCTAAACCCTAGAAGCTAGCCTATGATTATGATTGTTGTTCTACGAACTAAACCCTCCGGTTTATATAGACACTGAAGGGGGCTAGGGTTACACAGGGTCGGTTACAGAGAAGGAGATCTACAAATCTGAATTGCCAAGCTTTCCTTCCACGCAAAGGAGAGTCCCATCCGGACACGGGACGAAGTCTTCAATCTTGTATCTTAATAGTCCAACAGTCTGGCCAAAGCATATAGTTCGGCTGTCCGAGGACCCCTTAATCCAGGACTCCCTCAGTATCCCTTGAACCACTCTTCAATGAGGATGAGTCCGGCGCGCAAATTGTCTTTGGCATTGCAAGGCGGGTTCCTTCTCTGAATACTCCATAGAAGATTCAGAACACGAGAATCGCGTCCGGCTCTGCAAAACTAATTCCACATACCACCGTAGAGAGCACAATATTGGACAAATCTAATCTGCTGACGGCTTTTCATAGCGTGACGTCACATCACGGCCCGGTCTTTATTCGAACCGTTTTTCATAACCAGCCACTACACGTGATGCGAGACGGTTCTATTGGCACGTCTTGTCGAAGCAGAGATCGTGTCCCCCTTATCACGGGATGCTCAGCAATACATGTGTGGGTAACCCAACCGTGTTTGTTTAATATGAATCCTCAATTTTAGGCAAGTCCAAAACGGTCACGCGGGGGACGCTTGATATTCGTCCTCTTTATAAAGGGGGCCAAGGCCTGTCCTTTTCTTCCCACGCTTGATCCTTCCCCTCCCAAACCTCGAGTTCCAACACCCAAGGCTTAAGCTAAGCGCTTCAAAACTTCAACCATGTCCGGATCCAACCTTCAAGGCCGGTAGATGGCCTCCTCCGTCACAGAGGAGGAAGTCAAGAAACTTAGGGAGGCCAGGTATCTCACCGCCGAGATCCCGCATAGGCTACCTGCTCAAGGGCAGGTTGTCCCCACTCCTGAACCGAATGAGAGTGTCGTTTTTATCTCCCACTTTCTCCAAGAGCTAGGTTTTAGCGTTGGTCCCTTCATGAGAGGGATCATGTTCTACTACAGACTAGATTTCCATGATCTAGCTCCGGATTTCGTCCTTCACATCTCGTCGTTTATCGTCGTGTGTGAAGCCTTCCTCTGCATCACCCCCCAATTCGGCCTATGGCTCAAGACCTTCAACGTGAGGCCGAGGGTGATTGACGGGCGTCATGCGGAGTGCGGAGGTGCTATAATAAGAAAAGGTGCCGACGCCCCATGGCCAAAGGGTTCTTTCGCGGAAATTTCTGATTTATGGCAGCGGGAGTGGTTTTACATCACAACTCCCCGAGGTACAAAGGGGGTGGCTGCTCCAACGTTCTGCTCGGGCCCTTCGTCGCAACTGGCATCATGGGTCAACAAGGGGCTGGACTGGGGGCTGATTATCGACGTGCTGACATTGCAAAGCCGCATCCGAGACCTTCTCAAGATGGATGTTAGTCTTGTCAAGATAATGCAAGTGATGCTGGTTCGTTGAGTCCTGCCCTGCCAACGTCGTCCTCTCCATATGTGGGAGTTCAATCCAGAAGGACCACGAACCGTTCAACAATTCTTCGGCATGATGCTCATAGAGATGTATGGGTCATTCTTCGGATCATGAATAAAGTGTCCGGACAACACCGAGGACGCGGGCCTCAACTGCAATCGTCCGGATACCCAGGTAAGTACTTCTGCTACCGAACACACCATCCTTTATGTTTATTATAACATCATTCTAAAAAATTGCTCTCTGCCAGGACTGGATAAGGAAGGCGGAGAGGATTAGGTGTCCGGCCCATCTTCCCGAAGGCTCGCCGGATCCTTTGTTGACCAGGATGCTTGAGCGCGCGCCATATCAGGTGCCATCAGGAGAAGACAAGGGGAGGAATAGAGAAGCCACGGGTGGGCCTCACATTCTACACATCCAAATCGGAGGAGTAAGTGCCTCCGCGAAGGAGGATAATCGGGGAGGGGAATCTAAAATCCCCTCTCCTCAAGGTAAGAAAAGGGTCGCCTCTGAAGACTTGGAAATGGAGGCTTCCAAACGAGGGAAGAAATCCTCGCCAAGGGGCCCTGCCCCAGGGGGCATCCTTACCGCGCAGTGCCCGCAAGGGGGCCAGCCCTCCACTGAGCCGTAAGTAAAAGAGTACTTTGGTAAACATATCCCGTTTTGTCTCTGAGGATAGTAACCGAAACATATTTGTTGCAGTCTGACTCGTAGCCCTTCTCCATAGAGTTCGTCTTCGGGGGATCTTCCTCCGAAGATGATGGAGAGCGAAACGCCTCCCCCTGCCTCCCCGTCACATGGGGCGGACGACCCCGAGGTGTCGTTGAGGGAGTCCTGGATTAGGGGGTATCCGGACAGCCGGACTATATACTTTGGCCGAACTGTTGGACTATGAAGATACAAGACTCAAGACTTCGTCCCGTGTCCGGATGGGACTCTCCTTTGCGTGGAAGACATGCTTGGCAATTCGGATATTATATTTCCTTCCTTGTAACCGACTCCATGTAAACCCTAGCCCCCTCCGATGTCTATATAAACCGGAGGGTTCAGTCCATATGAGGACGATCACAACATTCATAATCATCATAGGCTAGCTTCTAGGGTTTAGCCTCTACGATCTCGTGGTAGATCAACTCTTGTAACACTCATATCATCAATATCAATCAAGCAGGAAGTTGGGTTTTACCTCCATCGAGAGGGCCCGAACCTGGGTAAACATTGTGTCCCTTGCCTCATGTTACCATTAGCCTTAGACGCACAGATCCGGACCCCCTACCCGAGATCCGCCGGTTTTGACACCAACATTGGTGCTTTCATTGAGAGTTCCTCTGTGTCGTCGCTGCAAGGCTTGATGGCTCCTTCAATCATCAACAACGCGGTCCAGGGTGAGACTTTCTCCCCCGGACAGATTTTTGTGTTCGGCGGCTTCGCACTGCGGGCCAATTCGCTTGGCCACCTGGAGCAGATCGACAGCTACGCCCCTGGCTATCAGGTCAGGTTCGGAAACCTAAACTACACGGCCGATATCCGCGGAGACTTGATCTTCAAAGGATTCAGGCCTATGCCAGGAGCGCCGGACAGTCACGATGTGCATGGCTTAGACCTGCTATCGGACAGTGCTCAGGATATCGCCCCTGCAGGAGTCCCGGACCTAAATCTGGGGTAGATTGCGCCGCCCGGGGACGGGTGGATGGACCCCTCTCCGGAGGCTGCACACTGGTAGAGCCGAACACAGACTTCACCCTCAAGGAAGCCTGTGGCACAGGACCCCCGGACTCGTATCCGGCTATAGGTTCCAGTCTGCGCACCTCCGAGCCTGCCGAACCTGGTTGGGCTCTAATAATGGAGTTCACCGCTCCGGATATCTTCCAGCACTCGCCCTTTGGCGACATGCTAAACTCGTTAAAATCCCTCTCTTTGTCAGGAGACTCTTGGTCGAACTATGTCCGGCTCGAGTGGGAAGCCGGTGACAAGGGAATTCGTTGCCCACCCACCACCCACTTCATAGCCACGGTCGATGATTTGACCGACGTGCTTGACTTCGACTCTGAAGACATCGATGGTTTGGACGACGATGTAGGAGAAGAACATGAACCACCACCCACGGGGTGGTGGACAGCCACCTCTTCCTATGACATATATATGGTGGACACTCCGTAAGAAACCAATGGCGATGAGGCAATGGAGGATAACCCCTCAAAGAATAAAACAAAGCATGGGCGTCACCAGCGCCGCTCCAAGCCCCGCCATAGCAATACCGGCACCAGAGACGAAAACAATCCGGACGGTGCCGAAGATGAATACAACCCCGATCAGCCTGCCTTCGAGCAGGCCGAGCAGGAAGACGGGCAGGTTAGCCTAGGCAAACAGGCGACGGACGGGTATCCGGAGGAGGACAACTACATGCCCCCTCCGAAGACGAGATTAGCCTCGGCGACGACGAGTTCGGCGTGCCTGAGGACCCCGTGGAGCAGGAGCGCTTCAAGCGCCGGCTTATGGCCACTGCAAGGAGCCTGAAGAAGAAGCAGCAGCAGCTCCAAGCTGATCAAGACCTGCATACAGACAGATGGATAGAAGTCTTGGCAGCCGAGGAGTATGGACTCGAGCGCCACATGGCTGACCGGCCACCTCGTGGCCGGGATAAAACGGCATATCAGCCCGAATACCAGCCTGCACCCCCACACCAGTTTACTACGGCCCGGGGCAATACGCAGGACATGCGAGACAGATTGGAAAACAATGCAAGACAACCAAGATCGATCTACGGATCACGGGGGCGCGCCACAGCACATGACGATGACCATCATACCATGAACATTGAATCATACGATGGCACAACAGACCCCGCAGTATGGATCGAAGATTTCCTTCTCCACATTCACATGGCCCGCGGAGACGATCTACACGCCATCAAGTATCTTCCCCTTAAGCTCAAAGGACCAGCCAGGCACTGGCTAAATAGCTTGCCGGCAAATTCCATTGGCAGTTGGGAAACCTGGAGGACGCTTTCCTCGACAACTTCCAGGGCACATACGTGCGACCACCAGATGCTGATGACTTGAGCCACATTACCCAACAGCCCGGAGAGTTAGCCAGAAAATTCTGGACTCGGTTCCTAACTAAAAAGAACCAAATTGTTGACTGTCCGGATGCCGAAGCCCTGGCGGCCTTTAAGCATAATATCCGCGACGAGTGGCTTGCCCGGCACCTCGGCCAGGAAAAACCAAAATCCATGGCGGCCCTCACGACACTCATGACACGCTTTTGCGCATGCGAGGATAGCTGGTTGGCTCGCATCAGCATCATGCCAATAAACTCAGGCACTTCAGACGTCCACGACAATAACGGCAAGCCACGGCGTAATAGACATAAGCGTCGGAACAATGGCGATAACACTGAAGACAAGGCAGTCAATGCCGGATTCAGTGGCTCAAAATCCGGTCAGCGGAAAAAGCTGTTCAAAAGAAACAATCAGGGACCGTCCAGTCTAGACTGCATACTTGACCGCTCATGCCAAATTCACGGCACCTCGGATAAGCCAGCAAATCACACTAACAGAGACTGCTGGGTTTTCAAGTAGGCCAGCAAGATAAATGCCGAGAACAAGGACAAGGGGCTGCACAGCGACGATGATGATGAGCCCCGGCGTCCGAACATGGGGGGATAGAAGAAATTTCCTCCCCAAGTGAAAATGTTCAACATGATCTATGCCACACACATTCCCAAACGGGAACGAAAGCGAGCACTAAGGGACGTCTATGTGATGGAGCCAATCGCCTCGAAATTCAACCCATGGTCAGCCCGTCTGATCACCTTTGATCGTAGGGATCACCCTACCAGCATCCATCACGGCGGTTCGGCCGCATTGGTTCTCGACCCAATCATTGACGAATTTCACCTCACACGAGTCCTTATGGACGGAGGTAGCAGCCTGAACCTGCTTTATCAGGACACAGTGCGCAAAATGGGCATCGACCCTACAAGGATCAAGCCCACCAAAACTACCTTTAAAGGTGTAATTCCAGGGGTAGAGGCCCGTTGCACGGGCTCTATAACATTGGAGGTGGTCTTCGGATCTCCGAATAACTTTTTAAGCGAGGAGTTAATCTTCGACATCGTCCCTTTCCGTAGTGGTTATCACGCACTACTCGGACGAACCGCATTCGCTCGATTCAATGCGGTGCCACACTAGGCATACCTTAAGCTCAAGATGCCAGGACCTCGCGGGGTCATAACAGTCAACGGAAACATGGACCGCTCTCTCCGTACAGCAGCCCTCGTGGCAGAAGTACAAAGCGGCTTCCCCCGGCAAACCACCAATCCAGCGACAACAACTCCGAACACCATCAAGCGAGTCCGAAGTACCCCACAACAGGATCGCCAGGCACGCCAAGAGCGTGACTAGTAGTCCGGCCTCCGCTCCAGCCCCATTAAGGCAGCATTCGTGCCGCGTGTACACAATTACGCACTCAAAATACCATGGGCGTAGGCGGAGGCGCAATAGTGGCACAATCAACAATGCGGGTTAGCCGCAACATACTTTAACAACCCCCTTTATCTTTCAGGAACCCCCTTTTGGGCAACCTCTCTAGAAGAGCTGGATTATCGGAATTTCACATGAGAGAAATCCAAGGAGGCAAAGGGCGTCGCGCACAAAGGGAATACCCAGGTGGAATCTATTCACGATCATTAATACCTGTTTTATATACCTGTATGCGGCCTGCCCTTGGATAGGACATGTCAAATAGTCCTATTTATCTCTAATTAATGCATTCATTGTAAACATACGCTTAGACGTATTATACATCAATGGGAGATTATATATAGCGTCAGCTTATTATTCATATCTGCACATCTTTTCTATAAATGTTTATTTACTATTGCATCCGTACACTTTGGTATGCTTAGTTGGTCAGGGGCTTCTTATGGCGCCCCGTAATACGACAAGACATGTCCGAACACTTTCAATAGTGCGGCACCCCGAACTTATAACACTATATGCATCAGCTCCGAATCATGTCTTGGGTCAATAGTTGGGTTAGCCCGTCTCCCTTGTTTTGGTACCTTACGTTCCGTTATATCGGCTAAGGTAGCGCAAGGAGAACTACTGCGATTGTGTCCCAGTTCTTCCGGACGAGCACCTCAGTAGAGAAAGCCGAAAACTGACCGGCATGATGTGGCGAGAGCTGGTCGCTGTTCGAGAGGTCTGAAAATCCTTAACGATTTTTTCCGCTTTAGGCGAGGAATCGGCCTCGTCCGATTTAGGCATATATAGCGCCCCAATTCGGCCTTCCGAATTCTAGGGGCTTCGCCAAAATTTAAAATTGTAGACTTCTATGGCTAAGTGAAAGTTATAAAGCCGCATAGTCCGATTGCCTTGTTCGCTGCGCCAGACACCTCCTTTAGGGACCAAATATTTGGATAAAGATTGTCTGGGTTTTCCACGAACACCCTGATATGTCTCCGACGTATCTATAATTTATAAAGAATTCATGCTATATTAATATCTGTTTTGAATGATTATGGGCTTTATTATACACTTTTATATTACTTTTGAGACTAACCTATTAACCGAAGGCCCAGCCCATATTGTTGTTTTATAGCATGTTTCAGTATTTCGAAGAAAAGGAATATCAAATGGAGCCCAAATGGAATGAAACCTTGGGCAGCGTTATTTTTGGGAAGATTATGATCCTGGAGACTTGGAGTTCACGTCAGAAGAGCCTCAAGGAGGCCACGAGATAGGAGGGCGCGCCCCCACCCTACTGGGCGCGCCCCCCTGTCTCGTGGGCCCCTCGAGCACCTCCCGACCGACTTCTTTCGGCTATATAAGCCTACATACCCTAAAACCATCGAATATCAAGATAGACCGGGAGTTCCGCCGCCGCAAGCCTCTGTAGCCACCAAAAACCTCTCAGGAGCCCATTCCGGCACCCTGCCGGAGGGGGATCCCATCACCGGTGGCCATCTTCATCATCCCGGTGCTATCCATGATGAGGAGGGAGTAGTTCACCCTCGAGGCTGAGGGTATGTACCAGTAGCTATGTGTTTGATCTCTCTTTCTCGTGTTTTCTCTCGTGTTCCCTCTATGGCAAGATCTTGATGTATCCCGAGCTTTGCTATTATAGTTGGACCTTATGATGTTTCTCCCCCCTCTACTCTCTTGTGATGAATTGATTTTCCCTCTTGAAGTTATCTTATCGGATTGAGTCTCTTATTTGAGAACACTTGATGTATGTCTTGCCGTGATTATCTATGGTGACAATGGGATATCATGTGCCACTTGATGTATGTTTTGGTGACCAACTTGCGGGTTCCGCCCATGAACCTATGCATAGGGGTTGGCACATGTTTTCTTGACTCTCCGGTAGAGACTTTGGGGCACTCTTTGAAGTACTTTATGTTGGTTGGATGAATCTGAGATTGTGTGATGCATATCGTATAATCATGCCCACGGATACTTGAGGTGACAATGGAGTATCTAGATGACATTAGGGTTTTGGTTGGTTTGTATCTTAATGTGTTATTCTAGTATGAACTCTATGATGGATCGAGCGGAAAGAATAGCTTCATGTTATTTTACTACGAACTCTTGAATAGATAGATCAAAAAGGATAAATTTGAGGTGGTTTCGTACCCTACCATAATCTGTTCGTTTGTTCTCCGCTATTATTGGCTTTGGAGTGACTCTTTGTTGCATGTTGAGGGATTTTTATATGATCTATCTATGTTATTATTGTTGAGAGAACTTGCACTAGTGAAAGTATGAACCCTAGGCCTTGTTTCCTACCATTGCAATACCGTTTACGCTCACTTTTATCATTAGTTACCTTGCTGTTTTTATAGTTTCAGATTACAAATACCTTTATCTACTATCCATTTTGCAGTTGTATACTCTTTGTTATTTGGTTGCAGGGTTGCTTGAGAGAGACCATCTTCATACTACGCCTCCCACGGATTGATAAACCTTAGGTCATCCACTTGAGGGAAATTTGCTACTGTCCTACAAACCTGTGCACTTGCAGGCCCAACAATGTCTACAAGAAGAAGGTTGTGTAGTAGACATCAAGCTCTTTTCTGGCGCCGTTGCCGGGGAGGGTAGGTAAGCTGCACTCACACCCCGTCAACCAAGCTCTTTTCTGGCGCCGTTGCCGGGGAGGTGAGTGCTTGAAGGTATATCTTTAGATCTTGCAATCGAATCTTTTTGTTTCTTGTTTTATAACTAGTTTACTTTATAAAAGAAAACTAAAAAAAATGGAATTGAGTTTGTCTCATACGCTTCATCTTTTTAATATCTTTCGTGAGTTTGATGAAAAGGAAAATTGTGCTCAAGTGCTAGAAGAAGAAATCTATCGAATGTTTGATACTAAATCTTTGAATGATGAGCATGATTACAATGTTGTTGGTATGAATTCCTTGAATATCCATGATGCTAATGATATGCAAAGCCACAAGCTTGGGGAAGCTATGTTTGATGAATATGATATTTTTAGTCCCCCAAGTTTTGATGAGAATATTTATTATGATAAAAGCATGCCTCCTATTTATGATGATTATATTGATGAAAGTGGGTTTGGAAGAGTGTCAACTTTAGGAAGTAGTGATCCCACTATTTTGGAGGATGTTGAATCTTATTGTGATGAACATGAAAGTGGATTTGGAAGAGTGTCAACTTTATTTAGTAATGATTCCACTATTTCGGAAGAGGTTCCAATTGATTATGAGAACAAAGTTGCTATCTATGATGATTATTGTGATGACTTGTATGCTATTAGGAATAATTATAACCATGAAACTTGTCATCATGATTTTAGTTTTCAATTGGATTATGCTTCACATGATAGTTATTTTGTTGAGTTTGCTCCCACTACTATTGATGAGAATAAATTTGCTTATGTGGAGAGTAGTAAATTTTCTATGCTTGAAGATCATGAAAATAATACTTTAGGTGCTGGTTATATTGTTGAATTCATTCATGATTCTACTGAAAATTATTATGAGGGAGGAACATATGCTTGTAGTAATTGCAATAATATCAAGTTTCCTCTCTATGTGTTAAATTTTTTGAAGCTATGCTTGTTTTACCTTCCTATGCTAGTTGATTATTGTTCCCATAAGTTGTTTGCTCACAAAATCCCTATGCATAGGAAGTGGGTTAGGCTTAAATGTGCTAGTCATATTCTTCATGATGCTCTCTTTATGTTTCACTTCTTATCTCTTATGTGAGCATCATATCATCATGCCTAGCTAAAAGGCATTAAAGAAAAGCGCTTGTTGGGAGGCAACCCAATTTATTTTTGTTTATTACTTTTTGTTCCTGTTTAGTAATAAATAATTCATCTAGCCTATGGTTAGATGTGGTTTATGTTTTAATTAGTGTTTGTGCCAAGTAGAACCTTTGGGAAGACTTGGGTGAAGTCTTTATGATCCTGCTGTAAAAAACAGAAACTTTTGCGCTCACGAGATTAGCTGCCATTTTTTTACTGGAGAGTGCTTTTAGGTTGATTCTTTTTGAAGATGATTAATAGACAAATTCCTCAGGTCCATCAATTTAGATCAGAATTTTTGGAGTTCCAGAAGTATACGTTTGATACAGATTACTACAGACTGTTCTGTTTTTGACAGATTCTGTTTCCATTGTGTTGTTTGCTTATTTTGATGAATCTATGGCTAGTATGTAGTGGTATGAACCATATAGAAGTTAGAATACAGTAGATATTACACCAATATGAATAAAGAATGAGTTCATTACAGTACCTAAGTGGTGGTTTTATTTTCTTATACTAACGGAGCTTACGAGTTTTGTTTTGAGTTTTGTGTGGTTGAAGTTTTCAAGTTTTGGGTAAAGATTCGATGGACTATGGAATAAGGAGTGGCAATAGCCTAAGATTGGGGATGACCAAGGCACCCCAAGGTAATATCCAAGGACAACCAAGAGCCTAAGCTTGGGGATGCCCCGGAAGGCATCCCCTCTTTCGTCTTCGTTCATCGGTAACTCTACTTGGAGCTATATTTTTATTCACCACATGATATGTGTTTTGCTTGGATCATCATTTTCTTTTGTTAGTGTTTTCTTGCTGTTATTTATATTAATGTTTTGCATCTTTATTTTCAATAAAAATGTCAAGGATAGCCTTTGCCATGCTTATTTTGCTAGTTTACATGTTGCTGTTTGAAAACAGAAAGTTTACCGCTGTTGCAAAAATTCCCTAGAAAAGTAAGAGAATGGTATAATGTTGAATCTTTTTGCATATTAAGCTCTGATAAATTTATTAGAGCTTATTATTTTTCTCATAATTTTTGTAGTTAGGGAAGTATGATGGATCTTGCATTCTTTACAGACTATACTGTTTTGGCAGATTGCTGTTATGGTTGCGTTGTTTGCATATGTTTGCTTGTTTAATGATTCTATTTGAGTATAGGAGTATTAAATATGCAGAGACATTTAGTATTCATTGTTGAATAATAATTTTAGTTATTTGTTACAGTAGAAAATGATAAGGTTTCGCATTGGTTTATACTAACCTATCTCACGAGTTCGTGTTGAGTTTGTTGTGGATGAAGCTTTTGATAAAAAGAAGAGAAACCATGATATGAGAGGAATTAAGGAGACATAAAAGCTCAAGCTTGGTGATGCCCAAGGCAGCCTAAGATAATATTTCAAGAAGTCTCAAGCATCTAAGCTTGGGTATGCCCCGGTAGGCATCCCACCTTTCTTCTTCAACAACTATCGGTTAGTATCGATTGAGCCTAAGTTTTTGCTTCTTCACATGAGTTGTGCTATCCTTCCAATGTCATTTTGTTTTGCTCTGCTTGCTGTTTGAATAAAATACCAAGATCTGAATTCTTAAATGAGAGAGAGTCTTCGCATAGTTGCATAATTATTTAACTACTCATTGTTCTTCACTTATATCTTTTTGGAGTAGTTTGTCATTTACTCGTGTGCTTCACTTATATCCTATGAGTAAATTGTTGAATGTCATAAATCTGAATTTATATATGTTTCATTTGCTTATCCCATGGGGAGTAATGACTTCACATCTAAGAAGTAGAGGTTGTAAATTTATTGACGGTTAGCAACTATTGTATTAGTCATTTGAACAATTCATGAAAGAATATTGAAGGAAGAGAGATTTCACATATAAACATATTATCATAGACATATTTTATAATTGTGAGCACTCATTAAGTATGACATGCTAAAGAGTTGATGTTGGACAAGGAAGACAACGTAATGGGTTATGTTTTCTCACATCTCAGTTAAAGTATATTGTCATGGATCATTCAAACATGTTGAGCTTGCCTTTCCCCCTCATGCTAGCCAAAAATTCCTTGCACCAAGTAGAGATACTACTTGTGCTTCCAAATATCCTTAAACCCAGTTTTTGCCATGAGAGTCCACCATACCTACCTATGGATTGAGTAAGATCCTTCAAGTAAGTTTTCATCAGTGCAAGCAATAAAAAATGCTCTCTAAATATGCATGACTTATTAGTGTGGAGAAAATAAGCTTTGTACGATCTTGTTATGGAAGCAATAAAAGCGACTGCATAATAAAGGTCCATATACAAGGGGCAATATAAAGTGACGTTCTTTCGCATTAATATTTTGTGTATCCAACCCTAAAAGCGCATGACAACCTCTGCTTCCCTCTGCGAAGGTCCTATCTTTTACTTTATGTATTTTACTTTATGCAAGAGTCAAGGTGATCTTCACCTTTCCCTTTTTCATTTTTTCCTTTGGCAAGCACTTTGTGTTAGGGTGATCCTGATATATATATCCAATTGGATGTACGTTAGCATGAACTATTATTGTTGACATCACCCAAAGGTGAATATGTTTGGAGGCAACATTATAAGCCCCTATCTTTCTCTGTGTCTGATTAAAACTTCATAACCACAAGTATTGCGTGAGTGTTAGCAATTGTAGAAGACTATATGATAGTTGAATATGTGAAGTTTTCTAAATCAAAGCTCTGACATAGACCCATCCTGAAAATAGGATGAATTGCAATTGTTTGATGACTAAGAATGAAGTTTGCTAGGTTTCAAGAAAGTTTATGGTCTATGCTTTAACATGTGAATTGTTTGTTACTTGATCGTGAAAAGTTTTATGAGATGAACTACTGTTATGACATATAATGATGCCAGTAAAGGTGATTGGAATTATCTTTGATCAAACTTGTGCACTTCTAGCATTCACACTTCATAAATTCTTTCTTTTATCATTTACCTACTCGAGGACGAGTAGGAATTAAGCTTGGGGATGCTGATACGTCTCCAACGTATCTATAACTTATGAAGCATTCATGCTATATTATTATCTTGAATGATTATGGGCTTTATTATACACTTTTATATTACTTTTGGGACTAACCTATTAACTGGAGGCCCAGCCCATATTGCTGTTTTATTGCCTGTTTCGGTATTTCGAAGGAACGGAATATCAAACAAAGTCCAAACGGAATGAAACCTTCGGCAGCGTTATTTTTGGGAAGATTATGATCCTGGAGACTTGGAGTTCACGTTAGAAGAGCCTCGAGGAGGCCACAAGATAGGAGGATGCCCCCCCTACTAGGCTCGCCCCCTATCTCGTGGGCCCCTCGAGCACCCCCCCCCCC
>NC_041389.1:30429812-30504503 GCF_002162155.2 Triticum dicoccoides | reverse complement strand
TTCGCCTATATAAGCCTACGTACCCTAAAAAATTGAATATCAAAATAGATCGGGAGTTCCGCCGCCGCAAGCCTCTGTAGCCACCAAAAACATCTCGGGAGCCCGTTCCGGCACCCTGCCGGAGGGGGATCCCATCACCGGTGGCCATCTTCATCATCCCGGTGCTATCCATGACGAGGAGGGAGTAGTTCACCCTCGAGGCTGAGGGTATGTACCAGTAGCTATGTGTTTGATCTCTCTTTCTCGTGTTCTCTCTCGTGTTCCCTCTATGGCACGATCTTGATGTATCCCGAGATTTGCTTTTATAGTTGGATCTTATGATGTTTCTCCCCCCTCTACTCTCTTGTGATGAATTGAGTTTCCCTCTTGAAGTTATCTTATCGGATGGAGTCTTTTGTTTGAGAACACTTGATGTATGTCTTTCCATGATTATCTGTGGTGACAATGGGATATCATGTGCCACTTGATGTATGTTTTGGTGACCAACTTGCGGGTTCCGCCCATGAACCTATGCATAGGGGTTGGCACACGTTTTCTTGACTCTCTGGTAGAGACTTTGGGGGCACTCTTTGAAGTACTTTGTGTTGGTTGGATGAGTCTGAGATTATGTGATGCATATCGTATAATCATGCCCATAGATACTTGAGGTGACAATGGAGTATCTAGGTGACATTAGGGTTTTGGTTGATTTGTATCTTAAGGTGTTATTCTAGTATGAACTCTATGATGGATCGAACGAAAAGAATAGCTTCATGTTATTTTACTATGAACTCTTGAATAGATAGATCAAAAAGGATAACTTTGAGGTGGTTTCGTACCCTACCATAATCTCTTCGTTTGTTCTCCGCTATTAGTGGCTTTGGAGTGACTCTTTGTTGCATGTTGAGGGATTGTTATATGATCTATCTATGTTATTATTGTTGAGAGAACTTGCACTAGTGAAAGTATGAACCCTAGGTCTTGTTTCCTACCATTGCAATACCGTTTAAGCTCACTTTTATCATTAGTTACCTTGCTATTTTTATAATTTCAGATTACAAATACCTTTATCTACTATCCATTTTGCACTTGTATCACTATCTCTTCGCCGAACTAGTGCATCTATACAATTTACCATTGTATTGGGTGTGTTGGGGACACAAGAGACTCTTTGTTATTTGGTTGCAGGGTTGCTTGAGAGGGACCATCTTCATCCTACGCCTCCCACGGATTGATAAACCTTAGGTCATCCACTTGAGGGAAATTTGCTACTGTCCTACAAACCTGTGCACTTGCAGGCCCAACAACGTCTACAAGAAGAAGGTTATGTAGTAGACATCACACCCCAGTACTAGTTACGTGGGGGCGGAAGCCGACGACTGGCCTACTTTCAGAATTTCATAAACAGCCACACAGAAGGTAATATTTTAAATCAAAACAACGCTATATAGTGCAAGTAACTTCGTCTTTATATTACAAACATTACATGAGTACATTTACTCAAAGATTGTGTCCTTCGTACATTCGTCGGCCACGAGGCGAGCGCCTTTCATCACGCCATCACAATAGTTTTCCAGATACCGATGCGCCTTGCCCTCTGGCGGTCCATCCTTCACCAGCTTCTCCGCATCCAGCTTGCCCCAATGCACCTTCGCACGAGCAAAGGCTCGACGGGCACCCTCAATGCAAACGGACCGCTTGATCACTTCCAGCCGCGGACAGGCATTCACCATCCGCTTTATCAGGCGGAAGTAGCTGGCGGGCAAGGGCTCACCAGGGCACAACCGGACTATGAAATCTTTCATAGCCACTTCAGCCGCCCTGTGGATTTCAACCAACTGCTTCAGTTGGTCACTCAGAGGCACCGAGTGTTCGGCTCCGGCATACTGGGACCAGAACAGCTTCTCCGTTGAGCTCCCCTCCTTGGCGCGGTATAACTCCGCAGCATCAGATACGCTGCATGGCAGATCTGCGAGTGCCCCTAGAGAGCTTCGAATTCGGGTAAGTAAAAGAAACGCCACCTCCACATGCTTGCTTTGCATAAAGAATGTCTTACCCGCTGCTATCTTCTTGGCCGCCTGGATTTCCTGCTGGGCCTTTTCGGCTTCGGCCTTGGCATCTTTCATGCTCACAAGGGCCTTCGCAAGCTCAGACTCCTTCGTCTTGTAGTCACGCTCCAAGGACTCGAACTTCTTACCGAGCTCCTAGAGCTCTTGATGCACCTCGCCCACCCTAGCATTCTGCTTTTCGCGCTTAATACGCTCCATGGCCGCCTTCTCTTCGTCCTCGTACAGCGCCTTCTTCAGGGACGCCACTTCGGTTGTGACCCCTATTACCAAATCATGACACTTTTTTAGAGTCACCAATTTTTTCTATCCTTTGTTATATGTGAATGGGATATTACTCACCTTTGTTTTCTTCGAGTTGCCTCTTCGTGAGGCCGAGCTCCCCCTGGGCCTGCTCCAAGTCCCGCTTGAGTTCGGAGACTTCCATTGTGCGGGCAGCAGCGACAACCAGCACCGCCTGTTTATTCACATGAACACCTTCTGTTAAAACTCATGTGGATTATAATTGACCCTCTGTTTGGCTTTTCGATTCGAACACCAAACAGAGTATCAGGGGCTACTACCTATCGGGTGATAACTTCACACACTTTTTACTTACCTCAAAGCCTGTTATGAGGCTGGTGCAGGCTTCGGTTAGTCCGCTCTTGGCGGACAGAACCTTCTGAATCACCACACTCATAAGAGTGCGGTGCTCTTCGTCCATGGAAGCGCCGCGAAGCGCTTCCTACAGACTATCTGATGCCCCTGGCGTAGCGGAAGTCATCGGCACGGATGGCTCGCCCTCCTTAGCAAGGGACTGCCTGCCTGAATCCGGAGCCTTTGGAGGCTCCGGTATAGTGTCCAGCTAGGAGCCTGACTTGCTGCGGCTCCCGTTGGCATAGTCCGGGGGGATCTTGCGCCCCGTGAGCCCGACGTCTGGGGTTTCTCCTTGAGGCATCTCCGGAATCGCCTCCCCTTGCTCAGGGAGCCTTTGGGATAACACCTCTGTGTCATCCGCATGCCGAGGGGAAGTGGCCATTGGAAGCGAATTCATCACCGAATCACTCAAAGACCCATCCGATGAAGATACCTCGAGATGGGACCTGGCCAGACTGCATATGCATGTTTGGCGTTATAATAGACTATGAAATGAAATCGCACTAACATACAATAGAAGTGTGAATACTTACGATTTTGCTAGGGGATTCCCCCTGGGCAGCCACTCCTCATCGTTGTAGGCGGCCGTGGTGGAATAATCCGGCACGGACACCCTGATGACCCACAAGCGTAGGGGATCTATCGTAGTCCTTTCGATAAGTAAGAGTGTCGAACCCAACGAGGAGCAGAAGGAAATGATAAGCGGTTTTCAGTAAGGTTTTCTCTGCAAGCCCTGAAATAGTAGGTGATAGATAGTTTTGTTATAAGATAAATAGTAACGAGCAAAAAGTAAATAAAGTAAATAAAGTGCAGCAAGGTGGCCCAATCCTTTATGTAGCAAAGGATAAGCCTGGACAAATTCTAATAATGAGGAAGGAGCTCCCGAGGACACATTGGGAATTATCGTCAAGCTAGTTTTCATCACGTTCATAAGATTCGCATTCGGTACTTTGATAATTTGATATGTGGGTGGACCGGCACTTGGGTACTGCCCTAACATGGACAAGCATCCCACTTATGATTAACCCCTATTGCAAGCATCCGCAACTACAAAAAGGAGTATTAAGGTAAATCTAACCACAACGTTAAACATATGGGTCCATATCAACCCCTAACGAAGCAACGCATAAACTAGGGTTTAAGCTTCTGTCACTCTAGCAACCCATCATCTAATTATTACTTCCCTATGCGTTCCTCCAGGCCCAAATAATGGTGAAGTGTCATGTAGTCGATGTTCACATAACACCACTAGAGGAGAGACAACATACATCTCATCAAAATATCGAACGAATACCAAATTCACATGACTACTAATAGCAAGACTTCACCCATGTCCTCAGGAACAAACGTAACTACTCACAAAGCATATTCATGTTCTTAATCAGAGGGGTAATAATATGCATAAAGGATCTGAACATATGATCTTCCACCAAGTAAACCAAATAGCATCAACTACAAGGAGTAATCAACACTACTAGCAACCCACAGGTACCAATTTGTGGTTTTGATACAATATTGGATACAAGAGATGAACTAGGGTTTTGAGATGAGATGGTGCTGGTGAAGATGTTGATGGAGATTGATCCCCTCGCGATGAGAGGATCGTTGGTGATGACGTCGGTGATGAGTTCCCCCTCCCGGAGGGAAGTGTCCCCGCAGAACAGCTCCGTTAGAGCCCTAGATTGATTCCGCCAAGGTTCCGCCTCGTGGCGGCGGAGTTTCGTCCCGTAAGCTTGCCCATGAATTTTTCCAGGACAAAACCCTTCATATAACAGAAGATGGACACCGGAAGCCCACCAGGGGGCCCAGGAGATAGGGGGCCGCGCTCTAGGGGGTGCGCCCCTGTCTCCTGGACAAGGTGTGGGCCCCCTGGCCTATTTCTTTTGCTCATAAATTCTAATTAAATCTAAAAGTTGTTTCGTGGAGTCTCAGGTCTTTTGGAGTTGTGCAGAATAGGTTTCCAACGTTTGCTCCTTTTCCAGCCAGAATTCCAGCTGTCGGCATCCCCCCTCTTCATGGTAAACCTTGTAAAATAAGAGAGAATAGCCATAAGTATTGAGATATAATGTGTAATAACAGCCCATAATGCAATAAATATTGATATAAAAGCATGATGCAAAATGGACGTATCAACTCCCCCAAGCTTAGACCTCGCTTGTCCTCAAGCGGAAGCCGAAATCGAAAAATATGTCCACATGTTTAGAGACAGAGGTGTCGATAAAAATAAAATACGGACATGAGGGCATCATGATCATTCTAATAACAGCAACATATATGGATTTTGTCATATGATTTCCTATGTTCAAGTAATAAGCAATTCACAATGTCAAGTATGGTTCAAAAACTTCATTGGGAACTAACAAACTATAATCTCAGTCATTGAAGCAATTGCAATTTATTGTAACATCAGAAAGAGTCAATAATAGAGCTTGTCAGCAAGCTCAAATACTCAACTATCTCGTAGTCTCCCATAATTGTTAACACTCATGCAATACTTGTGGTTATAGAGTTTCAGCCGGACACTGAGAAATATAGGGGCTTCTTGTGTTGCCTCCCAACGTATTCACCTTTAGGTGATGTCAACAATAATAGCCTATGCCAACTTACATCCAATTGGATATATATATCATGATCTTTCAAACACGAAGAGCTGGCCAAAGGATAAAATGAAAAAGGTAAAGGTGAGGATCACCTTGACTCAAGCATAAAGTAAAACATAAAGTAAAAGATAGGCCCTTCGCAGAGGGAAGCAGAGGTTGTCATGCGCTTTTAGGGTTGGATACACAAAATCTTAATGCAAAAGAACATCACTTTATATTGCCCCTTGTATGTGGACCTTTATTATGCAATACGTCGCTTTTATTACTTCCACAACAAGTTCGTACAAAGCTTATTTTCTCTGCACTAATAAGTCATGCATATTTAGGGCAATTTTTATTTCTTGCACCGATGACAACTTACTTGAAGGATCTTACTCAATCCATAGGCAGGTATGGTGGACTCTCATGGCAAAACTGGGTTTAAGGATATTTGGAAGCACAAGTAGTATCTCTACTTGGTGCAAGGAGTTTTGGCTAGCATGAGGGGGAAAGGCAAGCACAACATGTTTGGAAGGTCAATGACAATATACTTTAACTGAGATGTCGGAAAACATAAACCATTACGTTGTCTTCCTTGTCCAACGTCAACTCTTTTAGCATGTCATACTTAATGAGAGCTTCACAATCATAAAAGATGTCCAAGATAATATATTTATATGTGAACCCCTCTTTCCTTATCACTTCCTATTAATTGCAATGATGACCAAGGCTACGTTCATCAACTCTCAACAATTTTTATGCCTCATACTTTCTATGTGTGAAGTTATCACTATCCATAAGATCAATATGAACTCTTTTGTTCTTTCTAATTTTAAGATCACAGCAACATAGCAAAGCCCTTGACTCAACACTAATCTTTATTATAGATAACACGCGGACTCGATTACATAAAGAGATCACAACAAAAAACTCAAAACTACTTGATAACAAAACTTTGAACTAATAGATCAAGATACTACTAAAAGGATCGAACTAAATAAAGCAGTAAAGATAGGAGTGTGATGGTGATATGATAACAGGGCACCTCTCCCAAGCTTGGCAGTTGCCAAGGGGAGTGCCCATACCCATGTGATTACTTCTTCGGAGGTGGTGAAGTAGGAGTTGTTAATGAAGTAGGCTTGTCGTCCGTCTTCCAAGGCATAAGCTCTCCATCATAAAAGGATGATCGAGTCTCCGGGATCCTTAAATCTGCAGCCAAACTCATTGGCTTGAATCTATATTCATACTCATAGTTCTGGTTTTGCAGGTCATAAATCTGGGCTTGGAGGTGCTCGATTTTCTCTTGAAGCTTGAAGATGGTCTCCCCAATGACTTTGGCATCCAGCTTGTGGTTGTTGGTGAACTCCGTGATCATCATCTGGTTGGCGTTGAGTCCATGCTCCACCATCCCTTGGCACTTGAAAACTTCTTGTTCCATGGCTTCGAGCTTTGTCACCATGCTCCTGGTATGCCTTGGTCCTTCCACATCGCAGATGTGGAACATCCCCTCACGCATCTCAATGGTTTGAGGGTGATGCAGCACCTCCACAAGATAGGGGTTGATAACCCTCTCGGAAAACTTGTCCTTGGGAGCGCTTGAAGACGACATGATGCTCTAGATCTGAAACAGAAACAGCTCAAAACGAAAACAGAGGATATTTGCGTGATACGGTGGTCAAAACCTTTGGGATTATATATAATGAATTTTTACTGATCAAAATACGTAACATACAAGGAAACGGAGTCCGGGAGGCACACGAGGTGCCCACGAGATAGGGGGCGCGCCCTATAGGGGGGGCGCCCTCCTCTCTCGTGGGAGCCTCGTGTCCCTTTTGGACTACTTCTTTCTTCCTAAAATCCTTAAATAATCCAAAACTGATGAAAATTGCCATTAGAGTTGTTTTGGAGTCGGTTTACTTACCGTACCACGTAGCTATGCCTTTTTGGAGTCTGGAACATTCTGGAAAGTGTCTCTTATGTATTCCTCAGGGGTTATGGTTTCAATAATATTGGTTTCAACATTGATAGGATTACCTGAAATATAATGTTTAATTCTTTGACCGTTCACCACCCTCGGATTTGTGCCTTCAAAGGTGTTGATTTTTATAGCTCCAGAACGATAGACCTCCTCGATAACGTAGGGACCTTCCCATTTTGAGAGAAGTTTTCCTGCAAAAAATCTTAAACGAGAATTGAACAATAACACATAATCTCCTATGTTAAACTCACGCTTTTGTATCCTTTTATCATGCCAGTGTTTGACTTTTTCTTTGAAAAGCTTAGCATTCTCATATGCTTGGGTTCTCCATTCATCAAGTGATCTAATATCAAATAACCTTTTCTCACCGGCAAGTTTGAAGTCATAATTAAGCTCTTTAATAGCCCAATATGCTTTATGTTCAAGTTCAAGAGGTAAATGACATGCTTTTCCATAAACCATCTTATATGGAGACATACCCATAGGATTTTTGTATGCAGTTCTATAGGACCATAATGCATCATCAAGTTTTTTGGACCAATTCTTTCTAGATCTATTCACAGTCTTTTGAAAAATTAATTTGAGCTCTCTATTGCTCAACTCTACTTGACCACTAGAGTGCGGGTGATAAGGAGATGCAGTTCTATGATTGACATCATACTTAGCAAGCATCTTACGGAAAGCACCATGAATAAAGTGTGAACCACCATCAGTCACAAGATATCTAGGGACTCCAAACCTCGGAAAAATAACTTCTTTAAGCATTTTAATAGAAGTGTTATGATCAGCACTACTAGTTGGAATAGCTTCTACCCACTTAGTAACGTAATCAACAGCAACTAAAATATGTGTATAACCATTGGAGGCAGGAAAAGGTCTCATATAATCAAAGCCCCAAACATCAAACGGTTCAATAACAAGAGAATAATTCATAGGCATTTCTTGACGTCTACTGATGTTACCTATTCTTTGACATTCATCACAAGATACGACAAACTTACGAGCATCTTTGGAAAGAGTAGGCCAATAAAAACCAGATTGTAGTACCTTGTGTGCAGTTCTATCTCTAGCATGGTGTCCTCCATAGGATTCAGAGTGACACTTGCGTAAGATTTGTTCATGTTCATGCTCAGGCACACAACGTCTAATAATACCATCTACTCCTTCTTTATAAAGGTGTGGATCATCCCAGAAGTAATGTCTTAAATCATAAAAGAACTTTTTCTTTTGCTGGTATGTGAAACTAGGCGGTATATATTTAGCAACAATGTAATTAGCATAGTCAGTGATACGGCCAGGGCGAATGTGAGTGTTCTCAATGTTCTTGAAACTTTTCCACATGTCAATGGTTTAGAGGCCAGAGATGTTTACGTAGCGAAATACATTAGATTTGATGAGAACTACGAGGAGGAGGTTGCAACTCTAGCTGAAGATACGTGCATGCTTGTTGATCCCTTGCATGGCTCAGGTTCAAATCAAGGAAAGAAGGATTAGCTGGATGTATGCTTGTCAGTTAGCTAGAGAAAGAAATCACAAGACTCCCACACGTACAAATACTATTTTGGAGGGCTCAGTTTGCACGCTATTGGTGCACGTGGAGGTTCCTAGTTTTTTATTAGATGATCAAGGAGTTAAGGGAAAGGGTGCAGATTACTATTTCTGTTCTTGCCACGCAAAGAGATGTTCGTGAAAGGTGCATGCAGAACGTGGGATGCATGGAGTCTATTAACCTTGAAGGAAATTGGCTGGGGCCCACCTACCATGCAAGCAGAAAAATATGGCGCACCCAATTCTATGGGATGCATGGAGTCTATTAACCTTGAAGGAAATTGGCTGGGGCCCACCTACCATGCAAGCAGAAAAATATGGCGCACCCAATTCTATGGAGACAAATCGGTTTGTTAGTTATAGAGATAGAGATAGAAGTAAATAAATTGCCGAGATGTAAAAGGCATGTATTTTTTTTAGTTTTAGCAGAGTCCGGATTTCTTTCAACCGATTGCTTTCCTTTTTATTCTATGCGTGAGTTTGGTTACTTAACAAACAAGTTATAGGAGGCCGGCTAATATATAAAGCTAGGTGCACCGTTGTAAAAGACAGGTTATTTTTTTATGAAATAGACACGATGTGTTTTTCAGGGTAGACACCCGTATCAAGTTTTGGAGGGATCTTTAGAAAACCTCTGTGTTGCGATTTGTCACGGCAGATGTCCTTGTGAAAGGACTTAGTCGTGGAGCCATCGCTACGGGTTAACTTGAAGGGGTTAAAGCGGACACAAAGACACAAGGGTTTATACTAGTTCGGCCCTTTCGATGAAGGTAAAAACCTACGTCTAGTTGTGATGGAATTGATGTGGTTTCGATGGCTAGGGAGCAAACAAGCTTCGCCTAGGCTCGAGTTGTTGTTGTCTGTCTTTGAACCGCCACCAGGTCGTCCCCTTATATACACGGGTGACTCCCGTTGGTCCACAGAGTCCCACACCGGTTCATACTCGTACCCCGGTTGGTTTCTCTCTATTCCTAACTTACAATGCAAGTTTACATATCAAGCCGGTTTACGGCTACAGGTTCTAAACCGACTGCAGGCCTTGGGCCTTCATCTGCTTAATCACCTTTAAACTACTAATGAAGCTAACCCGGCCCAGGTAGGCCGGTTCACCCCCAGTGGTAATATCCCCAACATTAGGCCCCAGATTGATTTGAACTGGTTCATGTCAATCCTTCACGAAAATCTTTGTCTTCAACATCTTCTGGTAATTGGTAAACCGGCATGTCGTCATCATCTCTGGTTGCTGTAAACCGGCATGACATCATCATGAAGTTAATATTTATGATGCCTTCTTTTATTAATAGATCTGCGATACCCTAGGCAGCAGCTCCACTTCCAAATCTTGTGGCTCCTGGATTCGCGCGCCTGACACACGTCCCCTGCCTTATAAATAGGACCGAAGGGTCATTTCCTTTTCTCCCCTTCATCTCTTTCTCTTCGTCTTCCTTGTGTCGCCAGCCTCGGAGCTCCGCCGCCGCTGTTGACCTCTACACCGTCTTGGGCCGCTGCATCAACCTGAACGCACCAGAGCACCGCGGTAGCCTTCCGCGTCTTCCTCGACTCTGGTAAGCCTTCTGTTCTTCTTAACATAGATCTATTCTAGGGTTTTGTGTTCTTGCCATGTTCATCACTTGTTCATACTCGTTCCCAGACTCCTGGACATATTTGTGAAACCCTGCTCTGACCAGCAGTAGCTTTTTAGCATCCGCCTATAGTTTTAAGCTCAAGTCTATAGATCATCCACATTCCTACCCATTGATTTACTTTTGTTCTGCTTTAACCTTTTGAATATTTTCTGTTTTTCTGAACTTGCTTCAGATCCATTGCTGCAATAAGACCTTGTGAAACCTTTTTCTACATACTTAGCCATCCGCAACCTCAATTGCTTTCAATGTTTAGATCAGGCGGTTTAACTTAATATAGAAAAAGTTAATAAACCGGTATATACCATTAGTCCCCTTGTTGAACCGCCAGAACTCTTTAGCCATATGATGCCACTTCATAAAAATCCAGTTTAAATATACTGCCTCCGGTTTAGCATTGTTCATACCAGCGCCTTCTTTTATCCAACATGTTCTTGAACCGGAATCACCTATTTCTTGTAGATCTCACCATGGCCAAACAAGTATATGAGTGCAACTGGGTTCCTTCTCGTGTCACAGAAACTCAGTTGGATGATTTAGTCTCGATCGGCGCTTTAGACAGGAAAGAGACTATCCACTGGAGGGTTCCTGGTGATGAATGTCCTCCCACACCTCAAGAGGGAGAGGTTGTGATCTTTGCGGATCACTTAGCCCGGGGCTTCAAACCGCCCGGCTCTAAATTTTACCGGGATGTGTTAGCCAATTTTCAACTCCGCCCGCAAGATATTGGCCCCAATTCTGTTACCAACTTATGTCACTTCCAAGTGCTCTGTGAGGTATACCTTCAAGAGAAACCCACAGTTGAATTGTTCAGAGACTGCTTCCACTTAAACCGCCGCACAGAATTCACTGATGGTCCCAATACCGAATTGGGCGGTATGGCAATTCAGAAAAGGAAAGAAATCACTTATCCCCATGCCAGACTACACAGTCACCCCAAGGAGTGGAATGCAACATGGTTTTACTGCAAAGATACTTCCCCTGATGATGAAAATCCTTTGCCTGGCTTTCGTCCGGAGCGGCTCAGCAATACACACCCCTTCCCACAAAGGTTAAGTGCCAAGGAGAGGAGTAAATACGCTTCGCAATTATCCAAGCTCCGAGCCTTCATGGCCAACGGTTTAACAGGAGTAGATCTCGCACGCTGTTGGATATCATGGAGCATACTGCCTCTCAGCCGGCGCTCCGATTTAATGTGCAAGTATACTGGTAGCGTTGGTGACCCACTTCGACACACCAACATCCAGCTCTCCGATGATGAAGTCACAGAAGCTGTGAAGAAAATGATGAACGAACCGGAGCACCTCTGCGCTCAAACCGGCCTGCTCCCTTTCTGTGCTACCAACAAACCGCCAGCTGTAAGATTTCGATCGTACTTTTTACTGAACCTGTTATTGCTATCTCTGTCTGACATCAATTGCTGTTTAACCAGGGTGATAATCCGTTTTGGAGCAAGAAGCTTCCACAAGACAAACCGGAGAAAGCAGAACGGTCAATCCGGCCAAAGACCAAGGTCATCAAGAAGCCTGCTAAAAAGAGGAAAACCACTGCTTCATCTGATCCGGCTGTTGATGATGATGTGGGTAACTCGGACCTTGAGGTAGAACTCGATTCACTAGGCTTACTTTTTACATGCCTTATTGATGATGATACTTGTCAGGACGATGCTGAAGCCAGTAATGCTGATGTCGCTGAGGTAACTATTCTCTCTTCCGATTCAGATCCTTTGCCTTTGCCAAAATTTCGCCAGGCAAACCGGAAAGTTAAATTTTCTCATCCTCTTGCTTACTTGGATCCCAAATTTCTTATGAAGACTCAGCAACATGAAGCTCGCCGCACAACCCGGCACAGCGGCCAGGTAGTTACCTCCGCCGGTTTACCAAACAGTCCGGTTCGAAAACGCCGCTCCGAGGTCTTTGACCTTTTTATTAATTTATATCCTAAAGCGGGTTTCATCCGTCAACCTCTTAATCCGTCCGACTCTGATTATCAGGTTACTTCCCATTCTTCCTCTGGTGAATCGTCGGCCACTCAGCTGCCACCACTGAAAACGGTTCTTGGGTAAGCTAGACTGAACATATGCTTCTGGTATACCACGTTATAACTTATGCTGTTTCTTGACTCTTTGTTTCTCTTTCAGGGCTAAACCTAAACCGAGCAAGAAAGCCCGCCTGGATAAAGCGGCCAAGGAAGATGTCGCCCCTGAACAGGATAAAACACCAGATCTTGAAACGTTCGTTTGTGAGGATATTCCCAATGATCCTCCCTTGCAAGATGATGCTATTCCTGAGAAAAGGCCCATCAATACCTCAGTCCCTGTTGACCAGCCTGCTAGCTCCGTCCGGATTGATAGATCCCGCAGTCCTTCAAAGCCTGCCGATAAACCGACCGCGCCAACGCAAATCGGCGAGTCCAAGGATGATGACGTTGTAATTACCGGAGTAGGTCGCTTTGAACCAGGGAATCCTGTCGCTTTGGCCAAGCATACTGTGAAAGAAGATTTTTCTGCCATGAACAAAGGCAAATGGGATGTTGATTTGGAAACATATGCTGCTCTGAGTGCCCAAGATCTTCATTCTGGTTACTTGAACCGGCTATATACTAGTCGTGACTGTGAAGCTGGCATGGTAAAGATGATGAGAGATAAATTTGAGGTAACTTCCTTGTGCTTCTTCTTTCTTTAATTACTGCCACTGTATTAATCCTCCTAGCCCCCAAGGGCCGGTTTGTAACCTTCTTCAAGCCGGGACTTGAATATAGTCCTCAATACTTTGAAATCCATCAACTTAGTATAGTTAAACCAGGACTCCAATAAAGATTTTAACATCAGAACATAACTGAGCAAATAGCCATTAGCCCCCAAGTGCCGAGTTGAATACCTGTATTGAGCTTGGGACTTTGCTATTTAGTAATAGATGAAAATTGAAGGTGCATTAGCCCCCAAGTATCAAGCGTATAACTTGTTATGTGGTTGGTACTTCAAATTCTTGTACCGTTTGTTGAAAGCCAAGCACTGTCTTTATGCAGGCTGAAGTGAGGATCAAAGAGGACCGGAATACTGATCTGCAGGAAACTTTGAAAACCCAACAAGCTGAAACCAACAAGGCAAGGGAAGAAATAACCAGCGCTTTGAGCATCACAGAACAGCTGAAGGAGGGCTTCAAGAAGGAGCGGACTGATTGGGCCACTGAGAAGGCCGATTTAATAAAAAGAGCTGAAAACGCTGAAGCTGCCCTTAAACCGGTGGTAGATGAGCTGACCGCCGTAAAGCGGCAAGTACATTCCATGACCGCTGCTATCTTTGGTAAGCTCCTTTTGGTTTCCTGGACAACTCTGGCCTGCTTATAATAGATCCGGTTTGTGATCTTTCCTGTATTGTTGCAGGTACACGCATTGGTCACTTAGGGTCAGATGTTCGGAAGAAGTTGAAGGCTGCCTACACTTTAATTGAACAGCTGTATACCGGAGCGCAGCGGATCATCACCACTGCATCTCATAACAATCCGGCACCCACTTTAATCCAAGACACTCTTAATAGGTTGTCAATGCTTCCTGCTCGGATTGAAGAACTGAAAAAATCTGCTGCTCGAACCGGAGCCATTAATGCCTTGATCCGGGCAAAAGCATGGGTGCCGGATTTCGATCCTGTTGAGGCAGCTCAAGGATATCCCAGCTTGAAGGAAGGCAGCTCAGAGTTCAATGAAGATGATTTGAGGGCGATAAATCGTGCAGTACGCCCTCTGGCTTGTCAATTGGCTGAAGAGGCAGACTTGTCGCATTATCAAGCTCAGTACAATGATCAGAACAAACGAGTGCCTGCACCAACTCCTGAAGCGGAGAATCTGATTCCTCCAATCCGTAAGCATACTTACGCTCCTGATATTGAACCGTCTTCTCTGATCCACGAAGAGGCTGTCTTTCAAACTTTAATGGGAATCGACTGGACCACTGTTGATTTCTAGCCAATGGATAGAGATGAGGAAGCTGAAACGGCGCGGGATGACCCACAATCATCAGACCGGGGCGATGAACAGGCTTGAACCGGAAGCCAGTTTGAATAGCTGCTTTATTATGATCCGCCGGAACAACAATGATCTTATTTGGGCACCGCGTTGCCTTGTAATAGGATAGTCAATACTTCTGCTTTGAATATGCCTTCATGCATAAGTACTGATGCTTTTGCTTGACATCCTCAATTTATATTTCCTGCAATCAGAAAATCTTGAACTTCGGTGGCGGTTATACCGCCAACCGGTTTATGACCTTTATATATATATCATCAATGTATTTAAGACGTATAACCAAATATGTGATACAAAATACCTGCCATCGCTGGGCATGAAGTTGGCTTAGCCAGGCTTAAAACGGAGTATTTATAAACCGTTACCATCAAAGGGGAGAAAACAACTCCCATGTAAACCGTGCTGGGTCATTAGGAGCCTCCCTGCTACTTCATGATGTTAACAGGAAAGTTAAACCAGGCATATTTCTCCGGATTACAAATGAACCGATTTCCGTCAGCTGAACCGGTTAAAAAGTGTTGTTGGTTTAAAGGAAACACAACAAAAATTGAAGAATAGTCATAAAAGAAATATGGAAGCAAAGGCAATGATAAAAACCGTTTGCAAAAGCATGCTTTACTGAGCTGATCAGATGGTGTTACCACAGTCGGACAGGACCAAGCCCCCAATAGGAGTGACAATGGTTCAAGTCAGCCAGGTCCCCAAATGAAACCGTGGCATTTATGCCGATCAAAAGGCATGGCAATGGTTCGGGTTCGACCAAGCCCCCAAGTGATTCTGTGGCCTTAGGCCGATCAAGAGGCGTGACTGGTTCAGACTTGACCATGTCCCCAAATGATCTGGTGGCTTTCGCCTATCAAAAGGTGTCGCATTTGTTCGGACACGACCAAGGCCCCAAGTGATATCACAAAGCTTTTTGAAAAGCAAATTTCAAGGGGTAAACTGGAGGCCGCTTTAAAACAGAACCACTCCATGTAACCACACATGATATGAAAGGACAGAGACCCTGCTTTAGCGGAGGCTCCGGTTTTATTATATCAATGATAATATATATACACTGTCATAATATGTACATAGATAGAGCCGATGGCTCAAGTGTAGTAAGGCCGAAGATGAGCTATATTCCATGGCCTGTTGGTCTCCTCCTCTGATGTGCGTGAGTCTTTATGCTCTCGAATATCAATCAGATAGTACGACCCGTTGTGCAGATTCTTGCTGACCACGAAAGGTCCCTCCCAAGGTGGGGATAACTTGTGCATATCCGTCTGATCTTGGATGAGTCGAAGCACCAAATCTCCTTCTTGAAAAGTTCTGGTTCTGACCCGGCGACTGTGATAGCGACGAAGATCTTGTTGATAAATCGCCGAGCGGGCAGCCGCTATGTCACGCTCCTCATCTAATAGGTCCAAAGCATCTTGTTGTGCTGTCTCATTATCCGCTTCAACATAAGCCGCCACACGAGGCGAATCGTGCCGGATATCACTAGGGAGAACCGCCTCTGCTCCGTAGACCATAAAAACGGTGTGTATCCTATAGATCGGTTGGGCGTAGTGTTGATACTCCATAGCACAGATGGTAGCTCTTCAACCCAACATCCCGGTGTTCTTTGCAATGGAACCATAAGCCGGGGTTTGATGCCTCACAAGATCTCTTGATTAGCTCGTTCTGCCTGCCCATTGGACTGGGGGTGAGCCACTGATGATACGTCAAGTCTGATATGCTCACATTCACAGAATTCCTTCATAGCACCCTTGGATAAATTGGTACCATTGTCAGTAATGATACTGTGTGGAAAGCCAAACCGGAAAATCACCTTTTTACTGAACTGCATCGTTGTAGCTGCATCACACTTGCTGACAGGCTCCGCTTCAACCCACTTGGTAAACTTGTCAACTGCCACCAAAAGGTGGGTTTTCTTATCCTTGGATCTTTTCAAAGGTCCGACCATATCCAGCCCCCATGTTGCAAACGGCCAAGTAATTGGAATCATCCTCAATTCTTGAGTCGGCACATGAGCACGCCTTGAAAATTTCTGACAGCCATCACACCGTTTAACCAAGTCCTCCGCATCAGCATGAGCTGTCAACCAGTAAAACCCGTGACGAAACGCCTTAGCCACCAGAGACTTTGAACCGCCGTGGTGACCACAATCCCCTTCATGGATTTCGCATAAAATTTCACAACCTTCCTCAGGAGAGACGCAGCGTTGAAATGCCCCTGATACACTGCAATGATGCAATTCGCCATTGATAATTGTCATAGATTTGGATCGCCAGACTATCTGCCTGGCTAGAGTCTCGTCCTCTGGCAACTCTCCCCAGTTCATGTACGCAAGATAAGGAACTATCCAATCCGGTATAATATGCAGGGCTGCCACCAATTGAGCCTCCGGATCAAGAATAGCCAAGTCCGCTTCACCCGGGAGCTTGACTGACGGGTTGTGCAACACATCGAGAAAGACATTAGACGGGACCGGTTTACGCTGAGAGCCCAACCGGCTTAAAGCGTCCGCCGCTTCATTTTTTCGACGATCCACGTGCTCCACCTGATAACCCTTGAAGTGACCCGCAACAATATCCACCTCACGACGATATGCAGCCATAAGCGGGTCCTTAGAATCCCAAGTGCCAGATACCTGTTGAGCCATGAGGTCCGAGTCACCGAAGCATTTAACCCGACTTAGATTCATCTCTTTAGCCATCCGGAGACCATGGAGCAAAGCTTCATACTCAGCTGCATTATTAGTACAAGGGAACATTAAGCGGAGAACATAACAAAACTTATCACCCCGTGGGGAAGTTAATACGACTCCAGCCCCGAGCCTTCCAATTGCCTGGATCCATCAAAATGGATAGTCCAATATGTGTGATCCGGCTTTTCCTCTGGTGTTTGCAACTCCGTCCAATCATTGATGAAATCAACAAGTGCTTGAGACTTCACCGCCGTCCGAGGCACGTACTTCAATCCGTGCGGCCCAAGTTCTATGGCCCACTTGGCAATCCGGCCAGTCACCTCCCGGTTCTGTATGATATCGCCCAAGGGAGCTGAACTGACCACTGTGATGGGGTGCCCTTGGAAATACTGCTTCAACTTCCGGCTTGCCATGAAAACTCCATATACCAGCTTCTGCCAATGCGGATACCTTTGCTTGGATTCAATAAGCACCTCGCTGATATAGTAAACCGGCCGCTGAACTGGATACTCCTTGCCTGCCTCCTTGCGTTCTACCACAATAGCCACGCTAATTGCACGAGCATTGTCCGCTACGTATAACAATAACGGCTCCTTGTCGACCGGAGCTGCAAGAACGGGCGGATTGGCTAATTGCCGCTTCAAGTCCTCCGACGCTTCATCAGCAGCTGGACTCCAGATGAATTGATCTGTCTTTCTCAACATCTGGTATAAAGGGATGGCCTTCTCTCCGAGGCGGCTGATAAACCGGCTCAGTGCGGCGATCTGACCCGCCAAGCGCTGAACATCATTGATACACTTCGGTTTAGCCAGGGAGGTGATAGCCATAATCTTCTCTGGATTAGCCTCAATTCCTCTGTTGGACACAAGAAAACCCAGTAACTTGCCTGCTGGAACACTAAAGACACATTTGGCAGGGTTAAGCATCATCTTATAAACCCGCAAGTTGTCAAAGTTTTCCTTCAAATCATCAACCAGCGTCTCCTTCTGCCTAGACTTGACTACAATATCATCCACATAGGCGTGCACATTGCGGCCGATCTGTTTATGCAGGCAATTCTGTACACACCGTTGATAAGTGGCTTGGGCGCTCTTGAGCCCAAAAGGCATAGATACATAGCAGAAGGCTCCAAAGGGAGTAATAAACGCTGTCTTCTCCTGGTCCTTAACCGCCATTTTGATCTGATGATACCCAGAATACGCATCCAAAAAACTCAAACGCTCACAACCCGCCGTGGCGTCAATAATCTGGTCAATGCGGGGGAGGGCAAAAGGATCCGCTGGACAAGCCTTGTTAAGATCCGTGTAATCCACACACATACGCCAAGTGCCATTTTTCTTAAGTACCAGCACCGGATTAGCGAGCCATTCTGGATGGAACACTTCAATGATAAAACCAGCTGCTAAGAGCCTGGCCACTTCTTCTCCAATAGCTTTGCGCCTTTCTTCGTTAAACCGGCGGAGAAACTGTTTTACCGGTTTATACTTGGGATCAACATTAAAAGTGTGCTCAGTGAGTTCCCTCGGTACACCTGGCATGTCAGAAGGCTTCCATGCAAAAATGTCCCGATTCTCACGGATGAACTCGATGAGCGCGCTTTCCTATTTAGGGTCCAAGTTGGCACTGACAGTGAACTGCTTAGACGAATCGCCGGGCACGAAGTCAACAAGCTTGGTCTCAGCCGCCGATTGGAACTTCAGATCTGAATCATGCTCCGTAGTCGGCCTCTTCAAAGGGGTCATGTCCGCCGAATCAACATTGTCCCTATAATATTTCAACTCCTCTGTGGCACAAACCGACTCTACATAGGCCGCATCACCTTCCTCACATTCCAAAGCAATCTTGCGGCTCCCATGAACCGTTATTGTCCCTTTGTAACCCGGCATCTTGAGCTGCAAATAGATATAACAAGGCCGTGCCATGAATTTGGCATAAGCCGGCCGCCCAAACAAGGCGTGATACGGGCTCCGAATTTTCACTAGCTCAAAGGTTAGCATTTCAGATCGGGAATCATGCTCGTCCCCAAAAGCCACCTCCAAGGCTATCTTACCAACAGGATACGCTGATTTGCCAGGCACCACACCATGGAACACCGTATTAGACAGTCTGAGATCCTTGTCTGTTAGCCCCATGCGGCGGAATGTCTCATAGTACAGGATGTTAATACTGCTCCCTCCATCCATGAGTACCTTGGTGAATTTATAACCTCCCACCTGAGGGTCTACCACTAATGCCAACTGGCCCGGATTGTCAACCCGGGGGGGTGATCCTCCCTACTCCACACGATAGGCTGCTCCGACCAGCGTAAATAACGCGGTACGGCCGGTTCAACAGAGTTCACTGCTCGCTTGTGAAGTTTCCGGTCGCGCTTATCCAAGCTAGTTGTGAAAACGTGATATTGCCCATTGTTCAACTGTTTTGGCTGGCTCTGATAACCCGACCGCTGCTGCTGCTGCTGTTGGTTGTAACCCCCTTGACCGCTCTGATTATCCCGGTTATTATTACCGCCCTGATTGAAACCTGAACCGGAAGCTCCATCGTGACCCGGCCCATGGAAACCGGATCCTGAGCCACCACCTGACCCACGGTCATACCGGAAGGCATTAGAATTTTTAAATTCCTGCATAATGTAACAATCCTTCCAAAGGTGGTTAGCCGGCGCTTCCTTCGTCCCGTGTTTTGGGCAAGGCTGATTCAGCAAATAGTTTAAGCGATCCGGGTTAGGATTTGGAGCCCCATTACGATTTGCCACTTTACCTCTGCGCCGCTGACCCTTGTCCTGCGCATTACTGTTAGCCACAAAGTCCATGCTGCCATCCGCTTTACGCTTGCCTCCGTTTCCATGACCCGCCGGTTTGTATTGATGCCCCTTAGAGTTGCTATTCTTTTTTCCCTTCCCTGCTTCGTCATCGTCAGTCTTGGGATCCTTGGTACTATCAGAATCAGCATACTTCACTAAAGCGGCCATGAGAGTTCCCATGTCATTACAGAACCGCTTCATACGCCCCAACTTCAACTTTAGAGGCTTAAACCGGCAGTTGCTCTCCAGGGTTAAGATCGCAGAGTCAGCATTGATCCTGTCAGACGAGTGCAAGACTTCAGAAACGCGGCGTACCCAATGGGTTATTGACTCTCCGTCCTCCTGAACGCAAGCCGCCAAGTCTACTATGGACTTACGCTGCTTACACGTATCTTTGAAATTCTGGATAAACCGGGTCCGCAACTGGGCCCATGAACTGATAGAATTAGCCGGCAGGCTCTTCAACCAAGTACGGGTTGTGCCTTCAAGCATCATGGTGAAGTACTTTGCACACGCAGTCTCATCCACATCCAGCATCTCCATTGCCATCTCATAACTCTCTACCCACGCTTCTGGAGATAAATCAGCGGTGTAATTTGGCACCTTGCGCGGGCCCTTGAAGTCCTTGGGCAGGCGTACATTGCGTAAAGCGGGGACTAAACAGGGCACTCCCAAGCTAGATGCGACCCCTGGCCCGGCAGAGGTGGTAGGACGAACCGGTGTAAGCTGGTCCGCCTCGTTCTATGCTGCTAACTCGGCCTCCCTTCGCGCCCGGGCCCGGTCCACTACATCCTAAGCATCGTGAACACCACCGGTTGGGTTATTGCCACGGGCCGCTTCACGGCCCCGCGCATTGCTTGATATGGCCGGTTCGTCCAGGCACCTACTATAGCTCCGGCTTGGACGAGGTGTGGAGTGAATCCGATCGCGGCTGTATGAATATGCCTCTTGTTGAATCAAAGCGGTCCGGAGAAGTTCCTTAACCCGGCGCGTCTCTATTGCTTGTGGAGAGTCTCCTTCGACTGGGATAGCTTCTAATCGCGCAGCAGCTGCGACAAGATTGTCCATAGGATTAGAATAATGACCCGGAGGTGTCTGGACCGGCGGAGGAATCACAATGTTCTGCCGAGGAGGTTCCATCAGGCGGGGTTGGACCGTCGCTCCTGGCCCTGGTGCCTCGACCCGGTTTACCTCCAGGTGCCCCGGCGGATTACTGGTTCCAGCTCCCGGAGTGTGAAAGAGATTTCGAGGGTCGAACCCTAACGGCAGGCGTGATTTGTGCTTCCGCTTCAAGACCTCCTGTGATGCGTTCTGGTCGAGCATGAGCTTATAGGCCTGGGCGTCCAAAGCGGCCCGCTCTGCAGCCATCCTGTCCTTCTCTACTGCCAGGTCGGCTTTGGCCTGTACGATCTGCTCTCTCACCTTTGCAATCTCCGCATCATGGGCCTCCTGATCCGCCGGATTGGCCTCTGCCATAAGTACCGCTAGTGCGTCAAACAGGTCAGACAGAACTTGAACCGGTGGGGGCACAAGGCCTCCTGCCCTTGCTGCCGCTGCCGCTGCTGATCCGGAAAGCATTGCTGCTGCGGTCGAAGAGTGATTCGCCGCCTGCGTGCCGGCCATGAATATTCCAACCCGGTTGATCTGATCTGGGGGGTCCGGAACACTGTCGCCATCGGAACAGCCCCTAATCTGGTCATCTTGCAACTGGTACAATGATTCGATCTCTCCGGTTGAGGACTCGTCGCCGGAATAGACGACGGTCTCGCTACCGTATTCTGACTCGTCCTCATGCTCTCCTGCGTGGATGACTCCCACGAAGGCACACCTCACGGCCGGTTTAACCTACGTAGATCTCGCACGCTGAGGCATCTCGACGAGGTCGGTGCGGACGTCCGGCTCAGGCCCAGTCTCACCAATCTTGCCGATAAAAACGTGTATGCCACCAAAGGGGAACCGGTACCCGTACTCGATCGAGCCGGCTTCGGGACCCCATCCTGCATCGTCGATGTAGAGCTTGCCGCGACGACTCTTGGTCATCCGGCCCACAGCATAGCCTTCGAGTCCTTTGAGCTTGCCCTCCAAGATCATCAAACTGTCATGCAATAGCCCCACGGTGGGCGCCAACTGTCGTGGATTTGTCACGGCAGATGTCCTTTTGAAAGGACTTAGTCGTGGAGCCATCGCTATGGGTTAACTTCAAGGGGTTAAAGCGGACACAAAGACACAAGGGTTTATACTAGTTCGGCCCCTTCGATGAAGGTAAAAGCCTACGTCTAGTTGTGATGGAATTGATGTGGTTTCGATGGCTAGGGAGCAAACAAGCTTCGCCTAGGCTCGAGTTGTTGTTGTCTGTCTTTGAACCGCCGCCGGGTCGTCCCCTTATATACACGGGTGACGCCCGTTGGTCCACAGAGTCCCACACCGGTTCATACTCGTACCCCGGTTGGTTTCTCTCTATTCCTAACTTACAATGCAAGTTTACATATCAAGCCGGTTTACGGCTACAGGTTCTAAACCGACTACAGGCCTTGGGCCTTCATCTGCTTAATCACCTTTAAACTACTAATGAAGCTAACCCGGCCCAGGTAGGCCGGTTCACGCCCAGTGGTAATATCCCCAACAGTGTCCTCCATAGGATTCAGAGTGACACTTGCGTAAGATTTGTTCATGTTCATGCTCAGGCACACAACGTCTAATAATACCATCTACTCCTTCTTTATAAAGGTGTGGATCATCCCAGAAGTAATGTCTTAAATCATAAAAGAACTTTTTCTTTTGCTGGTATGTGAAACTAGGCGGTATATATTTAGCAACAATGTAATTAGCATAGTCAGTGATACGGCCAGGGCGAATGTGAGTGTTCTCAATGTTCTTGAAACTTTTCCACATGTCAATGGTTTAGAGGCCAGAGATGTTTACGTAGCGAAATACATTAGATTTGATGAGAACTACGAGGAGGAGGTTGCAACTCTAGCTGAAGATACATGCATGCTTGTTGATCCCTTGCATGGCTCAGGTTCAAATCAAGGAAAGAAGGATCAGCTGGATGTATGCTTGTCAGTTAGCCAGAGAAAGAAATCACAAGACTCCCACACGTACAAATACTATTTTGGAGGGCTCAGTTTGCACGCTATTGGTGTACGTGGAGGTTCCTAGTTTTTTATTAGATGATCAAGGAGTTAAGGGAAAGGGTGCAGATTACTATTTCTGTTCTTGCCACGCAAAGAGATGTTCGTGAAAGGTGCATGCAGAACATGGGATGCATGGAGTCTATTAGCCTTGAAGGAAATTGGCTGGGGCCCACCTACCATGCAAGCAGAAAAATATGGCGCACCCAATTCTATGGAGACAAATCGGTTTGTTAGTTATAGAGATAGAGATAGAAGTAAATAAATTGCCGAGATGTAAAAGGCATGTATTTTTTTTAGTTTTAGCAGAGTCCAGATTTCTTTCAACCGATTGCTTTCCTTTTTATTCTATGCGTGAGTTTGGTTACTTAACAAACAAGTTATAGGAGGCCGGCTAATATATAAAGCTAGGTGCACCGTTGTAAAAGACAGGTTATTTTTTTATGAAATAGACACGATGTGTTTTTCAGGGTAGACACCCGTATCAAGTTTTGGAGGGATCTTTAGAAAACCTCTGTGTTGCGATTTCTCTTCATGGAAATTGTTTTGCCCGAGAGTACCTTCATCGAGATTGGTTTTCTCGTGCTGGGCTGCAAGGTTCAAACCCTCTACTTCGTGTACATCGTGTGCATGGGAGAGAGGTTACTACTACTGAAGGTGGAGTGTCGTGAAAGGTCGGGCTGCAACAACGGATCGTATCTCGCCGTGAGGTTCGGTCTACATCAGGTGGTATTCAGAGCAAGGTTGTTCACGACACTGTGCGGAAGATGACTAGATTATCATTGAAGCTAAGCTATGGATTTCAGTTGGAGGAGGAAGGCCGATGGGATGGACTTTTTCATACTCGTTTTGTGGTACAAGAGAGATCATGTGCTATGACAATCGACCACATGAGTTTGATCAACGCGACAAGCATCGAGATGGTGGAGAAGTTGGAACTGCCAATGACACCACGCCCACAACCATACTCATTCCATTGGGGTCATGAAGAGCTCAGTGTCACACATCAAACCAAGGTACCGTTTTTGTTGGGAAAATATTATTGCACGGTTTTGTGTGACGTGATTCCTGCTCCGATGGTTTCATGTCACTTATTGTTGGGCAAGCCATGGTACAAAGAACACGATGTTTCATATGATTGTCAATCACACGTATATATCGTCAAGATGGGTAAGAAGTACGACCTCGTGCCTATGGGTTGGGATCGTTTTATTGCTTGGAGGAGAGAACATCAAAAGAAGGTAAAAGAAGAAGAAGATGCTAAAAATGATATGGTCGAATCTACTGAAAATTGTGTGGTCATTGTTCAATCCATACATCAAAATATTGCTGCAGAGATTGAGTCGAAACCGAGGACGGTTTCGTTTCAAGGGGGAGAGGATGATACGGCCAGGGCGAATGTGAGTGTTCTCAATGTTCTTAAAACTTTTCCACATGTCAATGGTTTAGAGGCCAGAGATATTTACGTAGCGAAATACATTAGATTTGATGAGAACTACGAGGAGGAGGTTGCAACTCTAGCTGAAGATATGTGCATGCTTGTTGATCCCTTCCATGGCTTAGGTTCAAATCAAGGAAAGAAGGATCAGCTGGATGTATGCTTGTCAGTTAGCCAGAGAAAGAAATCACAAGACTCCCACGCGTACAAATACTATTTTGGAGGGCTCAGTTTGCACGCTATTGGTGTACGTGGAGGTTCCTATTTTTTATTAGATGATCAAGGAGTTAAGGGAAAGGGTGCAGATTACTATTTCTGTTCTTGCCACGCAAAGAGATGTTTGTGAAAGGTGCATGCAGAACGTGGGATGCATGGAGTCAATTAACCTTGAAGGAAATTGGTTGGGGCCCACCTACCATGCAAGCAGAAAAATATGGCGCACCCAATTCTATGGAGACAAGTCGGTTTGTTAGTTATAGAGATAGAGATAGAAGTAAATAAATTGCCGAGATGTAAAAGGCATGTATTTTTTTAGTTTTAGCAGAGTCCGGATTTCTTTCAACCGATTGCTTTCCTTTTTATTCTATGCGTGAGTTTGGTTACTTAACAAACAAGTTATAGGAGGCCGGCTAATATATAAAGCTAGGTGCACCGTTGTAAAAGACGGGTTATTTTTGTATGAAATAGACACGATGTGTTTTTCAGGGTAGACACCCGTATCAAGTTTTGGAGGGATCTTTAGAAAACCTCTGTGTTGCGATTTCTCTTCGTGGAAATTGTTTTGCCCGAGAGTACCTTCATCGAGATTGGTTTTCTCGTGCTGGGCTGCAAGGTTCAAACCCTCTACTTCGTGTACATCGCGTGCGTGGGAGAGAGGTTACTGCTACTGAAGGTGGAGTGTCGTGAAAGGTCGGGCCGCAACAACGGATCGTATCTCGCCGTAAGGTTCGGTCTACATTAGGTGGTATTCAGAGCAAGGTTGTTCACGACACTGTGCGGAAGATGACTGGATTATCATTGAAGCTAAGCTATGGATTTTAGTTGGAGGAGGAAGGCCGATGGGATGGACTTTTTCATACTCGTTTTGTGGTACAAGAGAGATCATGTGCTATGACAATCGATCACATGAGTTTGATCAACGCGACAAGCATCGAGATGGTGGAGAAGTTGGAACTGCCAATGACACCACGCCCACAACCATACTCATTCCATTGGGGTCATGAAGAGCTCAGTGTCACACATCAAACCAAGGTACCGTTTTTGTTGGGAAAATATTATTGCACGGTTTTGTGTGACGTGATTCCTGCTCCGATGGTTTCATGTCACTTATTGTTGGGCAAGCCATGGTACAAAGAACACGATGTTTCATATGATTGTCAATCACACGTATATATCGTCAAGATGGGTAAGAAGTACGACCTCGTGCCTATGGGTTGGGATCGTTTTATTGCTTGGAGGAGAGAACATCAAAAGAAGGTAAAAGAAGAAGAAGATGCTAAAAATGATATGGTCGAATCTACTGAAAATTGTGTGGTCGTTGTTCAATCCATACATCAAAATATTGCTGCAGAGATTGAGTAACCGAGGACGGTTTCATTTCAAGGGGGAGAGGATGATACGGCCAGGGCGAATGTGAGTGTTCTCAATGTTCTTGAAACTTTTCCACATGTCAATGGTTTAGAGGCCAGAGATATTTACGTAATGAAATACATTAGATTTGATGAGGAACTACGAGGAGGAGGTTGCAACTCTAGCTGAAGATACGTGCATGCTTGTTGATCCCTTGCATGGCTCTGGTTCAAATCAAGGAAAGAAGGATCAGCTGGATGTATGCTTGTCAGTTAGCCAGAGAAAGAAATCACAAGACTCCCACACGTACAAATACTATTTTGGAGGGCTCGGTTTGCACGCTATTGGTATACGTGGAGGTTCCTATTTTTTATTAGATGATCAAGGAGTTAAGGGAAATGGTGCAGATTTACTATTTCTGTTCTTGCCACGCAAAGAGATGTTCGTGGAAGGTGCATGCAGAACGTGGGATGCATGGAGTCTATTAACCTTGAAGGAAATTGGCTGGGGCCCACCTACGATGCAAGCAGAAAAATATGGCGCACCCAATTCTATGGAGACAAATCGGTTTGTTAGTTATAGAGATAGAGATAGAAGTAAATAAATTGCCGAGATGTAAAAGGCATGTATTTTTTTAGTTTTAGCAGAGTCCAGATTTCTTTCAACCGATTGCTTTCCTTTTTATTCTATGTTTGAGTTTGGTTACTTAACAACCAAGTTATAGGAGGCCGGCTAATATATAAAGCTAGGTGCACCGTTGTAAAAGACAGGTTATTTTTTATGAAATAGACACGATGTGTTTTTCAGGGTAGACTCCCGTATCAAGTTTTGGAGGGATCTTTAGAAAACCTCTGTGTTGTGATCTCTCTTCGTGGAAATTGTTTTGCGCGGGAGTACCTTCATCGAGATTGGTTTTCTCGTGCTGGGACGCAAGGTTCAAACCCTCTACTTTGTGTATATCGCGTGCGCGGGAGAGAGGTTACTGCTACTGAAGGTGGAGTGTCGTGAAAGGTCGGGCCGCAACAACGGATCGTATCTTACCGTGAGGTTCGGTCTACATTAGTCAGCATACCAAGGAGCAGTACGAGAAGCATTGACGATCGCTAATTGTTCATCAGGAAAGCTATCATTTATAGGCAGTGGGTCATCAAGAACATTTTCTAGCCTAGACAAGTTGTCTGCCACGGGGTTCTTAGCTCCTTTTCTATCAACAATATGCAAGTCAAATTCTTGGAGCAAGAGAACCCATGTAATGAGTCTAGGCTTAGCATCTTTCTTTTCCATAAGGTATTTAATAGCAGCATCATCAGTGTGAATAGTAACTTTGGAATCAACAATATAAGGTCTAAACTTATCACATGCAAACACAACTGTTAAGAATTCTTTTTTAGTGGTAGCATAATTTCTCTGGGCAGTATCAAGAGTCTTGCTCGCATAATGGATAACATTCAATTTCTTATCGACTCTTTGCCCTAAAATAGCCCCTACAGCATATTCACTAGCATCGCACATAATTTCAAAAGGTAAATTCCAATCAGGTGGCTGAACAATAGGTGCAGTGATCAAAGCCTTCTTTAGTGTTTCAAATGCTTCTACACAATCATCATCAAAGACAAAAGGAATATCTTTTTGCAATAAGTTAGTTAGAGGCCTAGAGATTTTAGAAAAGTCCTTAATGAACCTCCTATAAAAACCGGCATGACCAAGGAAACTTCTTATACCTTTTATGTCCTTGGGACATGGCATCTTTTCAATAGCATCAACTTTGGCTTTATCAACTTCAATACCTCTCTCGGAGATCTTGTGCCCCAAGACAATGCCTTCATTAACCATAAAGTGACACTTTTCCCAATTCAGGACGAGACTAGTGTCTTCGCATCTCTGCAAAACTCGATCAAGGTTGCTCAAACAATCATCAAAAGAGGATCCATAGACGGAGAATTCATCCATGAATACCTCACAAATCTTTTCACAAAAATCAGAAAATATAGCCATCAAGCATCTTTGAAAGGTAGCAGGTGCATTACATAAACCAAAAGGCATACATCTATAAGCAAAAGTACCAAAAGGGCAAGTAAAAGTAGTTTTAGATTGATCCCTTGTTGATACAGGTATCTGAGAGAAGCCAGAATAACCATCTAGAAAGCAAAAATGTGTGTGTTTGGATAGCCTTTCTAGCATTTGATCAATAAAAGGTAAAGGGTAATGATCTTTCTTAGTAGCTTTATTTAACTTACTGAAATCAATTACCATCCTTTAGCCTGTAATAATTCTTTGCGGGATCAATTCATCTTTATCATTAGGAACAACGGTAATACCTCCCTTTTTAGGGACACAATGGACAGGGCTTGCCCATTCACTATACCTGCCTCAAGGAGTTTTAGTATCTCCTTTCTTACCACTTCCTTCATTTTGGGATTTAATCGTCTTTGAGGATCTCTAACTGGTTTGGCATCTTTCTCCACTGAAATTTTGTGTTGACATTGTTGGGTTTCGTAGTAATTTCAAAAATTTCCTACGCGCACACAGGATCATGTGATGCATAGCAACGAGAGGAGAGTGTTGTCTACGTACCCAACGCAGACCGACTGCGGAAGCGATGACACGACGTAGAGGAAGTAGTCGTACGTCTTCACGATCCAACCGATCAAGCACCGAAACTACGGCACCTCCGAGTTCGAGCACACGTTCAGCTCCATGACGATCCCCGGACTCCGATCCAGCAAAGTGTCGGGGAAGAGTTTCGTCAGCACGACGGCGTGGTGACGATCTTGATGAACTACAGCAGCAGGGCTTCGCCTAAACTCCGCTACAGTATTATCGAGGAATATGGTGGCAGGGGGCACCGCACACGGCTAAGGAATCGATCACGTGGATCAACTTGTGTCAACTTGTGTGTTTAGAGGTGCCCCTGCCTCCGTATATAAAGGAGGAGAGGAGGGAGGCTGGCCGGCCAAGGGGGGGAGGCGCAGGAGAGTCCTACTCCCTCTGGGAGTAGGATTCCCCCTCCAATCCTAGTCCAACTAGGATTCCTCGGAGGGGAAAAGAGGAGGAGGGGGCCGGCCACCTCTCCTAGTCCTAATAGGACTAGGGGAAGGGGGTGGCGCGCAGCCCATCTAGGGCAGCCCCTTCTCTTTTCCACTAAGGCCCACTATGGCCCAAATAGCTCCCGGGGGGTTCCGGTAACCCTCTCGGTATTCCGGTAAAATCCCGATTTCACCCGGAACACTTCCGATATCCAAATATAGGCTTCCAATATATCAATCTTTACGTCTCGACCGTTTCGAGACTCCTCGTCATGTCCGTGATCACATCCGGGACTCCGAACAACCTTCGGTACATCAAAATGCATAAACTCATAATATAACTGTCATCGTAACCTTAAGCGTGCGGACCCTACGGGTTCGAGAACAATGTAGACATGACCGAGACACGTCTCCGGTCAATAACCAATAGCGGGACCTGGATGCCCATATTGGCTCCTACATATTCTACGAAGATCTTTATCGGTCAGACCGCATAACAACATACGTTGTTCCCTTTGTCATCGGTATGTTACTTGCCCGAGATTCGATCGTCGGTATCCAATACCTAGTTCAATCTCGTTACCGGCAAGTCTCTTTACTCGTTACGTAATACATCATCTCACAACTAACATATTAGTTGTAATGCTTGCAAGGCTTTATGTGATGTGTATTACCGAGAGGGCCCAGAGATACCTCTCCGACAATCGGAGTGACAAATCCTAATCTCGAAATACGCCAACCCAACATCGACCATTGGAGACACCTGTAGTACTCCTTTATAATCACCCAGTTACGTTGTGATGTTTGGTAGTACCCAAAGTGTTCCTCCGGTAAACGGGAGTTGCATAATCTCATAGTCATAGGAACATGTATAAGTCATGAAGAAAGCAATAGCAACATACTAAACGATCGGGTGCTAAGCTAATGGAATGGGTCATGTCAATCAGATCATTCTACTAATGATGTGACCTCGTTAATCAAATAACAACTCATTGTTCATGGTTAGGAAACATAACCATCTTTGATTAACGAGCTAGTCAAGTAGAGGCATACTAGTGACACTTTGTTTGTCTATGTATTCACACATGTATTATATTTCCGGTAAATACAATTCTAGCATGAATAATAAACATTTATCATGATTATAAGGAAATAAATAATAACTTTATTATTGCCTCTAGGGCATATTTCCTTCAGTCTCCCACTTGCACTAGAGTCAATAATCTAGATTACACTGTAATGATTCTAACACCCATGGAGCTTTGGTGCTGATCATGTTTTGCTCGTGGAAGAGGCTTAGTCAACGGGTCTGCAACATTCAGATCCGTATGTATCTTGCAAATCTCTATGTCTCCCACCTGGACTAGATCCCGGATGGAGTTGAAGCGTCTCTTGATGTGTTTGGTCCTTTTGTGAAATCTGGATTCCTTTGCCAAGGCAATTGCACCAGTATTGTCACAAAAGATTTTCATTGGACCCGATGCACTAGGTATGACACCTAGATCGGATATGAACTCCTTCATCCAGACTCCTTCATTTGCTGCTTCCGAAGCAGCTATGTATTCCGCTTCACATGTAGATCCCGCTACGACGCTTTGTTTAGAACTGCACCAACTGACAGCTCCACCGTTTAATGTAAACACGTATCCGGTTTGCAATTTAGAATCGTCCGGATCAGTGTCAAAGTTTGCATCAACGTAACCTTTTACGATGAGCTCTTTGTCACTTCCATATACGAGAAACATATCCTTAGTCCTTTTCAGGTATTTCAGGATGTTCTTGACCGCTGTCCAGTGATCCATTCCTGGATTACTTTGGTACCTCCCTGCTAAACTTATAGCAAGGCACACATCAGGTCTGGTACACAGCATTGCATACATGATAGAGCCTATGGCTGATGCATAGGGAACATCTTTCATATTCTCTCTATCTTCTGCAGTGGTCGGGCATTGAGTCTTACTCAATTTCACACCTTGTAACACAGGCAAGAACCCTTTCTTCGCTTGATCCATTTTGAACTTCTTCAAAATTTTGTCAAGGTATGTGCTTTGTGAAAGTCCAATTAAGCGTCTTGATCTATCTCTATAGATCTTAATGCCTAATATGTAAGCAGCTTCACCGAGGTCTTTCATTGAAAAAACTTTTATTCAAGTATCCCTTTATGCTATCCAGAAATTCTATATCATTTCCAATCAGTAATATGTCATCCACATATAATATCAGAAATGCTACAGAGCTCCCACTCACTTTCTTGTAAATACAGGCTTCTCCGAAAGTCTGTATAAAACCAAATGCTTTGATCACACTATCAAAACGTTTATTCCAACTCCGAGAGGCTTGCACCAGTCCATAAATGGATCGCTGGAGCTTGCACACTTTGTTAGCTCCCTTTGGATCGACAAAACCTTCTGGTTGCATCATATACAACTCTTCTTCCAGAAATCCATTCAGGAATGCAGTTTTGACATCCATTTGCCAAATTTCATAATCATAAAATGCGGCAATTGCTAACATGATTCGGACGGACTTAAGCATCGCTACGGGTGAGAAGGTCTCATCGTAGTCAATTCCTTGAACTTGCCGAAAACCTTTTGCGACAAGTCGAGCTTTGTAGACAGTAACATTACCATCATCGTCAGTCTTCTTCTTAAAAATCCATTTATTCTCAATTGCTTGCCGATCATCGGGCAAGTCAACCAAAGTCCATACTTTGTTCTCATACATGGATCCCATCTCAGATTTCATGGCTTCAAGCCACTTTACGGAATCTGGGCTCACCATCGCTTCTTCATAGTTCGTAGGTTCATCATGATCTAGTAGCATGACCTCCAGAACAGGATTACCGTACCACTCTGGTGCGGATCTTACTCTGGTTGATCTACGCGGTTCAGTAGTATCTTGATCTGAAGTTTCATGATCATTATCATTGGCTTCCTCACTAACTGGTGTAGGTGTCACTGAAACAGTTTTCTATGATGAGCTACTTTCCAGTAAGGGAGCAGGTACAGTTACCTCGTCAAGTTCTACTTTCCTCCCACTCACTTCTTTCGAGAGAAACTCCTTCTCTAGAAATGATCCATTCTTAGCAACGAATGTTTTGCCTTCGGATCTGTGATAGAAGGTGTACCCAACAGTTTCCTTTGGGTATCCTATGAAGACACATTTCTCCGATTTGGGTTCGAGCTTATCAGGTTGAAGCTTTTTCACATAAGCATCGCAGCCCCAAACTTTAAGAAACGGCAACTTTGGTTTCTTTCCAAACCACAGTTCATAAGGCGTCGTCTCAACGGATTTTGATGGTGCCCTATTTAACGTGAATGCGGCCGTCTCTAAAGCATATCCCCAAAATGATAGCGGTAAATCAGTAAGAGACATCATAGATCGCACCATATCTAGTAAAGTACGATTACGACGTTCGGACACACCATTACGCTGTGGTGTTCCGGGTGGCGTGAGTTGCGAAACTATTCCACAGTTTTTCAAATGTACACCAAACTCGTAACTCAAATATTCTCCTCCACGATCAGATCGTAGAAACTTTATTTTCTTGTTACGATGATTTTCAACTTCACTCTGAAATTCTTTGAACTTTTCAAATGTTTCAGACTTATGTTTCATTAAGTAAATATACCCATATCTGCTTAAATCATCTGTGAAGGTGAGAAAATAACGATATCCGCCACGAGCCTCAATATTCATCGGGCCACATACATCGGTATGTATGATTTCCAACAAATCTGTTGCTCTCTCCATAGTACCGGAGAACGGTGTTTTAGTCATCTTGCCTAAGAGGCACGGTTCGCAAGTACCAAGTGATTCATAATCAAGTGGTTCCAAAAGTCCATCGGTATGGAGTTTCTTCATGCGTTTTATACCGATATGACCTAAACGACAGTGCCACAAATAAGTTGCACTTTCATTATCAACTCTGCATCTTTTGGCTTCAACATTATGAATATGTGTATTACTACTATCGAGATTCAATAAAAATAGACCACTCTTCAAGGGTGCATGACCATAAAAGATATTACTCATATAAATAGAACAACCATTATTCTCTGATTTAAATGAATAACCGTCTCGCATTAAACAAGATCCAGATATAATGTTCATGCTCAACGCTGGCACCAAATAACAATTACTTAGGTCTAATATTAATCCCGAAGGTAGATGTAGAGGTAGCGTGCCGACTGCGATCACATGGAACCGTTTCCCACGCGCATCGTCACCTCGTCCTTTGCCAGTGCCCGCTTATTCTGTAGTCCCTGTTTCGAGTTGCAAATATTAGCAACAGAACCAGTATCAAATACCCAGGTGCTACTGCGAGCTCTAGTAAGGTACACATCAATAACATGTATATCACATATACCTTTTGTTCACCTTGCCATCCTTCTTATCCGCCAAATACTTGGGGCAGTTCCGCTTCCAGTGACCAGTCTGCTTGCAGTAGAAGCACTCAGTTTCAGGCTTAGGTCTAGACTTAGGTTTCTTCTTTTGAGCAGCAACTTGTTTGCCGTTCTTCTTGAAGTTCCCCTTTTTTCTTCCCTTTGCCCTTTTTCTTGAAACTAGTGGTCTTGTTAACCATCAACACTTGATGCTCCTTCTTGATTTCTACCTCCGCATCTTTCAGCATTGCGAAGAGCTCGGGAATAGTCTTGTTCATCCCTTGCATATTATAGTTCATTACGAAGCTCTTGTAGCTTGGTGGCAGTGATTGGAGAATTATGTCGATGACGCAATCATCCGGAAGATTAACTCCCAATTGAATCAAGTGATTATTATACCCAGACATTTTGAGTATATGCTCACTGACAGAACTGTTCTCCTCCATCTTGCAGCTATAGAACTTATTGGAGACTTCATATCTCTCAATCCGGGCATTTGCTTGAAATATTAACTTCAACTCCTGGAACATCTCATATGCTCCATGACGTTCAAAACGTCGTTGAAGTCCCGATTCTAAGCCGTAAAGCATGGCACACTGAACTATCGAGTAGTCATCAGCTTTGCTCTGCCAGACGTTCATAACATCTGGCGTTGCTCCAGCAGCAGGCCTGGCACCCAGCGGTGCTTCCAGGACGTAATTCTTCTGTGCAGCAATGAGGATAATCCTCAAGTTACGGACCCAGTCTGTGTAATTGCTACCATCATCTTTCAACTTTGCTTTCTCAAGGAACGCATTAAAATTCAACGGAACAACAGCACGAGCCATCTATCTACAATCAACATAAACAAGCAAGATACTATCAGGTACTAAGTTCATGATAAATTTAAGTTCAATTAATCATATTACTTAAGAACTCCCACTTAGATAGACATCCCTCTAATCCTCTAAGTGATTACGTGATCCAAATCAACTAAACCATAACCGATCATCACGTGAGATGGAGTAGTTTTCAATGGTGAACATCGTTATGTTGATCATATCTACTATATGATTCACACTCGACCTTTCGGTCTCCGTGTTCCGAGGCCATATCTGCATATGCTAGGCTCGTCAAGTTTAACCTGAGTATTCTGCGTGTGCAAAAACTGGCTTGCACCCGTTGTAGATGGACGTAGAGCTTATCACACCCGATCATCACGTGGTGTCTGGGCACGACGAACTTTGGCAACGGTGCATACTCAGGGAGAACACTTCTTGATAATTTAATGAGAGATCATCTTATAATGCTACCGTCAATCAAAGCAAGATAAGATGCATAAAAAGATAAACATCACATGCAATCAATATAAGTGATATGATATGGCCATCATCATCTCGTGCTTGTGATCTCCATCTCCGAAGCACCGTCATGATCACCATCGTCACCGGCGCGACACCTTGATCTCCATCGTAGCATCGTTGTCATCTCGCCAATCTTATGCTTTCACGACTATCACTACCGTTTAGTAATAAAGTTAAGCATTACATCGCGATTGCATTGCATACAATAAAGCGACAACCATATGGCTCCTGCCAGTTGCCGATAACTTGGTTACAAAACATGATCATCTCATACAATAAAATTCAGCATCATGCCTTGACCATATCACATCACAACATGCCCTGCAAAAACAAGTTAGACGTCCTCTACTTTGTTGTTGCAATTTTTTACGTGGCTGCTACGGGCTTAAGTAAGAACCAATCTCACCTACGCATCAAAACCACAATGATAGTTTGTCAAATAGACTCCGTTTTAACCTTCGCAAGGACCGGGCGTAGCCATACTTGGTTCAACTAAAGTTGGAGAGACAGTCGCCCGCAAGCCATCTCTGTGCAAAGCACGTCGAGGGAACCGGTCTCGCGTAAGCGTACGCGTAAGGTTGGTCTGGGTCGTCTCGTCCAACAATACCGCCGAACCAAAATATGACATGCTGGTAGGCAGTATGACTTGTATCGTCCACAACTTACTTGTGTTCTACTCGTGCATATAACATCAACATCAATAACCAGGCTCGGATGCCACTGTTGGGTTTCGTAGTAATTTCAAAAATTTCCTACGCGCACACAGGATCATGTGATGCATAGCAACGAGAGGAGAGTGTTGTCTACGTACCCAACGCAGACCGACTGCGGAAGCGATGACACGACGTAGAGGAAGTAGTCGTACGTCTTCACGATCCAACCGATCAAGCACCGAAACTACGGCACCTCCGAGTTCGAGCACACGTTCAGCTCGATGACGATCCCAGGACTCCGATCCAGCAAAGTGTCGGGGAAGAGTTTCGTCAGCACGACGGCGTGGTGACGATCTTGATGAACTACAGCAGCAGGGCTTCGCCTAAACTCCGCTACAGTATTATCGAGGAATATGGTGGCAGGGGGCACCGCACACGGCTAAGGAATCGATCACGTGGATCAACTTGTGTCAACTTGTGTGTTTAGAGGTGCCCCTGCCTCCGTATATAAAGGAGGAGAGGAGGGAGGCTGGCCGGCCAAGGGGGGGAGGCGCAGGAGAGTCCTACTCCCTCTGGGAGTAGGATTCCCCCTCCAATCCTAGTCCAACTAGGATTCCTCGGAGGGGAAAAGAGGAGGAGGGGGCCGGCCACCTCTCCTAGTCCTAATAGGACTAGGGGAAGGGGGTGGCGCGCAGCCCATCTAGGGCAGCCCCTTCTCTTTTCCACTAAGGCCCACTATGGCCCAAATAGCTCCCGGGGGGTTCCGGTAACCCTCTCGGTATTCCGGTAAAATCCCGATTTCACCCGGAACACTTCCGATATCCAAATATAGGCTTCCAATATATCAATCTTTACGTCTCGACCGTTTCGAGACTCCTCGTCATGTCCGTGATCACATCCGGGACTCCGAACAACCTTCGGTACATCAAAATGCATAAACTCATAATATAACTGTCATCGTAACCTTAAGCGTGCGGACCCTACGGGTTCGAGAACAATGTAGACATGACCGAGACACGTCTCCGGTCAATAACCAATAGCGGGACCTGGATGCCCATATTGGCTCCTACATATTCTACGAAGATCTTTATCGGTCAGACCGCATAACAACATACGTTGTTCCCTTTGTCATCGGTATGTTACTTGCCCGAGATTCGATCGTCGGTATCCAATACCTAGTTCAATCTCGTTACCGGCAAGTCTCTTTACTCGTTACGTAATACATCATCTCACAACTAACATATTAGTTGTAATGCTTGCAAGGCTTATGTGATGTGTATTACCGAGAGGGCCCAGAGATACCTCTCCGACAATCGGAGTGACAAATCCTAATCTCGAAATACGCCAACCCAACATCGACCATTGGAGACACCTGTAGTACTCCTTTATAATCACCCATTTACGTTGTGACGTTTGGTAGTACCCAAAGTGTTCCTCCGGTAAACGGGAGTTGCATAATCTCATAGTCGTAGGAACATGTATAAGTCATGAAGAAAGCAATAGCAACATACTAAACGATCAGGTGCTAAGCTAATGGAATGGGTCATGTCAATCAGATCATTCTACTAATGATGTAACCTCGTTAATCAAATAACAACTCATTGTTCATGGTTAGGAAACATAACCATCTTTGATTAACGAGCTAGTCAAGTAGAGGCATACTAGTGACACTCTGTTTGTCTATGTATTCACACATGTATTATGTTTCCGGAAAATACAATTCTAGCATGAATAATAAACATTTATCATGATTATAAGGAAATAAATAATAACTTTATTATTGCCTCTAGGGCATATTTCCTTCAGGGAGGTCGACCATGGAAGCCATTTTCTTGGTACGACAACTTATGGAGAGATATAGGGAGCATAAGAAGGACTTGCATATGGTGTTCATTGACTTGGAGAAGGCCTATGATAAGATACCGCGGAATGTCATGTGGTGGGCCTTGGAGAAACACAAAGTCCCAGCAAAGTACATTACCCTCATCAAGGACATGTACAATAATGTTGTGACAAGTGTTCGAACAAGTGATGTCGACACCGATGACTTCCCGATTAAGATAGGACTGCATCAGGGGTCAGCTTTGAGCCCTTATCTTTTTGCATTGGTGATGGATGAGGTCACAAGGGGTATACAAGGAGATATCCCATGGTGTATGCTCTTTGCGGATAATGTGGTGCTAGTTGACGATAGTCGGACGGGGGTAAATAGGAAGTTAGAGTTATGGAGACAAACCTTGGAATCGAAAGGGTTTAGGCTTAGTAGAACTAAAACCGAGTACATGATGTGCGGTTTCAGTACTACTAGCTGTGAGGAGGAGGAGGTTAGCCTTGATGGCCAGGTGGTACCTCGGAAGGACACCTTTCGGTATTTGGGGTCAATGTTGCAGGAGGATGGGAGTATTGATGAAGATGTGAACCATCGAATCAAAGCCGGATGGATGAAGTGGCGCCAAGCTTCTGGCATTCTCTGTGACAAGAGAGTGCCACAAAAGCTAAAAGGCAAGTTCTACAGGACGACGGTTCGACCCGCAATGTTGTATGGCACGGAGTGTTGGCCGACTAAAAGGCGACATGTGTTGGGTTTCGTAGTAATTTCAAAAAATTTCCTACGCGCACACAGGATCATGTGATGCATAGCAACGAGAGGAGAGTGTTGTCTACGTACCCAACGCAGACCGACTGCGGAAGCAATGACACGATGTAGAGGAAGTAGTCGTACGTCTTCACGATCCAACCGATCAAGCACCGAAACTACGGCACCTCCGAGTTCGAGCACACGTTCAGCTCGATGACGATCCCCGGACTCCGATCCAGCAAAGTGTCGGGGAAGAGTTTCGTCAGCACGACGGCGTGGTGACGATCTTGATGAACTACAGCAGCAGGGCTTCGCCTAAACTCCGCTACAGTATTATCGAGGAATATGGTGGCAGGGGGCACCGCACACGGCTAAGGAATCGATCACGTGGATCAACTTGTGTCAACTTGTGTGTTTAGAGGTGCCCCTGCCTCCGTATATAAAGGAGGAGAGGAGGGGAGGCTGGCCGGCCAAGGGGGGGAGGCGCAGGAGAGTCCTACTCCCTCTGGGAGTAGGATTCCCCCTCCAATCCTAGTCCAACTAGGATTCCTCGGAGGGGAAAAGAGGAGGAGGGGGCCGGCCACCTCTCCTAGTCCTAATAGGACTAGGGGAAGGGGGAGGCGCGCAGCCCAACTAGGGCAGCCCCTTCTCTTTTCCACTAAGGCCCACTATGGCCCAAATAGCTCCCGGGGGGTTCCGGTAACCCTCCCGGTATTCCGGTAAAATCCCGATTTCACCCGGAACACTTCCGATATCCAAATATAGGCTTCCAATATATCAATCTTTACGTCTCGACCATTTCGAGACTCCTCGTCATGTCCGTGATCACATCTGGGACTCCGAACAACCTTCGGTACATCAAAATGCATAAACTCATAATATAACTGTCATCGTAACCTTAAGCGTGCGGACCCTACGGGTTCGAGAACAATGTAGACATGACCGAGACACGTCTCCGGTCAATAACCAATAGCGGGACCTGGATGCCCATATTGGCTCCTACATATTCTACGAAGATCTTTATCGGTCAGACCGCATAACAACATACGTTGTTCCCTTTGTCATCGGTATGTTACTTGCCCGAGATTCGATCGTCGGTATCCAATACCTAGTTCAATCTCGTTACCGGCAAGTCTCTTTACTCGTTACGTAATACATCATCTCACAACTAACATATTAGTTGTAATGTTTGCAAGGCTTATGTGATGTGTATTACCGAGAGGGCCCAGAGATACCTCTCCGACAATCGGAGTGACAAATCCTAATCTCGAAATACGCCAACCCAACATCGACCATTGGAGACGCCTGTAGTACTCCTTTATAATCACCCAGTTACGTTGTGACGTTTGGTAGTACCCAAAGTGTTCCTCCGGTAAACGGGAGTTGCATAATCTCATAGTCATAGGAACATGTATAAGTCATGAAGAAAGCAATAGCAACATACTAAACGATCGGGTGCTAAGCTAATGGAATGGGTCATGTCAATCAGATCATTCTACTAATGATGTGACCTCGTTAATCAAATAACAACTCATTGTTCATGATTAGGAAACATAACCATCTTTGATTAACGAGCTAGTCAAGTAGAGGCATACTAGTGACACTCTGTTTGTCTATGTATTCACACATGTATTATGTTTCCGGTAAATACAATTCTAGCATGAATAATAAACATTTATCATGATTATAAGGAAATAAATAATAACTTTATTATTGCCTCTAGGGCATATTTCCTTCAGACATAATGTGGGACTACTGCCCTTAAGATCATCCAGGGTATATCCAATAGCAGCTTGGTGCTTCTTCAGAGTTTTCAATAATCTTTCTTCTTCTTTCTCTAAAAGGTTAGCACTGATAATAACAGGATATATTTCTTTTTCATCAAGATAAGCATACTTAAGATTATCAGGTAATGGTTTGAGTTCAAACACGGGATCACCCTTGGGTGGAGGGGGATCCCTAAGAATTTCAACGGGAAGATTATGTTTCAGCATAGGTTCTTGTTTAAGGAACACTTCATCTATTTCTTCCCTTTCCTTCATAAACATATCATTTTCATGGTCTAGCAAATATTGTTCTAACGGATCAGTTGGAGGAACATCAATGGAAGCAAGACCAATAATTTCATCCTTACTAGATGGTTCCTTTTCACGATGTTGTCTACTGAATTTGGAAAAATTAAACTCATGAGATGTACTGAAAGTGCGTTATATCGACTAGAGGGCGGGTGAATAGGCGATTTTTATAAATTCTTCACTGAGGAATTTGCCGGTGAGGAAATTCCTTAGCAAAGAACTACTGGCAGCGGAATAAGTACTCAGAAGTAAGCATAACAGGATACAGACATAGTCATCATGATGAAATGAAGACAAGCACAGAGTACAGAAAGCGTAAACACGGGATAACACACGATGAAGACAAACAGACTGAAGAAATTGAACTGAGGAAATTGAGAAAGTCTTCAGTAAAAGTCTTCAAACACAGATATGAACAATCACTCAACACAGTAATGAGGAAATGAAAGAGTTGAGGAAATAGAACCAGTAAGGTTGGTGAAGACAATGATTTGTTAGACCAGTTCCAACTGCTGTCTCAGTTGTACGTCTGGTTGGAGCGGCTGAGTATTTAAACTCGAGGACACACAGTCCCGGACACCCAGTCGCTGAGCATGCAGCTCAGGACACCAAGTCCTCACCGTATTCTCCTTGAACTAAGGTCACACAGACCTCGTCCAATCACTCATGGTAAGTCTTCAGGCGACTTCCAAACCTTCACACACTCGGTCACTCGGCGATCCACAATTCCTCTTGGATGCTCTAGACCATGACGCCTAACCGTCTCGAAGAAGCACAGTCTTCAAAGGTAACAAGTGTCGGATCCACGCAGGATCAATCTCTTCAGTGATGCTCAATCACTTTGGGTTTGTAGGTGTTTGGGTTAGGGGTTTTTCCTCACTCGATGATTTTCGCTCAAAGTCCTCGGAGGATGGGTTGCTCTCAAATGACAAGTGTCAGTTTCTCTCGGAGCAGCCAACCAACTAGTGGTTGTAGGGGGCGGCTATTTATAGCCTAGGGAAAAGCCCGACATGATAAGACATAAATTCCCTTGTCTGATATGACCGTTAGGTGGATAAGATATTTTGGGACACCTGGCGCATAGCACAGCAATGGTCGGAAATTTGACTATCAAATTCCTCAGGGCTATCATGATCCTCACTGTGTAGGCAATCCGCACTGGCGAATTCCTAACTCCTCAGTCAGAACAAATTCCTCGGCGACCAGAAGAACTTCGTCTCTGTCACTGAAGAAATTGACTGAACTGTATGAGATTTCCAAAGGCTTCACTCGAAGGGTTTGGTAGGTGTAGGATTTTGAGTTGAGCATCACTTGGAAATTTATCCTTAGTATTTCCTCGACCCCCTTTAACAGTACGGTGTTTCCTATGACTCAAGGAAGAGAAAAACAAAACTATGATAACGAAAGTCTTAAAGCTTCATATTCCTCGCATGAATATCAAGTCTTCACGGTAACACCAATTTGTTCACTTTCAAAGTCTTCATGAAAGTCTTCAGAAATACCAAAATCTTCAGTCGAAAATATTCATTTTTAGGGGTCGACTTTCCCTGTAAATATCAAACTCCTCATAGACTTATAGACCTGTGTACACTCACAAACGCATTAGTCCCTTAACCTATAAGTCTTCAATACACCAAAATCACTAAGGGGCACTAGATGCACTTACAATCTCCCCCTTTTTGGTGATTGATGACAATATAGGTTAAGTTTTCAACGGGGATAAACATGTGAAGTGTAAGTACTGATATTGAGGAATTTGATTGCAAGATATAGAAGAACTCCCCCTGAAGATGTGCACAGTGAGGAATTTGCTTTTGAAGCAATGCACATTTGAAGAGTTGAATCATGGAGATCTCCCCCTATATCTTGTAATTCATACACGCATTTGACATATGATATGAAGAATTTGAAATGCATGATGAAGTATAATGCCTGATGAAATTCAGCATGCGTGCAGTAACATTAATGAGGAACAAGCATGCAGAATAACATATCGAGAGTATCAAAGCACAGTGCATCAAAAGTATCAGGGCACCATCGGGTTTAAGATTACAACTCGATCCAATAAACTTTTAGAAGAACGAGAGTTGTAACTTAGCAAAAAAAACGCCCATATAATAGACCCACTTGAAGACTAACTCAAATTTCTCCCCCTTTGTCATCGAATAACCAAAAGGATCAAAACTGAGGACTAACGCCCCTGATGAATATCAAGTTGATGGAGGAGCGCCAGCGTTGGTGGGGTCGGTTGTTGTAGTAGGGCCTGCCGCAGTGTCGTCCAAATCTTCATTTTCATCAGTCTCGCGTGATGAAGAATAGGAGCTGGCCACCAAGGAAGGGACTTTGACCTTCTTGAATTTCTTCGGTGGGGGTGCAGACCAGTCAAATTCTTCCTTGAGACCCATATTCTTCATATCTGCAGCGCTGTAGACATGAGATAGAACAGCCCAGGTACGATTGAAGGTTTCATGGAGGTAGTATTGGTTTTTCTTCACTGCATTGTGTGTTGAGGTCATGTTGTGAAGAATTGAACCAAAATGACGCTTGACCCATTTATGATTGCGACCTACCTTCTGATGAAGACTGAGGAGTAACTCACGATCAGTCATCACCCTGGGAGCTGTGGCTTGAGGATTTTTCTTGGCGGAAGAGTCATGTGTGGCAGAGTCATCATTGGTGGAGTAGGATGCAGCCTTGCGAAATTGACCATCCAATGGATGAATGCCTTCATCTATCACAGCAGATACCTTGCCTTTGTCATCAGCTGAGGAATATGTCCGTTTGAGGACTTCAATCGGGGGCAAGTAGCTGCCATGGTTCAAAGTGTCAGCTTTGTAATTTAGTGAAGCCCTTGTCCTGATGAATCTCATAATCCATGGTGCATAAGGCTTCAGCTCAAATGGTGACATAGCAATATTCGCCAGAGTCCTCATGAAGAAATCATGGAAGTTGACGGGAATGCCATGAATGATATTGAAAAGCATGTTCTTCATGATGCCAATGACCTCTTCATCATTTGAGTCGTGGCCTTTGATAGGACTTATTGTCTTCGATAGAATGCGATAGACAGTCCGGGGCACATATAGTAATTCCTTGACGAGGAATTTGGTTCGAGGAGCATGCCCTGGCTTCAAAGGCTTCATCAGCACTTGCATGAAATGATTTGAAAGTTCAGGTTCACTGTAGACACAACAAGCACCATCAAGGGTAGGACTAAGTGGGAGGGCACGAAGCAATTCAGTTGCTGGTGCCTTGTAGTGAGTATTTTCAGACATTCAGTCCAACACCCATGAATTCACATCTTCAGAGTTTCCTGTGATGTGCAGCGTTGCATAGAATTGAAGAATGAGTTCTTCATTCCAGTCACAGATGTCAGTGCAGAAATTTAGCAGTCCAGCATCGTGAAGAACACTAAGGACTGGCTCGAAGCATGGCAGAGACTCCATGTCTACATGAGGAATGTGTTCATGATCGAAGATTTTGTCTTTGTTGAACAGTACTGAGGAATAGAAATTTGCTTGACTAGCAGTCCAGAAGCGCATCTTCCTTATGTGAGCAGAGTCATAGGGGTTATAGTCAGTGAAGAACACATGATCGCTGAAGAAATCTTCAGCCTTGAACTTTTGCTTCTTTGAGAATGGATCCGTTAGCTTGGGCACTGGAGTGTCAGTGAGTTGCGTCACAACCTCAGGAATCGCAATCTCAGGTTCTTCAGGCTGAGGATTTTCTGGTTCCTCTTCAGTAGCAGGCTGCGTGTTCAAGGGTTCAACAATAGCAGCTTCTTCAGCACTAGTGGCTGGAATGTCTTCTTGCATAGACGAGGTGGGATGAGTTTCTTCAGAGCCCATTTGAACAGTTGGTGCAGGGGACTGAGGTATTTGTTGAAGGGGGGTGAAGAGTGGAGTATTGGGGTGCTGACTTTCCCAAAAGTCATCATTCATCACGGGCGTTGTGCAGCCAATGTCCACGTCTTCATCTTCAATTTCTTCAATGCCAGCCTCTTCAGCTGTGAACTAAGGCATTGGCGAGGAAGCAACAGGTGTTGAAGGGATCGCACCCACTTCAGTTTCTTTATCAACCTGCTTTGACGAAGCAGCAGATTGAGGTTCTTCATTAGATCCCTTTGGGATCACATATTGCTCACCAAAAGGAACAAGGTCCTTTGATGACATGGTGGAAATTGGAACAGCATCAATTGGATTCTCAATAGAGCTTGTTAGAGGCTTCATCTTCTTTGGAGCTGAAGATTCTGAAGCACTAGATGCTTTCCTTTTCTTCACTGCAGCTCGCTCTGCAGCCTTGGTCTTCTTCACATCGAATGCACATGGAAGAATTGGAGTCGGTGTAGGCGCATATGGAACTGAGGTTTCTGGTTGAATTTCCTCAGGCGCAACTGATGTAGTTGCCCTGACTTTTTCAGTTTCTTCAGGCGCACCACTAGTGGATGCCCTGACAATTTCTTCAGCGGCTGGAATGGAGTCATCAGCCCTGGAACTAGCATTTTCTTCAGCAGCCTGAATGTCATCAGCGGTGCTGGCATGTTTTTCAGTTGGCTGAGCAGATGCTTCAGCATGAGGAATTTCTTGTTGCAATGGGGCCGCAACATTTGTGAATTTCTCAGTCAGTTTCACAAACCTAACTTTGGCTCCTTGCCAATCGGCATAGTAAGCATTGAAGTCATTGCTGAGGGTTTTGATTTTAGCTTGGATCTTGAGGAGTTCATCAGGTGTCATATTTACAACGTTATTCTTCAGGAACTTCTCTTTTCTGAACTGAGTCTTCTTGATCTTCCTGGCCTTCTCAAATTTCCATTTCTCTTCAGTGATGAAATGGGTCAGCATGTGACTTTGACCAGGAGTCAACTTGAAATCAGGCATGGGAGTATTTGGATCCTTGTGCCAGAGATCAATGTAATCAAGGATCGCCCTTGGATCCAAAAGCAGTGGCACATTTGTGCCTTTGGCTCTAGCGGCCCTTTCTTGTCGGTCTCTGATGATTTATGCAAGTTCATCATCATCAGCTTCATCGTCAGATGGCACATGGAAGGCAACATGTTTCTTCTTCGGACTTGGCCGAGGACCTCGACCAGCCGTTGCCTTAGTCTTCAACAGAGTGGGGCCTCATGAAGATTTTGGTGTAGCTGAGGAACTTGCTGAGGCACCAGAGGCAATAGAGATGCCTATTGTCCTTTGGCACGTGGCCAGATGTACAGGTGTTGAGGACTTTGCCGGAGCAGCTGAGGACTTTGGAGGAGGAGCAGTAGTTGGTACTGGCCGTGAGGGCTTTGAAGAATCTGGTCGTGAGGGCTTTGAAGATTCTGGCCGTGAGGGCATTGCTGAGCAACTTGGCCGTGAGGGCATAGTTGGTGAAACACTTGGCCTGTGAGTAGGCTTCTTTGCCATTGATTTTCTTGGCTTGACAGAGGCCTCGGTGGTAGTAGCAGCAGCAGAGTCTTCATTGAATTTCCTCACTGCTTCTTTGGCTTGTCTTGCTAGCTTAGCTTGGCGTTTGGCCCATTCTTCAGGAAAATCCTCACCACGCTTGATGCTGGTGGGGTCAGCTCTTTGGCCAGGTGCCAATGGAGCTCTTGGGCATGGAGGATTAAGTGCGAATTTCTTCATATACTTTGGAGTTACATATCTGTACTCCCTCCATTCTCTTGCCCATCTCTGTTCAATCTTCTATATGCGCACCTTGCGCTGAGTTTTAGTTTCTTTTCCGTACTTAGCCTCATCAGGTGTGCAATAGTCAGTATAGAGGTCCTCAGGGATTTCAAAAGCATTCATGACCTCAGGCTTCTTTCCTCCTTTCTGCGGCTTCTTACCATCAGCCATATTCTTCAGATGAGGAATTTGAACAATCGAATTTTCTGAAGAAGTGTGCAACTTTTCTTCAAGGAACGCTGCAAATGAGTTAAGTTGATGAGAACCTAGTGATTCAGCAGCGGACATGAGTACCTGTGAACAGAGTATAGTTGCGAGGAATTTGGCGAGGTCATATGCGTTCTTAGAAGGTTTTTCAAAAAGAACAAGTTTGAGGAATTTGACCAGATGAGCCTTGAAGAATTTCACTAAGCGTTCTTTGTCTTAGGTTCCAGAGTTGTATAGATCGAGGATCCACACAATTGAGGAATTTTGAAGAAAAATGATGCTTAGAGAAACGAATCAAGAACAGATGACTAGTGAGGTGTTTTGTGTGTGAGGATTTGAAGAATAAAACACCTTTGAAGATTTTGTTGTGAAATTTCGAATCAAAAGGGGTAGTAAATGTAATTTTTAATTACCCTGGATGAAGAACACGATGAATTGAGAAGCAGAACAATGAAGTTCCTCGATGTAGATCTTCCACGCCCTAACTTGGCGGAGGAAGACAGCTACGGCGGCGGCGGAGTGAAGATTTCCACGGTCGGTGCGAGTACGACGGCGACGAGGTCGAGGCAGTGAAGCTCTTCCTCACCGGCGATGATGGAGTAGCGGCGGCGCTAGGGTTTGAGGAGCTCGAGCGAGAGAGAGAGCGGTCGAGCGGAGAAAAGGAAGTGAGGAAGGGATGAGGGGGTATTTATAGTCGTAGTGAAAAATTGTTCGCCCGAAGATTTAGGATGAACCTGCCCCTGACCCTTCTCCTTCGCTTGACATGTGTCACCCACGTACTGAGGAGTGGAGATCGTGTTAGATCGTGGGTGAATAGATAAGTCTTTTGTGGGATCCGGAACGGATTGAGCGGTAAAACCGAAAATTTGGATAAGATTAATTTCAAAGTTCCGTTCGCAAATTCTTCAGCTGTCAAGGACACTGTGAAGATTTTGAATGAGTTTCAAATAGAATGCACATGAAGAATTTGTGAATAGATTGGGTTGAGTATAGCATAGAGGGGGAAGGGTCCGATCACATTCACTTAGAAGAAAAATGCAACTTGAAGAAATAGCCATAAGTGAATGATGTAGAGGACATAAACTCATATATATATATATATATATATATATATATATATATATATATATAGCCAATGAAGAAAAACAACGGAAACATTGAAGATTTTGCAAAGTTGAAGAATTTGAAAAACTGAAGAATTTCAAAAACTGAGGAATTTCAAAAATGAAGATTTTCAACTTTGGTGGTGGCGTGACCCACCGTATAAGAATGATGATTTCAGACACCGCGTACAATTGTCGTAGGGTTTTGAGAATTAAATTCTTCATTAAATTCTTCACACTTAGAGTGTTATTCTTCATTGATTAAAGAAAAATGTTTCTTCATGTGTTGCACATCTAAGTCATCAATTTTGCATAAGTGTCAGGATGTGTGTCCTTTTCAGAGAACATTCGAAGATTCTAAGATATTTAGCTCACACCGCAACTTGCTAAATCTCTTCTCATCCAAGGGCTTTGTGAAGATATCGGCTAGCTGTTCTTCAGTCTTCACGTGCTCGATGGAGATGTCGCCCTTCAACACATGATCATGAAGAAAATGATGACGAATCTGAATGTGCTTTGTCTTTGAGTGCTGAACTGGGTTGTGAGCAATCTTGATGGCACTCTCATTGTCACAGAGGAGAGGCACATTCTTCACGTTGATGCCGTAGTCCTTGAGGGTTTGCTTCATCCATAGCAGTTGAGCACAGCAAGAACCAGCAGCAATGTACTCAGCCTCTGCAGTAGACAGTGATACGTAGTTCTGTTTCTTCGAGGACCAACAGACCAAAGATCGTCCGAGGAAATGACAAGTACCAGATGTTGACTTGCGGTCCACACGATCACCAGCATAGTCAGAGTCAGAATATCCAATGAGATCAAAAGTAGAGCCCTTGGGTACCATAATCCTAGTGTTGGTGTGTGAGCTAGATATCGAAGAATATGCTTCACAGCCTTATGGTGTGATTCCTTCGGTGCAGCTTGAAATCGGGCACACATGCAAACACTAAGCATTATATCTGGCCTAGATGCACATAAGTATAATAACGAGCCAATCATGGAGCGGTATACCTTGTGATCAAAGTCAATACCATTTTCATCAGCGCATAGATGGCCATTTGTGGGCATAGAAATTTTGACGCCTTTGCAGTCTTGCATGCCGAATTTCCTCAGAACTTCCTTGAGGTATTTCTCCTGAGATATGAATATACCATTGTGCTGTTGATGAATTTGAAGACCTAAAAAGAATGTCAACTCTCCCATCATAGACATTTGATATTCGTCACTCATCATATAGGCAAATTCATCACTATAACGTTGGTCAGTACATCCAAAGATAATATCATCAACGTATATTTGGCACACAAACAGTTCACCATCATAAGATTTAGTAAAGAGAGTAGGGTCAAGTGAACCGGGTGTGAAGCCATTCTTCATGAAGAATTCCTCCAAAGTGTCATACCACGCCCGAGGGGCCTGCTTGAGGCCATACAGGGCCTTGTTGAGTCTGAAGACTTTGTCAGGATTCTTTGGATCTTCAAAACCTGGGGGTTGAGCAACATATACTTCTTCCTCAAGCTTACCATTGAGGAATGCACTTTTCACATCCATTTGTTGTAAGATAATATTATGATGGTTAGCATAAGCAAGTAATATGCGAATAGCCTCAAGTCTAGCAACAGGTGCAAAAGTTTCATCGAAATCAATTCCTTCAACCTGTGTGTAGCCTTGAGCTACAAGTCGTGCCTTATTCCTCACCACAAGGCCATTTTCATCTTGCTTGTTGCGGTAGATCCACTTTGAGCCGATGATATTATGCTTGCGAGGATCTGGACGTTTGACTAGTTCCAAGACATTGTTGAGCTCGAACTGATGTAATTCTTCTTGCATGGCCTGAATCCACTCAGGCTCCAGAAATGCTTCATCTACCTTAGTGGGCTCTGTAATAGAGACAAAAGCATAGTGCCCACAAAAGTTAGATAAATGTGAAGCTTTTGAGCGTGTGAGAGGACCTGGCGCTTGAATGTCATCGATGATCTTTTCCACTTGCACTTCTTTTGCAATGCGAGGATGAGCTGGTTGTTGTTGAGGAATTTGATCAGCATTTTCTTCAGCGCCATTTTCTTCAGCATTTTCATCAGGTGCACCACCTCAATTTTCTTCACGTTCTGGAATGAATTCTTCAATAGATTCTTCGGTAGGAATAACATCCTCAGTAGCCCTGAACTTGATAGAATCCTCAGGTTCTGGTTCATCTATCACAGAAGGTAGGTGCTCTCTTTGCGAGCCATTAGTTTCATCGAACCGCACATCTACAGTTTCAACAACCTTGTGAAGAACGTTGTTGAAGACTCTGTAGGTGTGCGAGTCCTTTCCGTAACCAAGCATAAAACCTTCATGTGCTTTTGGTGCAAATTTAGCATTGTGATGAGGATCTCTAATCCAACATTTAGCACCGAAGACTTTGAAGTAACTCACATTGGGTTTCTTGTCAGTGAGGAGTTCATAGGCAGTCTTCTTGAAGAATTTGTGAAGATATACCCGATTGATGATGTGGCACGCAGTATCAATTGCATAAATCCAAAATCGACGAGGCGTTTTGTATTCATCAAGCATAGTGTGAGCCATTTCAGCGAGGGTTCTGTTCTTGCGCTCCACGATGCCATTCTGCTGAGGAGTATAAGGAGCAGATAACTCATGAGTAATACCAAGTTCATCAAGATAGCCATCAAGACCGGAATTCTTGAACCCAGTCCCATTGTCAGTTCTGATGTGCTTGATCTTCACACCAAAGTTGGTTGAAGCCCTCGAGGAAAATCGTTTGAAGATTTCCTGCACTTCATGTTTGTAAGTGACAATGTGTACCCATGTGTAACGAGAATAGTCATCAACAATAACAAAGCCATATAGAGATGCATCATTCGAAACAGCAGAATAATGATTAGGACCAAAGAGATCCATGTGAAGCAATTCAAATGGACGAGTAGTGGTCATGATAGTCTTCGCTAGATGCTTGGCCTTTGTCATCTTTCCAGCTTCACAAGCTCTGCATAAGTGATCCTTGAGGAATTTGACATTCTCAATGCCAATGACATGCTTCTTCTTCGCAAGCATGTTCAGATTCCTCATGCCAGCATGACCAAGTCGTCGATGCCATAGCCAGCCTTCTGAAGCTTTTGCAAGTAAGCACACGGCTGGTGTGGTCCTGTAGAGAAATCAATAATATACAGATCTCCTCTCCTAAAGCCTTCGAAGACTTTGGAATAGTCAGCTTCCATGATCACAACACATCGATATCTTCCAAAGACAACAACCATATCGAGATCACAAAGCATTGAGACAGACATGAGGTTGTATCCTAAGGACTCGACAAGCATGACTTTGTCTATGTGTCGATCCTTTGAGATCGCAACCTTACCTAGACCCAATACCTGACTTTTGCCTTTGTCAGCGAAGATGGTGTGCTTCAGATGTGACGGTGTTAAGGGAGCATCCATCAATAGATTCTTGTCACCAATCATGTGATTTGTACATCCACTATCGAGAACCCACTCGTTGACTTTGGGTTGATCATCCTGCGGATGAATTAGTGCAACTTACGATCTCATATACTTCATTAGTGAAGAATATGATATCAAGTTCATCAGATGAATTTCATCAAACAGTAAAACAGATATTTCAGTATGAGGACGTGTGAAATGAAAGTTCATTTCATCATGATTCGCCTGCGTCCTTTCAGGCATTTTTGTCAGGCCTCCAGCAAATTCTTTAGACGTTTAAAGCACGTCTAGAGACCTGACCCTGCATAAAGGATTAGTTCTTTTTCTTCACCACCCACATCTGAAGGGGTGGCAAAGAGTTCATCACTCTGCGAGCACCATATGAGAAAGGTGGCATAGAGGCCAATCCATTTCGTTTCACATAAGAGGGGTTAGGGTAAGCATATGAATAAGCAGAGAAATTCTTCGAGGACTTATGAACATAATGATTTGAAGAATAATGAGCATATTCATAGCCCTTAGCACTACCATGTGAAACAGAGGGGTTAGCACGATGATGATCATATGGGGACTTTGATCCATTTGAGGAATTTGATCCATGTGAAGAATTAGGTCCATATGAGGACTTGGATCCATATGAAGAATTAGGTACATATGAAGAGTTTGATCTGGGGTTCCTATTCTTCACAGGTGGTGTCATGAGGACATTCACCTGAAGACTTTCAACATAACTTTTGGGAACACAGATTTTCTTCATAGGGGAACCGTTCCTGTAGTTAGTGCCAACATATCTAGCAAATACTTCACCATTCTGATTTTTGAACAGTTTATAGTTGGAGTCAAATGACTCATCAAAAGAATGAGAAGATTCACATGTAAAGCCAGATAAGTTAGATGGATCAACTGGAGGTCCCTTTGCAGCAACCCACGAGGTTTTGGGGTACTGCTCAGGCTTCCAATATGTTCCATCAGCATTGAGTTTCCTCTCAAAGGCAATACCCTCTTTCCTAGGATTTTTGTTGAGGATCTGCTTTCTGAGCACATCACAAAGAATCTGATGCCCTTTGAGTCTTTTGTACATGCCTGTCGTGTACAATTCCTTCAGCCCTGCATCATTAGTAGTACTAGCAATGTCCTCAGATGAGGAATTAGTGATAGCCGAGGCAGGTGAAGAATTTGTAATAGTTGAAGCATTTGAACATTCAGGTGAAGAATTAGCAGATTCGTGTTCAATGCACTTTAAGCATGGAGGAACAAATTCTTCTTGAGTAGCGCTGATTTGTTGAGCAAGTAATGAATCACGATCCTTCTGAATATCTTCATAACTCACTCTTAGCTTCTCAAGATCTTGCTTTCTTTGAAGAAGTTCAAGAGAAAGTTTCTCGTGATCAGATAAGAGAGCGTTATGATGACCTTGAAGATCGTCAAACTTGGAATGGAGTCCCTGAAGACTTTCAGCCAAGGCTTTTGACTGATCATTTCTTCACCAACATATCATCGCTCTTATTTAGCATGTAATGAACTTTTTCCAAAGCTCTTTGTTGTTTAGTGGCAAGGGAAGCAAGTTTATCATAACTAGGTCCAAATTCATCGCCAGATTCATCATCACTGGACTCGGATAGGTAGCATTCGTTTACCTTAGCACTTTTTGCCATAAGGCAGGGGTTGGACGATGATGATTCTGGTTCGAATGCCATCTCTTTGAGAGATTCCTTATAATCATCAAGCCAAGGATCATGACGATTTAGATGTCCATCATAGACCTCAGAGAGACGGTCCCAGATTAGCTTCGCGTGATTGAGATGCATGACGTTCCTGAATTGATTTCGGGACAGACTTGTGCAGATGACATCCTTTGCTATGAGGTTGAGGAGAGTGTACTTGCGAATGTCATCAGCTTCAGCCATCTTGCATAGATCGGTAAGACTGATCTCGGTGACGGTCCATAGTTCGCTGTCCATAGCCATGAGTCGCTTCTTCATCATGGCCTTCCACCGAGGATACTCATGACCGTCAAAGATGGGGCAGGAAACGTTCCTCAATCCTACAGTCGACATATAACTAGAACTCCAGGTGGTTAAACCAAAATCACACAGAACAAGGGAGTACCTTGCTCTGGTACCAATTGAAAGTGCGTTACATCGACTAGAGGGGGGTGAATAGGCGATTTTTATAAATTCTTCATCGAGGAATTTGCCGGTGAGGAAATTCCTTAGCGAATAACTACTAGCAGCGGAATAAGTACTCAGAAGTAAGCATAACAGGATACAGACATAGTCATCATGATGAAATGAAGACAAGCACAGAGTACAGAAAGCGTAAACACAGGATAACACATGATGAAGACAAACAGACTAAAGAAATCGAATTGAGGAAATCGAGAAAGTCTTCAGTCAAAGTCTTGAAACACAGATATGAACAATCACTCACACAGTAATGAGGAAATGAAAGAGTTGAGGAAATAGAACCAGTAAGGTTGGTGAAGACAATGATTTGTTAGACCAGTTCCAACTGTTGTCTCAGTTGTACATCTGGTTGGAGCGGCTGAGTATTTAAACTCGAGGACACACAGTCCCGGACACCCACTCGCTGAGCACGCAGCTCAGGACACCAAGTCCTCACCGTATTCTCCTTGAACTAAGGTCACACAGACCTCGTCCAATCACTCATTGTAAGTCTTCACGCGACCTCCAAACCTTCACAGACTCAGTCACTCGGTGATCCACAATTCCTCTTCGATGCTCTAGACCATGACGCCTAACCATCTGGAAGAAGCACAGTCTTCAAAGGTAACAAGCGTCGGATCCACGCAGGATCAATCTCTTCAGTGATGCTCAATCACTTTGGGTTTGTAGGTGTTTGGGTTTGGGGGTTTTCCTCACTCGATGATTTTCGCTCAAAGTCCTCGGAGGATGGGTTGCTCTCAAATGACAAGTGTCAGTTTCTCTCGGAGCAGCCAACCAACTAGTGGTTGTAGGGTGCGGCTATTTATAGCCTAGGGAGCAGCCCGACATGATAAGACATAAATGCCCTTGTCTGATATGACCATTAGGTGGATAAGATATTTTGGGACAGCTGGCGCGTAGCACAGCAACGGTCGGAAATTTGACTATCAAATTCCTCAGGGCTATCATGATCCTCACTGTGTAGGCAATCCGCACTGGCGAATTCCTAACTCCTCAGTCAGAACAAATTCCTCAGTGACCAGAAGAACTTCATCTCTGTCACTGAAGAAATTGACTGAACTGTATGAGATTTCCAAAGGCTTCACTCGAAGGGTTTGGTAGGTGTAGGATTTTGAGTTGAGCATCACTTGGAAATTTTTCCTTAGTATTTCCTCGACCCCCTTTAATAGTACGGTGTTTCCTATGACTCAAGAAAGAGAAAAACAAAACTATGATAACGAAAGTCTTCAAGCTTCATATTTCTCGCATGAATATCAAGTCTTCACGGTAACACCAATTTCTTCACTTTCAAAGTCTTCATAAAAGTCTTCAGAAATACCAAAATCTTCAGTCGAAGATATTCATTTTTAGGGGTCGACTTTCCCTGTAAATATCAAACTCCTCATAGAATTATAGACTTGTGTACACTCACAAACGCATTAGTCCCTTAACCTATAAGTCTTCAATACACCAAAATCACTAAGGGGCACTAGATGCACTTACATGTACCTTCTATGCCAACAGTGACAACCTTCCTCTTACAATCAATCTTAGCACTAGCAGTATTCAAGAAGGGTCTACCAAAAATAATGGGACAAAAATCATCTTGTGGGGAACCAAGAACAAGAAAATCAGCAGGGTATTTAATCTTCCCACACAAGACTTCAACATCTCTAACAATCCCAATAGGTTTAATGGTGTCCCTATTGGAAAGCTTAATAGTAACATCAATGTCTTCTAATTCAACAGGTGCAATATCATGCATAATTTCTTTATAAAGATCATAAGGTATCGCATTGGCACTAGCACCCATATCACATAAACCATGATAACAACGATCTCCTATTTTAACAGAAATAACAGGCGTGCCTATCACATGTCTACGTGTCTTAGTATCGGGTCTAGCAATATTAGCAGTTTCACCCAAGAAAGAGATAACATGCCCATCTAAATCCTCATCCAAAAGATCTTTAATCATGGCAATACTAGGTTCAACATTAATTTGCTCAGAATGTGTATATGTCATGGTATTACTCTTACAACCAACAGTCGAAGCTTTAACATGACATTTTATCCTAACAGGAAAAGGGGGTTTTTTAACATAAGCAGTAGGAATAATAGGATCACTATATGTAATAGTCTTCTCAACGACTATAATGGGTGCAACTACTTTCACTTCAACAGGAGGATTATATTTAAACCACTTCTCTTTAGGGAGATCAACGTGAGTAGAAAAAGTTTCACAAAAAGTAGCTACTATCTCAGAGTCAAGTCCATACTTAGAGCTAAATCCACGGAAAGCATCGGTATCCATAAAAGATCTAACACAATCAAACTTAGGTGTCATACCTGGCTCCTTACCATCGTCGGAACCCCAATCTTCAGAGTTGCGTTTAATTCTTTCCAATAAGTCCCATTTGAAATCAATAGTCTTCAGCATATAGGAACCAGCACAGGAAGTATCGAGCAAGTTGCGATTATCAAGAGAAAGCCGAGCATAAAAATTCTGAATAATCATTTCCCGAGAGAGCTCATGATTGGGGCATGAATATAACATTGACTTAAGCCTCCCCCAAGCTTGAGCGATGCTTTCTCCTTCGCGAGGCCAGAAATTATATATGTAATTACGATCACGATGAACAAGATGCATAGGATAGAACTTCTAGTGAAATTCCAACTTCAATCGCTTATAATTCCAAGATCTCGTATCATCACATAGCCTATACCATGTCATTGCATCTACCTTCAAAGATAAAGGGAATACCTTCCTTTTGACAACATCATCGGGAATACCTGCAAGCTTAAATAATCCACAAACTTCATCCACAAAGATAAGGTGTAAGTCAGGATGCAACGTTCCGTCTCCTGCAAAAGGATTAGCTAGCAGTTTTTCTATCATACCTGAAGGAATCTCAAAGTGAATATTTTCATAAGGTTCAGTAGGTTGAGGAGCATCTATTTGCTCTTCTGGTTGGGGTGAAGATACCCCAAACAAGCCCCTCAAAGGATTAGTTTTCATAATGACAAGTAACAGAAAATTTCAGCACACTATATAAATGTTTCCTTACCAAGTTCCACTCACCAAGAGTGCTACGCTCCCCGGCAACGGCGCCAGAAAAGAGTCTTGATGACCCACAAGTGTAGGGGATCTATCGTAGTCCTTTCGATAAGTAAGAGTGTCGAACCCAACGAGTAGCAGAAGGAAATGATAAGCGGTTTTCAATAAGGTTTTCTCTGCAAGCACTCAAATAGTAGGTGATAGATAGTTTTGTGATAAGATAAATAGTAACGAGCAAAAAGTAAATAAAGTAAATAAAGTGCAGCAAGGTGGCCCAATCCTTTATGTAGCAAAGGATAAGCCTGGACAAATTCTAATAATGAGGAAAGAGCTCCCGAGGACACATTGGTAATTATCGTCAAGCTAGTTTTCATCACATTCATAAGATTTGCGTTCGGTACTTTGATAATTTGATATGTAGGTGGACCGGCACTTGGGTACTGCCCTAACATGGACAAGCATCCAACTTATGATTAACCCCTATTGCAAGCATCTGAAACTACAAAAAGGAGTATTAAGGTAAACCTAACCACAGCATTAAACATATGGGTGCATATCAACCCCTAATGAAGCAACGCATAAACTAGGGTTTAAGCTTCTGTCACTCTAGCAACCCATCATCTAATTATTACTTCCCTATGCCTTCCTCTAGGCCCAAATAATGGTGAAGTGTCATGTAGTCGACGTTCACATAACACCACTAGAGGAGAGGCAACATACATCTCATCAAAATATCAAACGAATACCAAATTCACATGACTACTAATAGCAAGACTTCACCCATGTCCTCAGGAACAAACGTAACTACTCACAAAGCATATTCATGTTCATAATCAAAGGGGTAATAATATGCATAAAGGATCTGAACATATGATCTTCCACCAAGTAAACCAAATAGCATCAACTACAAGGAGTAATCAACACTACTAGCAACCCACAGGTACCAATTTGTGGTTTTGATACAAGATTGGATACAAGAGATGAACTAGGGTTTTGAGATGAGATGGTGCTAGTGAAGATGTTGATGGAGATTGACCCCCTCCCGATGAGAGGATCGTTGGTGATGACGTTGGTGATGATTTCCCCCTCCCGGAGGGAAGTGTCCCCGGCAGAACAGCTCCGCCAGAGCCCTAGATTGATTCTGCCAAGGTTCCGCCTCATGGCGGCGGAGTTTTGTCTCGTAAGCTTGCCCACGAATTTTTCGAGGACAAAACCCTTCATATAGCAGAAGATGGACGCCAGAAGCCCACCAGGGGGCCCAGGAGATAGGGGTCGCGCCTTAGGTGGGGCGCACCCCCTGTCTCCTGGACAAGGTGTGGGCCCCCTGGCCTATTTCTTTTGCTCATAAATTCTAATTAAATCTAAAAAGTTGTTTCGTGGAGTCTCAGGTCTTTTGGAGTTCTGCAGAATAGGTTTCCAATGTTTGCTCCTTTTCCAGCTAGAATTCCAGCTGCCGGCATCCCCCCTCTTCATGGTAAACCTTGTAAAATAAGAGAGAGTAGTCATAAGTATTGAGATATAATGTGTAATAACAGCTCATAATGCAATAAATATTGATATAAAAGCATGATGCAAAATGGACGTATCACACCCTTCCTTTCTTGGGTGTCCTGGCCTCCCTCTCCGGGGTGGCTTTCCTCTTCTTCTCCTCCCTAGTGCAGGGAGGTGGCATTTCTTCATGATCATCCCCGCTTCTGCGGGAGGAATCCGCCTCGTCGTCCTCGGACGACGAGCCTATGACGACCTTGTGCCGGGGACCTTTCCTGGTCCCCTGGGCCGCCTTCTTAGACCCTTCGGCCTCCCCGGATGGGGCGGCCCTCTCTTTCTCCTTCTCCTCCTCCCCTTCATGGGAGGAATGTGCCTCGTCGTCTTCGGACGAGGCGTCATGTACGGCCTTGCGCCAGAGACCCTTCCTGGTCCCCGGGGCCTTCTTTTCAGCCTTCTTTTCTGGTGCCTTGTAGGGCGCCGGGACTAGCATCTCCGTCAGGAGAGCGGTCGCCGGACCTTCTGGCAGTGGATTCGGGCAGTCAATCCTCTTTGCCGTCTCCACGTACTCCTGATTAATTACACACGATAACTTAGCATCTTCCCATGAGTATGCTGGGAAAGCTACACTTGGTGATGGTTAGAAAACTCACCGGACGGGGGGACCGCTCGGCATGGAGTCTGTGGTCCTCGGACGTGGGAGGAGGGGTCTCGGTACCCTTAAACAGCACCTTCCATGCGTCCTTAAGTGTCATGCTGTAGAGCTCTCGGAGTGTCCGGTGTTCGGCCGGGACGAACTCCGACACATTAAAAGCCCATCTTTGGCACGGAAGAATTCGGCGGACGAGCATGACCTGGACTAAGTTGAAAAGCTTGATGTTCTTGTCAACCATAATTTTGATACAGTTTTGAAGTCCGGTCAGCTCCGCAGGCTCGCCCTAGGCCAGACCCTTCTTCTCCCAGGAGGTGAGCCGCATGGGGATTCCAGATCGGAATTCGGGGGCCGCCGCCTAGTTGGCGCCGCGCGGCTCGGTGATGTAGAACCACCCCGATTGCCACCCTTTCACAGTCTCCACGAAGGAGTCATCAAGCCAGGTAACATGGGGCATCTAGCCCACCATGGTGCCTCTGCACTCCGCTTGCTGGCGGCTCACTATCTTCGGCTTCACGCAGAAGGTTCGTAGCCACAAGCCGAAGTGAGGTTTGATGCGGAGGAAGGCCTCGCACACGAAGATAAACACCGAGATGTTGAGGACGAAATTTGGGGCTAGATCATGGAAATCTAGCCCGTAGTAGAACATGAGCCCGCGGACGAAGGGATGAAGTGGAAATCCTAGTCAACAGATGAAGTGGGCGAGAAACACAACCCTCTCGTGGGGCTCCGGAGTTGGGATGATCTGCCCTGCATCCGGTAGCTAGTGCGCGATGTCTGTGGCCAAGTATCCGGCCGCCCGAAGCTTCGCAATATGCTCCTCCTTTACGGTGGAGACCACCCACTTGCCTCCTGCTCCGGACATGTTTGGCTGTGCGGAGAAGGCGTGGACTAGGGTGCTCGAGCTCGAGGAAGCAAGAATGTATTAGCGGAGGAGGATGAAGGCATGGGTGAAAATGGGGAACTCTTATCCCTTTATAGAGGCGACGAAAGCGGTGCGCCTCCCCACTTTCCCATTGAGGGTCGCTTATTTCCCAAGCGCCACGATAAATGGCACGGTGGGGTTACCCATGCTCGTATTGATGCGAATCCCGTGATAAGGGGACATGATCTCTGCTTTAAAAAGACGTGCTGAGGAAACCGCCTCGCAATATGCGTTGTGGCTGGTTGTGGGAAAACGGTTTGAATAATAAACCAACCTAGTGTCGTGTCACATTGTCTAAAGTTGTCAGCAGATTACATTTGCGAAATATTATTCTCTCTACGGTGGTATGCAAAGATCATCTTGCAGATCCGGACACGATTTAAGTGTTCGATAATTACTTTGGAGTATTCGAAGATGGAACCCGCCCTGCAATGCCGAAGACAAACTGCACACCGGACTCATCATCATTGAAGCCTGGTTCAGGGGCTACTGAGGGAGTCTTGAATTAGGCGGTATCCGGACAGCCGGACTATATACTTTGGCTGGACTGTTGGACTATGAAGATACAAGACTCAAGACTTCGTCCCGTGTCCGGATGGGACTCTCCTTTGCATGGAAGAGAAGCTTGGCGATTCGGATATTATATTTCCTTCCTTGTAACCGACTCCATGTAAACCCTAGCCCCCTCCGGTGTCTATATAAACCGTAGGGTTCAGTCCATATGAGGACGATCACAACATTCATAATCATCATAGGCTAGCTTCTAGGGTTTAGCCTCTACGATCTCGTGGTAGATCAACTCTTGTAACACTCATATCATCAATATCAATCAAACAGGAAGTAGGGTTTTACCTCCATCGAGAGGGCCCGAACCTGGGTAAACATTGTGTCCCTTGCCTCCTATTACCATTAGCCTTAGACGCACAGATCGGGACCCCCTACCCGAGATCCGCTGGTTTTGACACCGACAGTCGTCATGGAGGATTTCTCCCGATCCACCGAGGCCAGAAGTTGACACTTTGGCTGCCCGTGGTTCGGGCTATTCGGCTCCCAAGGAGAACGATAGGAGGAGTCCGGGATTGTCCGGCATACAGTCGGACACACTGATGGGTCTGCTGGGGCGAGCGGCCATCTCAGAGACACATCGTACCTTAATGGGTACGGTGATTGGGAGGATTTCATTCGCCAAAAGCGGATTGAATTAAGCCTTTACAAGTCTGCTGAGCGGCTTCGAGGTACGCAAAATAATATATGTATTTCTGATGGTACTGCACATGCTAGGTGTGCTCTGTATAGATAGTAGCCCCTGAGAGTCTAGTCGCCGCCCAGAGGTGGCAAACAGAGGATCGTAATCCCAGGTAATAATCGTGCTGCTTTTTATGTGCAGGCTGCTGATTGTCCAGAGGCTGACCGGACTGCTGATTTTGCCGAACTGAAGCGGCAGTTGGACGTGGCGGATGCCGACATCGCGCTTGTTAACAAGCGGCTTGACGAGGCCCAGGGTATGTGTGTTTGGCATATCAGTAAATTGTAAGAGGAGCATTATGCTAGTATCTTATAGTATATTGTGACTGCAGATGGGGCTGCTGTCGTAGAGACCCTTCGGGCGGAGCTTTCCCAAGCCAAGGAACAAGCTCGAAGAAGTGATGCAGCCGCCCTGAAGGTGGTCGAAGAGTTAAGAGCCGAACAGGCTGCTCATCGCTGGAGCGAAGAAAAGATAGCCCAGATGGCTACCGAGATGAAAGATGCCGCCAACCGCCGTGAGCTTCTTGAAAAGGAAAATCAAACAAAAGCGGCTGACCTGAAGAAGGCCATGGAGGCAGCCAAGGAAACCCGCTCTGAAATGAGAGGGATAAGGAAGGAGCTTCATGAAGCCGGAGACATCGTGGCTGGGAAGCCCTATTTGTTGCGGATGAAATTCGGAGATCCAAAGTATGCCCCTCTAGATCAGTTGTGGAGCGCTGCGGACGCGTATGCGGACCTGGCAAAGAGTGATGCTGATGCGACCAAGTTTTTCAAAGATCGTAAAGACCATAAGGCTGAAAAGTTATTCTGGTCGCAATCCAGTGCCCCAACGCGTCCGCTGCCGTTGAATGAAAAGATGGCCGCCTGGGCCGAACTCCACAGGTTGTCCGGACTTGCTATGAGGTCTGTCGTGGATCATCTTTGGCCAAGTGGACCAAGGCCGGACAGCTATTTTGGATTGGTGCAACAATTCCTTGGTGTTGTGTCGCATATCGATGTTGTGAAGAGGTCGGCGTGCATAGAGGGTGCGCGGATGGCTCTTGCCCGTGTTAAAACATACTGGGCTGGGATGGAAACCACCGCTATTGCGACCCGAGGTGCGGCGGTAGGCCAGGACCCGGCCGAGCACTATTTTGAAGAAGTCTTAGAAGGCGCCCGTTTAATAGAGGCTCAGTGCTCGAAGAGTGCCATGTTTGAATGACATGTATCTCGATTGTAAAGACAATGTTATTTTGATTATAAAGGCCGTGTTTATACTTTTGCCCGAAAGTATTATAGTGCCTCCTGTGCGACCGTTTATGTATGTATATAACCTGAAAGTTTGCAGTCATCGGCTTCAGCCCCCACGCATATAATGCGGGGGTGTTCGAGAAAACGCGTAGTCACACTTGATCCAACGTCTTGGTCCGTTAAGGAGGTGATAGCGCGGCAAACCAGGAAATCGGACTATATAGCTTTAACACTTTCACTTAGCCATAGGAGTTTGACGGTGGGGCTACTATATAGCCCCTGGTACTTTCGCGTTCATCCGGATATGGTGCGCGTATGTACGTGATCGGGAAACCGGTCCTTCGTTAATGCAGAGGAATCGCGAATATTCCGCTGGGTCATCGAGTGGTTGACCAATCTCGCACTGTATCATGACAGTCAGTTTTCGGCTTTCTCTACTAAGGTGCTCATCCAGATGAACCAGGGCACAATCGCAGTAGTTCTCCCGGTGCTGCCTTAGCCGATAGAGCGGAACGTAAGGTAGCAAAACACAGGAGCTGGGCAAACCCAAAAGTTGACCAAAGACATGATTCGGAACTGATGCATATAAGGCCAAACTCGCGACGCCGAACACTCCCTAAGGTATTCAGACTTTATAGTATGTACTGGGCGGAATAACGCCCTTGATAATAAGCCCTGAGTTTTCAGGTATGAGCAATAGTCTGGCGTGACAAAAATGCCGAAAACGCTAGTATCCCTCCCGGTTGCATAAAGTTTCTGGGGGGAGAAGCAACAAGAGACATTAGAAAGGTTTACGCAGGGTCTTACTCTAAAAAGAAACCTTTGAGCGGGGCCCTGTTGCATGTCTGCGCCTTTATCTCCGTTGTGTCGTATCCTGGAAGGGTGTAGCACGATGATCATCTGTAAAAAGTAAAAACCCACGTGAAAGACTTCGTGTGAGGAGTTCGTTAATCTGAACTATGAAAATGCAATATATTATTGGAATGATGGGGTTGGGTCAAACTATGGGCCTCTTTTTTTTTGCGAGCAGCCCCTAGCACCATTTATGGGAATATCCCAGTTTGGGCTGTTACATTTGGTGCGGCACCAGACTCGTCTAACCGTGTTCATGGTCTTGACGACTGACCGTTTATCCTGGTTGGAGGGACCGCTCAGTGTTCGGTTGCTAGAGCCGCCACGTATTCTTCCACGCGTAAGGAACGCTTTGTATTTCCGCTAACTGTGATGACGCCGCGTGGACCAGGCATCTTAAGTTTAAGGTAGGTGTAATGCGGTACCGCATTGAAACGAGCAAAGGCCGTTCTCCCGAGTAGTGCATGATAGCCGCTTCAAAATGGAGTGATGTCGAAAGTTAGTTCCTCGCTTCTGAAGTTGTCGGGAGAACCGAATACAACCTCTGGTACTAGAGAGCCCGTACAGTGGGTCTCGACGCCTAGTATCACTCCTTTAAAGGTAGTGTTGCTTAGGCTGAGTCTTGACGGGTCTATCCCCATTTTGCGGACAGTGTCCTCGTATATCAGGTTTAGACTACTGCCGCTATCCATAAGGACTCGGGTGAGATGGTATCCATCAATTATTGGGTCGAGCACCAAGGCAGCCGATCCTCCGTGCCGGATACTAGTCGGATGATCCCTGCGATCAAAGGTGATCGTGCAGGCCGACCAGGGATTGAATTTGGGGAAAACGGGCTGCACAGCGTATACGTCTTGGAGTGCGCATTTGCGTCTACTCTTTGGAATGTGAGTTGCGTAAATCATATTAACTATTTTGACTTCTGGTGGGAATTTTTTCTGTCCTCCAGTGTTCAGCTGGCGAGGCTCATCCTCATCTTCACTTGGCGTCTCCCTCCCCTTGTGTTCGGCATTTAGCTTGCCGGCCTGCTTGAAAACCCAACATTCTCTATGGGTGTGATTTGTAGGTTTTCCGGGGGTGTCGTGAATCTGACATAATTTGTCTAGAATCTTGTTTAGGCTGGACGGTCCATCTCTGCTGCCCTTAAATGGCTTCTTCCGTTGACCGGGTCGAGAGCCCCTAAATCCGGCGTTGACTGTCGTGTTCTCTGGGCTGTCATCATTGTTTCGACGCTTGTTTTTGTTGCGTCGCGGCTTCCCGTTGCCATCCCTGACTTCGGATGTGCCTGGGTTGCTGGTGCCGCTACGGGCTAGCCAGATGTCCTTGCCCGTGCAAAAGCGGGTCATAAGGCTTGTTAAGGTTGTCATTGTCCTCGGCTTTTCCTGGCTGAGGTGTCTGGCGAGCCATTCGTCCCGGATACTGTGTTTGAAGGCCGCTAAGGCTTTGGCGTCCGGGAAATCGACTATTTGATTCTTCTTAGTAAGAAATCGATTCTAGTGTTTTTGAGCTGACTCTCCGGGCTGTTGAATTATGTGACTTAGGTCATCTGTGTCCGGAGGTCGGACATACGTCCCTTGAAAATTGGCCCTAAAAGCATCCTCAAGTTCTTCCCAACTTCCAATTGAGTTTTCGGGAAGGCTTTTCAACCAGTGCCGAGCTGGTCCTTTCAATTTGAGGGGTAGGTATTTAATGGCGTGGAGATCATCTCTGCGAGCCATGTGGATATGAAGGATAAAGTCCTCAATCCAGACCCACAGGGTCTGTTGTTCCATCGTATGCCTCTATATTCACGGGTTTAAACCCTTCCGGAAATTCATGATCCAACACCTCATCGGTGAAGCATAGGGGGTGTGCGGCACCCCTGTATCTGGACGTGTCATGGCATGCTGTCATTGATTGTTGTGTTCGGTGCTGATTCCTAGCTGGTATTTCGATCAATGTGATCATTTCGGTAGCTCTGATCCTGTGCCGAAGCGCGCTTCCTAGATCCATAGATGGATCTGGCCATACCAGACTTTTTGTCCAGTAGCTCACGTAAATCGTGTGCTGTCTTATGTGCGGCATCATTAGCCGTCTTGTCACGGCCATGGGGCGGTCGGTCCGGCTGATCGGTTGTTTTCCGCTGAATGGGCTCTATGGCCTCGTTGTTGAATTCGCGCAGAAACTTGCGCTTTGGATAGCTCTTTGTGTGACGATCGCTGCCGTATTTTTCTTCTGTGTAGAGCACTTTGTTCCACCTGCGGTTGAGCGTATCCTGTGCGGCCTTAAGCCTTTGCTTCTGCTTCTTTAGGCTCCTCGCGGTGGCAATAAGCCTTATGTGGAGGTTCTCTTGTTCCAAGAGTTTTTTTGGGATGATGAGTGCATCATCGTCTGGGCTGTTCTCCTCTCCGGAGATAGGTTGTTGAATTTTACCCTCGGGATCGGTGTTATCGGACGTCGGCTCCAGACTGTTTTCACCATCCCCTGGCCCACTCTGCTCCATCGCTGGGTCCATGGGGTCGTTGTTTCTTTTGGAGTCAATCGGGGAATTATTATTTCTTCTGCTATTGTCGATGTTTTTACTGTGGCAGGATTTAGAGCGGCGTCTACGGCGCCGCTTTGGTGGCTTATCAAGGGGAGTATCCTTCATTGCATCGTCACCATCGCCTTCTTTTGGTGTGTCCACCATATATATATATATATATATATATATATATATATATATATATATCATATGATGAGGTGGCAGTCCAGCGCCCAGTGGGCGGTGGTTCCTGTTCTTCTCCTGCATCGTCGTAAATACCATTGACGTCTTCGGAGTCGAAATCGAGCGTGTCGGTTAAGTCATCGACAGTGGCTATGAAGTGGGTGGTGGATGGGGAACGAATTTCTTTGTCGTCCGCTTCCCACTCGAGCCAGACATAGTTCGGCCAAGAATCTCTCGACGAGGAAAGAGACCTTAATGAGTTTAGCACGTCGCGCAAGGGCGAGTGCTGAAAAATGTCCGCGGCGGTGAACTCCATGACCGGCGCCCAATCAGATTCGATAGGCACGGACGCACGCACTTCGGATCCTGTAACCGGAGATGAGACCGAGGGTCCAATGACACCACCCTCACAGGAGATGGGATCAGTGTTCGGCTCCAGCGCTGATGAGTGTGTGGCCTCCATGGCGGGGTCCATCCACCCATCCTTGGAGGGCACAATCTGCTCCGGTTTGATTCCCAGCGCCACCGCAGGCGTGATCTCCTGAATAGTGTCCGATGACAGATCAAAGTCATGCCCGTCGTCACCGTCCGGCACGCCTGACATGGGCTCGAATCCGTCGAAGATCAAGTCTTCGCGGATGTCAGCAGTATAGTTCAAGCTTCCAAATCTGACCTGATGGCAAGGGGCGTAGCTATCGATCTGCTCCAGATGGCCAAGCGAGTTGGTCCGCAGTACGAAGCCGCCGAATACGAAGATCTATTCGGGAAGGAACACCTCCCCCTGGACCGCATCGTTGAAGATGATTGAGGGATCCATCAAGCCTTACCGTGACGACACGGTGGAACTCTCAATGAAAGCACCAATGTCGATGTCAAAACCGGCGGATCTCGGGTAAGGGGTCCCGAACTGTGCGTCTAAGGCTAATGGTAACAGGAGGCAGGGGACACGATGTTTTACCCGGGTTCGGGCCCTCTCGATGGAGGTAATACCCGACTTCCTGCTTGATTGATCTTGATGATATGAGTATTACAATAGTTGATCTAGCACGAGATCGTAGAGGCTAAACCCTAGAAGCTAGCCTATGATTATGATTGTTGTTCTTCGGACTAAACCCTCCGGTTTATATAGACACCGGAGGGGGCTAGGGTTACACAGAGTCGGTTACAGAGAAGGAGATCTACATATCCGAATTGCCAAGCTTGCCTTCCACGCAAAGGAGAGTCCCATCCGGACACGGGACGAAGTCTTCAATCTTGTATCTTCATAGTCCAACAGTCCGGCCAAAGCATATAGTCCGGCTGTCCGAGGACCCCTTAATCTAGGACTCCCTCAGTGGGAGTTCTTAAGTAATATGATTAATTGAACTTTAATTTATCATGAACTTAGTCATGATAGTTATTTTGCATGTCTATGTTATTGTAGATCAATGGCCCATGCTACCGTTCCTTTGGATTTTAATGCGTTCCTAGAGAAAGCTAAGTTGAAAGATGATGGCAACAACTACACGGACTAGGTCCGTAACTTGAGGATTATCCTCATTGGTGCACAGAAGAATTACGTCCTGGAAGCACCGCTGAGTGCCAGGCCTGCTGCAGATGCTACTGATGACGTTAAGAACGTCTAGCAGAGCAAAGCTGATGACTACTCGATAGTTCAATGTGCTATGCTTTACGATTTAGAATCGGGACCTCAAAGATGTTTTGAACGTCATGAAGCATATGAGATGTTCCAAGAGTTTAAGTTAATATTTCAAGCAAATGCCCGAGTTGAATGATATGAAGTCTCCAACAAGTTCTACAGCTGCAAAATGGAGGAGAATAGTTCTGTCAGTGAACACATACTCAGAATGTCTGGGTGCCATAACCACTTGACTCAGCTGGGAGTTAATCTTCCTGATGATAGTGTCATTGACAGAGTTCTTCAATCACCGCCACCAAGCTATAAAGGCTTCATGATGAACTATAATATGCAAGGGATGAACAAGACTATTCCTGAGCTCTTCGCGATGCTAAAGGTTGCGGAGGTAGAAATCAAGAAGGAGCATCAAGTGTTGATGGTCAACAAGACCACTAGTTTCAATAAAAAGGGCAAAGGAAAGAAGGGGAACTTCAAGAAGAATGGCAACAAAGTTGTTGCTCAGGAGAAGAAACCCAATTCTGGACCTAAGCCTGAAACTGAGTGCTTCTACTGCAAAGGGACTGGTCACTGGAAGCGGAACTGCCCCAAGTATTCGGCGGATAAGAAGGATGGCAAAGTCAAAGGTATATTTGATATACATGTTGTTGATGTGTACCTTACTAATGCTCATAGTAGCGCCTGGGTGTTTGATATTGGTTCTGTTGCTCATATTTGCAACTAAAAACAGCGGCTACGGATTAAACGAAGATTGGCTAAGGACGAGGTGACGATGCGCGTGGGAAATGGTTCCAAGGTCGATGTGATCGTCGTCGGCACGCTACCTCTACATCTACCTTCGGGATTAGTTTTAGACCTAAATAATTGTTATTTGGTGCCACCGTTGAGCATGAACATTATATCTGGATCTTGTTTGATGTGAGACGGTTATTAACAAATCAGAGAATAATGGTTGTTCTATTTATATGAGTAATATCTTTTATGGGCATGCACCCTTGCTGAGTGGTCTATTTTTGTTGAATCCCGATCTTGATGATACACATGTTCATAATATTGAAGCCAAAAGATGCAAAGTTGATAATGATAGTGCAACTTATTTGTGGCACTGTCGTTTGGGTCATATTGGTGTAAAGCGCATGAAGAAACTCCATGCAGATGGAATTTTGGAATCACTTGATTATGAATCACTTGGTGCTTGCGAACCATGCCTCATGGGCAAGATGACTAAAAATCCGTTCTCTGGAACAATGGAACGAGCTACTGACTTATTGGAAATAATACATACCGATGTATGCGGTCCAATGAGTGTTGGGGCTCGTGGCCGGTATCGTTATTTTCTTACCTTCATAGATGATTTGAGCAGATGTGGATATATCTACTTAATGAAGCATAAGTTTGAAACATTTAAAAAGTTCAAAGAATTTCAGAGTGAAGTGAAAAATCATCGTAACAAGAAAATAAAGTTTCTACGATTTGATCGTGGAGGAGAATATTTGAGTTATGAGTTTGGTCTTCATTTGAAACAACATGGGATAGTTTCACAACTTACGCCACCTGGAACACTACAGCGAAATGGTGTGCCTGAATGTCGTAATCGTACTTTACTGGATATGGTGCGATCTATGATGTATCTTACTGATTTACCGCTATCATTTTGGGGTTATGCTTTAGAGACAATTGCATTCATTTTAAATAGGGCACCATCAAAATCCATTGAGACGACGCCTTATGAACTGTGGTTTGGCAAGAAACCAAAGTTGTTGTTTCTTAAAGTTTGGGGCTGCGATGCTTATGTGAAAAAGCTTCAACCTGATAAGCTCGAACCCAAATCAGAGAAGTGCGTCTACATAGGATACCCAAAGGAAAATGTTGGGTACACCTTCTATCGCAGATCCGAAGGCAAGATATTCGTTGCTAAGAATGGGTCCTTTCTAGAGAAGGAGTTTCTCTCGAAAGAAATGAGTGGGAGGAAAGTAGAACTTGCTGAGGTAATTGTACCTTCTCCCTTATTCGAAAGTAGTTCATCGCAGAAATCAGTTCCAGTGATTCCTACACCAATTAGTGAGGAAGCTAATGATGATGATCATGAACTTCAGATCAAGTTACTACCGAACCTCGTAGGTCTTCCAGAGTAAGATCCGCACCAGAGTGGTATGGTAATCCTGTTCTGGAAGTCGTGTTACTAGACCATGGTGAAACTACGAACTATGAGGAAGCGATGATGAGCCCAGATTCCGCGAAATGGCTTGAGGCCATGAAATCTGAGATAGGATCCATCTATGAGAACAAAGTGTGGACTTTGGTGGACTTGGCCGATGATCGGCAAGTGATACGTCTCCAACGTATCTATAATTTTTGATTGTTCCATGCTATTATATTACCTGTTTTGGATGTTTATGGGCTTTACTTTACACGTTTATATCATTTTTGGGACTAACCTATTAACCGGAGGCCCAGCCCAAATTGTTGTTTTTTGCCTATTTCAGTGTTTTGCCGAAAAGGAATATCAAACGGAGTCCAAACGGAATGAAACCTTTGGGAGAGATCTTTTTGGAATAAACGCAATCCACAAGACTTGGAGTGGACGTCAAGAAGCAGGCGAGGTGGCCACAAGGGTCCAGGGCGCGCCCTAGGGGGGTGGGCGCGTCCCCCACCCTCGTGGGCCCCTCGTGGCTCTCCTGACCGACCTCCTTCGCCTATATATATGAACATACACTAAAAACATCCAGGAGCACCACGAAACCCTATTTCCACCAACGCAACCTTCTGTACCCGGGAGATCCCATCTTGGAGCCTTTTCCGGCGCTCCGCCGGAGGGGGAATCGATCATGGAGGGCTTCTACATCAACACCATAGCCTCTCCGATGAGTTGTGAGTAGTTTACCACAGACCTTCGGTCCATAGTTATTAGCTAGATGGCTTCTTCTCTCTCTTTGAATCTTAATACAATGTTCTCCTTGATCTTCTTGGAGATCTATTCGATGTAACTCTTTTTGCGGTGTGTTTGTCGAGATTCAATGAATTGTGGGTTTATGATCAAGTTTATCTATGAGAAATATTTGAATCTCCTCTGAATTCTTTTATGTATGATTGGTTATATTTGCAAGTCTCTTCGAATTATTAGTTTGGTTTGGCCTACTAGATTGATCTTTCTTGCAATGGGAGAAGTGCTTAGCTTTGGGTTCAATCTTGCGGTGTCCTTTCCCAGTGACAGCAGGAGCAGCAAGGCACGTATTGTATTGTTGCCATCGAGGATAAAAAGATGGGGTTTATATCATATTGCTTGAGATTATCCCTCTACATCATGTCATCTTGCCTAATGCGTTACTCTGTTCTTATGAACTTAATACTCTAGATGCATGCTGGATAGCGGTCGATGTGTGGAGTAATAGTAGTAGATGCAGGCAGGAGTCGGTCTACTTGTCGCGGACGTGATGCCTATATACATGATCATGCCTAGATATTCTCATAACTATGCACTTTTCTATCAATTGCTCGATAGTAATTTGTTCACCCATCGTAATACTTATACTATCTTGAGAGAAGCCACTAGTGAAACCTATGGCCCTCGGGTCTATTTTCTATCATATAAGTTTCCAATCTAATTTATTTTGCAATCTTTACTTTCAATCTATATCATAAAAATACCAAAATTATTTATCTTATCTTATTATCTCTATCATATCTCACTTTCGCAAGTGTCCGTGAAGGGATTGACAACCCCTTTATCGCGTTGGTTGTGAGGTTCTTGTTTGTTTGTGTAGGTACGAGGGACTTGCGTGTAGCCTCCTACTGGATTGATACCTTGGTTTTCAAAAACTGAGGGAAATACTTATGCTACTTTGCTGCATCACCCTTTCCTCTTAAAGGGAAAACCAACGCAGTGCTCAAGAGGTAGCAGCAAGCCATAGAAAATAAATGGATCTTCAAGAAGAAGACTGACACTGACGATAATGTTACTATCTACAAAGCTCGACTTGTTGCAAAAGGTTTTTGACAAGTTCAAGGAGTTGACTACGATGAGACTTTCTCACCTGTAGCGATGCTTAAGTCTGTCCGAATCATGTTAGCAATTGCCGCATTTTATGATTATGAAATTTGGCATATGGATGTCAAAACTACATTCCTGAATGGATTTTTGGAAGAAGGGTTGTATATGATACAACCAGAAGGTTTTGTTGATCCAAAGGGTGCTAACAAAGTGTGCAAGCTCCAGCGATCCATTTATGGACTGGCGCAAGCCTCTCGGAGTTGAAATAAACGCTTTGATAGTGTGATCAAAGCATATGGTTTTATACAGACTTTTGGAGAAGCTTGTATTTACAAGAAAATGAGTGGGAACTCTGTAGCATTTCTGATATTATATGTGGATGACATATTGTTGATTGGAAATGATATAGAATTTCTAGATAGCATAAAGGGATACCTAAACAAGAGTTTTTCTATGAAAGGCCTTGGAGAAGTTGGTTACATATTGGGCATCAAGATCTATAGATATAGATCAAGACGCTTAATTGGACTTTCACAAAGCACATACCTCGATAAAGTTTTGAAGAATTTCAAAATGGATCAATCAAAGAAAGGGTTCTTGTTTGTATTACAAGGTGTGAAGTTGAGTCAAACTCAATGTCCGACCACTGCAGAAGATAGAGAGAAAATGAAAGTCATTCCCTATGCTTCAGCCATAGGTTCTATCATGTATGCAATGTTGTGTACCAGACCTGATGTGAGCCTTGCTATAAGTATAGCAGGAAGGTACCAAAGTAATCCCTGATTGGAGCACTGGACAGCAGTCAAGAACATCCTGCAATACCTCAAAAGGACTAAGGATATGTTTCTCGTTTATGGAGGTGACAAAGAGCTCGTCGTAAACGGTTACGTTAATGTAAGCTTTGACACTGATCCGGATGACTCTAAGTCGCAAACCGGATACATATTTTTATTGAGCAGAGGAGCTGTCAATTGGTGCAGTTCCAAGCAAAGCGTCATGGCGGGATCTACGTGTGAAGCAGAGTACATTGCTGCTTCGGAAGCAGCAAATGAAGGATTTTCGATGAAGGAGTTCATATCCGATCAAGGTGTCATACCTAGTGCATCGGGTCCAATGAAAATCTTTTGTGACAATATTGGTGCAATTGCCTTGGCAAAGGAATCCAGATTTCACAAAAGAACCAAGCACATCAAGAGGTGCTTCAACTCCATCCGTCATCAAGTGTCGGAGGGGGACATAGAGATTTGCAAGATACATACGGATCTGAATGTTGCAGACCTGTTGACTAAGCCTCTTCCATGAGCAAAACATGATCAGCACCAAAACTCCATGGATGTTAGAATCATTACTTTGTAATCTAGATTATTGACTCTAGTGCACGTGGGAGACTGAAGGAAATATGCCCTAGAGGCAATAATAAAGTTATTATTTATTTCCTTATTTCATGATAAATGTTTATTATTCATGCTAGAATTGTACTAACCGGAAACTTATTACATGTGTGAATACATAGACAAAACATATTGTCCCTAGTATGCCTCTACTTGACTAGCTCGTTAATCAAAGATGGTTATGTTTCCTAACCATAGACATGTGTTGTCATTTGATGAACGGGATCACACCATTAGGAGAATGATGTGATGGACATGACCCGTCCGTTTGTTGGAAATATGCCCTAGAGGCAATAATAAAAGTATTATTATTATATTTCCTTGTTCATGATAATTGTCTTTTATTCATGCTATAACTGTATTATCCGGAAATCGTAATACACGTGTGAATACATAGACCACAATATGTCCCTAGTGAGCCTCTAGTTGACTAGCTCGTTGTGATCAACAGATAGTCATGGTTTCCTGGCTATGGACATTGGATGTCGTTGATAACGGGATCACATCATTAGGAGAATGATGTGATGGACAAGACCCAATCCTAAGACTAGCAGAAAAGATCGTGTAGTTCATTTGCTAGAGCTTTGCCAATGTCAAGTATCTCTTCCTTCGACCATGAGAAAGTGTAACTCCTGGATACCGTAGGAGTGCTTTGGGTGTATCAAACGTCACAACGTAACTGGGTGACTATAAAGGTGCACTACAGGTATCTCCGAAAGTATCTATTGTTTTATGCGGATCGAGACTGGGATTTGTCACTCCGTGTAAACGGAGAGGTATCTCTGGGCCCACTCGGTAGGACATCATCATATGCGCAATGTGACCAAGGAGTTGATCACGGGATGATGTGTTACGGAACGAGTAAAGTGACTTGCCGGTAACGAGATTGAACAAGGTATTGGATACCGACGATCGAATCTCGGGCAAGTAACATACCGATAGACAAAGGGAATTGAATACGGGATTGATTAAGTCCTTGACATCGTGGTTCACCCAATGAGATCATCGTGGAACATGTGGGAGCCATCATGGGTATCCAGATCCCGCTGTTGGTTATTGACCGGAGAACGTCTCGGTCATGTCTACATGTCTCCCGAACCCGTAGGGTCTACACACTTAAGGTTCGATGACGCTAGGGTTATAAAGGAAGTTTGTATGTGGTTACCGAATGTTGTTCGGAGTCCCGGATGAGATCCCGGACGTCACGAGGAGTTCTGGAATGGTCCGGAGGTAAAGATTTATATATGGGAAGTCCTATTTTGGCCACCAGAAAATGTTCGGGATTTTTCGGTATTGTACCGGGAAGGTTCTAGAAGGTTCCGGAGTGGGGCCCACCTGCATGGGGGGACCCACATGGACGTGGGTAGTGAGGGCAAGGCCCCACACCCCTGGTCAAGGCGCACCAAGATCCCCCCTTAGAAGGAATAAGATCATATCCCGAAGGGATAAGATCAAGATCCCTAAAAAGGGGGGATAACAATCGGTGGGGAAGGAAATAATGAGATTTCTTTCCTCCCACCTTGGCCAACGCCCAGATGGACTTGGAGGGCAAGAAACCAGCCCCTCCACCCCTATATATAGTGGGGAGGCGCATGGGAGCTATACACGAAGTTCTGGCACAGCCCTACCTCTCTCCCTACTCCTCCTCTCCCATGGTGCTTGGCAAAGCCCTGCTGGATTACCACGCTCCTCCACCACCACCACGCCGTTGTGCTGCTGTTGGATGGAGTCTTCCTCAACCTCTCCCTCTCTCCTTGCTGGATCAAGGCGTGGGAGACGTCACTGGGCTGTACGTGTGTTGAACGCGGAGGTGCCGTCCGTTCGGCACTAGGATCATCGGTGATTTGAATCACGACGAGTACGACTCCATCAACCCCATTCACTTAAACGCTTCCGCTTAGCGATCTACAATGGTATGTAGATGCACTCTCTTTCTACTCGTTGCTGGTCTCTCCATAGATAGATCTTGGTGACACGTAGGAAAATTTTGAATTTCTGCTACGTTCCCCAACAGTGGCATCATGAGCTAGGTCTATTGCGTAGATTCTTTGCACGAGTAGAACACAAAGTAGTTGTGGGCGTTGATGTTGTTCAATATGCTTACCGTTACTAGTCCAATCTTGTTTCGACGGTATTGTGGGATGAAGCGGCCCGGACCGACCTTACAGGTACTCTTACGTGAGACAGGTTCCACCAATTGACATGCACTTGGTGCATAAGGTGGCTAGCGGGTGCCAGTCTCTCCCACTTTAGTCAGAACGGATTCGATGAAAAGGGTCCTTATGAAGGGTAAATAGCAATTGGCATATCATGTTGTGGTCTTGCGTAGGTAAGAAACGTTCTTGCTAGAAACCCATAGCAGCCATGTAAAACTTGCAACAACAATTAGAGGACGTCTAACTTGTTTTTGCAGGGTATGCTATGTGATGTGATATGGCCAAGAAGAATGTGATGAATGATATGTGATGTATGAGATTGATCATGTTCTTGTAATAGGATTCACGACTTGCATGTCGATGAGTATGACAACCGGCAGGAGCCATAGGAGTTGTCTTTATTTATTGTATGACCTGCGTGTCATTGAAGAACGCCATGTAAACTACTTTACTTTATTGCTAAACGCGTTAGTCATAGAAGTAGAAGTAGTCGTTGGCGTGACAACTTCATGAAGACACGATGATGGAGATCATGATGATGGAGATCATGGTGTCGTGCCGGTGACGATGATGATCATGGAGCCCCGAAGATGAAGATCAAAAGGAGCAAAATGATATTGGCCATATCATGTCACTATTTGATTGCATGTGATGTTTATCATGTTTAT
>NC_041389.1:30420115-30429381 GCF_002162155.2 Triticum dicoccoides | reverse complement strand
ACATGGCCTCGGAACACGGAGACCGAAAGGTCGAGCATGAGTCGTATGGTAGATACGATCAACATGAAGATGTTCACCGATGATGACTAATCCGTCTCACGTGATGATCGGACACGGCCTAGTTGACTCGGATCATGTGATCACTTAGATGACCAGAGGGATGTCTATCTAAGTGGGAGTTCATAAGATGAACTTAATTATCCTGAACATAGTCAAAAGACCTTTTGCAAATTATGTCGTAAGCTCGCGCTTTAGTTCCACTGTTTAGATATGTTCCTAGAGAAAATATAGTTGAAAGTTGATAGTAGCGATTATGCGATCAGTAGAAAGCTTATGTCCTTAATGCACCGCTCAGTGTGCTGAACCCCAACGTCGTTTGTCGATGTTGCGAACATCGGACATACACGTTTTGATAACTACGTGATAGTTCAATTAAATGGTTTAAGTAGAGGCACCAAAGACGTTTTTAAAATGTCGTGGAACATATGAGATGTTTCGAGGGCTGAAATTGGGATTTCAGGCTCGTGCCCACGTCAAGAGGTATAAGACCTCCGATGATTTTCTTAGCCTGCAAACTAAGGGAGAAAAGCTCAATCGTTGAGCTTGTGCTCAGATTGTCTGAGCACAACAATCACTTGAATCGAGTGGGAGTTGATCCTCCAGATGAGATAGTGATGTTTCCCCAAAGTCATTGCCACCAAGCTGCTAGAGCTTCGTGATTAACTATAACATATCAGGGATAGATATGATGATCCTTGAAATATTCATGATGTTTGACACCGCGAAAGTAGAAATCAAGAAGGAGCATCAATTGTTGATGGTTGGTGAAACCACTAGTTTCAAGAAGGGCAAGGGAACAAAGGGATACTTCATGAAATGGCAATTCAGCTGCTGCTCTAGTGAAGAAACCCAAGGTTGAACCCAAACCCGAGACTAAGTGCTTCTGTAATAAGGGGAACAACCACTGGAGCAGCATTACCCTAGATACTTGGTAGATGAGAAGGTTGGCAAGGTCGATAGAAGTATATTGGATATACATTATGTTAATGTGTACTTTACTAGTACTCCTAGTAGCACCAGGGTATTGGATACCGGTTCGGTTGCTAAGTGTTAGTAACTCGAAATAAAAGCTACGGAATAAACGGAGACTAGCTAAAGGTGAGCTGACGATATATGTTGGAAGTGTTTCCAAGGTTGATATGATCAAGCATCGCACGCTCCCTCTACCACCGAGATTGGTGTTTGCGTTGAGCATAGACATGATTGGATTATGTCTATCGCAATACGGTTATTCATTTAAGGAGAATAATGGTTACTCTATTTTTGAATAATACCTTCAATGGTCTTGCACCTAAAGGAATGGTTTATTGAATCTCGGTCGTAGTGATACACATTTTCATGCCAAAAGATATAAGATAGTAATGATAGTACCACTTACTTGTGGCACTGCCATGTAAGTCATAATGGTATAAAAGGCATGAAGAAGCTCCATGTTGATGGATCTTTGGACTCACTCGTTTTTGAAAAGTTTGAGACATGCGAACCATGTCTATTGGTGTATATGCATGAAGAAACTCCATGCAAATGGATCATTCGGACTCACTTGATTTTGAATCACTTGAGATATGCAAATCATACCACATGGGCAAGATGACTGAAAAGCCTCATTTTCAGTAAGATGGAACAAGATAGAAACTTGTTGGAAGTAACACATTTTGATGTGTGCAGTCGAATGAGTGCTGAGGCATGCAGTGAATATCATTATGTTCTTACTTCACAGATGATTCGAGTAAATGTTGAGTATATTTACTTGATGAAACACAAGTCTGAATTATTGAATGGTTCAAGTAATTTCAGAGTGAAGTAGCAGATCATTGTGACAAGAGGATAAAATGTCTATGATATGATCATAGAGATGAATATCTGAGTTACGAGTTTTGGCACACAATTAAGACATTGTGGAAATTGTTTCGCAATTAATACCGCCTGGAACACCATAATGTGATGGTGTGTCCGAACATCATAGTTGCACCCTATTGGATATGGTGCGTACCATGATGTCTCTTATCGAATTACCACTATCATTCATGGGTTAGGCATTAGAGACAACCACATTCACTTTAAATAGGGCACCACGTAATTCCGATGAGATGACACCGTATGAATTATGGTTTAGAGAAACCTAAGTTGTCGTTTCTTAAAAGTTTGGGGCTTCGACGCTTATATGAAAAAGTTTCAGGTTGATAAGCTCGAACCCAAAGCAGATAAAATGCATCTTCATAGGAAACCCAAAACAGTTGGGTATACCTCCTAATTCAGATCCGAAAGCAATATGGATTGTTTCTAGAATCGGGTCCTTTCTCGAGGAAAAGTTTCTCTCAAAAGAATTGAGTGGGAGGATGGTGGAGACTTGATGAGGTTATTGAACCGTCTCTTCAACTAGTGTGTGACAGGGCACAGGGAGTTGTTCCTGTGGCACCTACACCAATTGAAGTGGAAGCTTATGATATTGATCATGAAACTTCGGATCAAGTCACTCCCAAACCTCGTAGGATGACAAGGATGCGTACTACTTCAGAGTGGTACGTAATCCTGTCTTGAAGGTCATGTTGCTAGACAACAATGAACCTACGAGCTATGGAGAAGCGATGGTGGGCCCGGATTCCGATAAATGCCTTGAGGCCATAAAATCCGAGAGAGGATCCATGTATGAAAACAAAGTGTAGACTTTGGCAGAACGGCTCGATGGTCGTAAGGCTAATGAGTACAGATGGATTTCAAAAGGAAGACGGACAATGATGGTAAATGTCACCATTAAGAAAGCTCGACTTGTCGTTAAGATGTTTTCCGACAAGTTCAAGGAGTTGACTACGATGAGATTTTCTCACTCGTAGCGATGCTAAGAGTCTGTTGGAATTATATTAGCGATTACTGCATTATTTATGAAATCTTGCAGATAGGATGTCAAAACATTGTTTCCTCGACGATTTTAATGAGGAAAGGTTGTATGTGATACAATCGGAAGGTTTTGTCAATCCCGAAAGATGCTAATAAGTATGCAAAGCTCCAGCAATCCTTCTAAGGACTGGAGTGAGCATCTCGGAGTTGGAATGTATGCTTTGATGATGATCAAAAAAATTTGGGTTTGTACAAAGTTTATGAGAAACTTGTATTTCCAAAGAAGTGAGTGGGAGCACTATAGAATTTCTGATGAGTATATGTTGTTGACATATTGTTGATCAGAAATGACGTAGAATTTCTGGAAAGCATATAGGGTTATTTTGAAAGTGTTTTTCAATGGAAAGCCTGGATTAAGCTACTTGAACATTGAGCATCAAGATCTATAAGGATAGATCAAAATGCTTAATAATACTTTCAAATGAGCACATACCTTGACATGATCTTGAAGGTGTTCAAGATGGACCAGTCAAAGAAGGAGTTCTTGCCTGAGTTGTAAGGTACGAAGTTAAGACTTAAAGCTCGACCACGGTAGAATAGAGAGAAAGGACGAAGGTCGTCCCCTATGCTTAAGACGTAGGCTCTTCAGTATGCTATGCTGTGTACCGCACCTGAAGTGTGCCTTGCCATGAGTCAGTCAAGGGGTACAAGAGTGATCCAAGAATGGCTCACAGGACAGCGGTCAAAGTTATCCTTAGTAACTAGTGGACTAAGGAATTTTCTCGATTATGGAGGTGGTAAAAGAGTTCGTCGTAAAGGTTACGATGATGCAAGCTTGACACCTGTCCGGATAGCTCTGAGTAGAGAGACCGGATACATATAATGGAGCAATAATTTAGAATAGCTCCAAGTAGAACAGTTGTTTGGAATAGCTCCAAATAGAGCGTGGTAGCTGCATCTAGGAGATGACATAGAGATTTGTAAAGCACACACGGATCTGAAAGGTTCAGACCCGTTGACTAAAACCTCTCTCACAAGCAACATGATCAAACATAAAACTCATTGAGTGTTAATCACATAGTGATGTGAACTAGACTACTAACTCTAGTAAACTCTTGGGTATTAGTCACATGGCGATGTGACCTGTGAGTGTTAATCACATGGCGATGTGAACTAGATTATTGACTCTAGTGCAAGTGGGAGACTGTTGGAAATATGCCCTAGAGGCAATAATAAAAGTATTATTATTATATTTCCTTGTTCATGATAATTGTCTTTTATTCATGCTATAACTGTATTATCCGGAAATCGTAATACACGTGTGAATACATAGACCACAATATGTCCCTAGTGAGCCTCTAGTTGACTAGCTCGTTGTGATCAACAGATAGTCATGGTTTCCTGGCTATGGGCATTGGATGTCGTTGATAACGGGATCACATCATTAGGAGAATGATGTGATGGACAAGACCCAATCCTAAGACTAGCAGAAAAGATCGTGTAGTTCATTTGCTAGAGCTTTGCCAATGTCAAGTATCTCTTCCTTCGACCATGAGAGAGTGTAACTCCTGGATACCGTAGGAGTGCTTTGGGTGTATCAAACGTCACAACGTAACTGGGTGACTATAAAGGTGCACTACAGGTATCTCCGAAAGTATCTATTGTTTTATGCGGATCGAGACTGGGATTTGTCACTCCGTGTAAACGGAGAGGTATCTCTGGGCCCACTCGGTAGGACATCATCATATGCGCAATGTGACCAAGGAGTTGATCACGGGATGATGTGTTACGGAACGAGTAAAGTGACTTGCCGGTAACGAGATTGAACAAGGTATTGGATACCGACGATCGAATCTCGGGCAAGTAACATACCGATAGACAAAGGGAATTGAATACGAGATTGATTAAGTCCTTGACATCGTGGTTCATCCGATGAGATCATCGTGGAACATGTGGGAGCCATCATGGGTATCCAGATCCCGCTGTTGGTTATTGACCGGAGAACATCTCGGTCATGTCTACATGTCTCCCGAACCCGTAGGGTCTACACACTTAAGGTTCGATGACGCTAGGGTTATAAAGGAAGTTTGTATGTGGTTACCGAATGTTGTTCGGAGTCCCGGATGAGATCCCAGACGTCACGAGGAGTTCCGGAATGGTCCGGAGGTAAAGATTTATATATGGGAAGTCCTATTTTGGCCACCGGAAAATGTTCGGGATTTTTCGGTATTGTACCGGGAAGGTTCTAGAAGGTTCTGGAGTGGGGCCCACCTGCATGGGGGGACCCACATGGACGTGGGTAGTGGGGGCAAGGCCCCACACCCCTGGTCAAGGCGCACCAAGATCCCCCCTTAGAAGGAATAAGATCATATCCCGAAGGGATAAGATCAAGATCCCTAAAAAGGGGGGATAACAATCGGTGGGGAAGGAAATAATGAGATTTCTTTCCTCCCACCTTGGCCAACGCCCCAATGGACTTGGAGGGCAAGAAACCAGCCCCTCCACCCTTATATATAGTGGGGAGGCGCATGGGAGCTATACACGAAGTTCTGGCACAGCCCTACCTCTCTCCCTACTCCTCCTCTCCCATGGTGCTTGGCGAAGCCCTGCTGGATTGCCACGCTCCTCCACCACCACCACGCCGTTGTGCTGCTGTTGGATGGAGTCTTCCTCAACCTCTCCCTCTCTCCTTGCTGGATCAAGGCGTGGGAGACGTCACCGGGCTGTACGTGTGTTGAACGCGGAGGTGCCGTCCGTTCGGCACTAGGATCATCGGTGATTTGAATCACGACGAGTACGACTCCATCAACCCCGTTCACTTGAACGCTTCCGCTTAGCGATCTACAAGGGTATGTAGATGCACTCTCTTTCTACTCGTTGCTGGTCTCTCCATAGATAGATCTTGGTGACACGTAGGAAAATTTTGAATTTCTGCTACGTTCCCCAACACCGTTAGCTTAGCATTATGATCGTTACAGTTTCATTGCTACTGCTTTCTTCATGACTTATACATGTTCCTCAGACTATGAGATTATGCAACTCCCGAATACCGGAGGAACACCTTGTGTGCTATCAAACGTCACAATGTAAATGGGTGATTATAAAGATTCTCTACAGGTGTCTCCAAAGGTGTTTGTTGGGTTGGCATAGATCGAGATTAGGATTTGTCACTCCGTGTTTCGAAGAGGTATCTCTGGGTCCTCTCGGTAATGCTCATCACTATAAGCCTTGCAAGCATTATGACTAATGAGTTAGTTGCGGGATGAAGTATTACGGAACGAGTAAAGAGACTTGCCGATAACGAGATTGAACTAGGTATGATGATATCGACGATCGAATCTCGGGCAAGTAACATACCGATGACAAAGGGAACAACGTATGGTGTTATGCGGTTTGACCGATAAAGATCTTCGTAGAATATGTAGGAGCCAATATGAGCATCCAGGTTCCGCTATTGGTTATTGACCAGAGATGTGTCTCGGTCATGTCTACATAGTTCTCGAACCCGTAGGGTCCGCACGCTTAACGTTCGATGACGATATGTATTATGAGTTATGTGTTTTTGATGACCGAATTTTGTTCGGAGTCCCGGATGAGATCAAGGACGTGAAGAGGAGTCTCGAAATGGTCAAGACATAAAGATTTATATATTGTACGGCTATATTCGGACACCAGAAGTGTTCCGGAAAGTTTCGGGTAAAACCGGAGTGCCGGAGGGGTTTCCGGAACCCCCTGGGGAACTAATGGGCCACATTGGGCCTTGGTGGAGAGTGAGAGGGGTGGCCAGGGCAGGCCGCGTGCCCCCTCCCCCTTGGGTCTGAATTGGACTAGGGAAGGGGGGCAACGCCCCCCTTTCCTACTCCCTCTCTCTCTCCTTCCTTCCCCCTCTCCCTCTTGGTGGAATCCTACTAGGACTAGTAGTCCAAGTAGGACTCCACTCTTGGGGCGCGCCCTAGGGGCCGAATGGCCTCCCTCTTGCTCCTTTATATACGGGGGTAGGGGCACCCTAGAACACACAAGTTTCTCTTAACCGTGTGCAGTGACCCCCTCCACAGATACACACCTCAATCATACCATCGTACTGCTTAGGCAAAGCCCTGCGCTAGTAGCATCATCATCACCGTCGCCACACCACCGTGCTGACAGAACTCACCCTCGTCCTCAACTGGATCGAGAGCACGAGGGACGTCATCGAGCTGAACGTGTGCTGAATGCGGAGGTGTTGTGCGTTCGGTACTTGATCGGTTGGATCGCAAAGAAGTTTGACTACATCAATCGCGTTATTGAAATGCTTCCTCTTTCGGTCTACGAGGGTACGCGGACACACTCTCCCCTCTCTTTGCTATGCATCACCTAGATAGATCTTGCGTGATCGTAGGAATTTTTTTGAAATTACCGCGTTCCCCAACAGTGGCATCAGAGTCAGGTCTATGCGTAGATGTTATACGCATGAGTGGAACACAAAGAGTTGTGGGCGATAATAGTCATACTGCTTACCACCAACGTCTTACTTTGATTCAGCGGTATTATTGGATGAAGCGGCCCAAACCGACATTACATGACCGCGTTCATGAGACCGGTTTTACCGACGTGCTTTTGCACATAGGTGGCTGGTGGGTGTCTGTTTCTCCAACTTTAGTTGAATCGAGTTTGACTACGACCAGTCCTTGTTGAAGGTTAAAACAGCACACTTGACGAAAAATCGTTGTGGTTTTGATGCGTAGGTAAGAACGGTTCTTGCTAGAAGCCCATAGCAACCACGTAAAACTTGCAACAACAAAGTAGAGGACGTCTAACTTGTTTTGCAGGGCTTGCTGTAATGTGATATGGTCAAGGCATGATGTGATATAAATTGTTGTATGAGATGATCATGTTTTATAACAAAGTTATCGGCAACTGGCAGGAGCCATATGGTTGTCGCTTTATTGTATGCAATGCAATCACCATGTAATTGTTTTACTTTATCACTAAGAGGTAGCGATAGTCGTAGTAACAATAGTTGGCGAGACGACAATGATGCTACGATGAAGATCAAGGTGTCGCGCCGGTGACGATGGAGATCATGATGATGCTTCGGTGATGGAGATCATGAGCACAAGATGATGATGGCCATATCATGTCACATATTTTGATTGCATGTGATGTTTATCTTTTATGCATCTTATTTTGCTTAGTACGGCAGTAGCATTATAAGATGATCCCTTACTAAATTTCAAGGTATAAGTGTTCTCCTTGAGTATGCACCGTTGCTATAGTTCGTCATGCCGAGACACCATGTGATGATCAGGTGTGATAAGCTCTACGTTCACATACTACAGGTGCAAGCCAGTTTTGTACACGCGGAATACTCGGGTTAAACTTGACGAGCCTAGCATATGCAGATATGGCCTCGGAACACTGAGACCGAAAGGTTGAACGTGAATCATATAGTAGATATGATCAACATAGTGATGTTCACCATTGGAAACTACTCCATCTCACGTGATGATCGGACATGGTTTAGTTGATTTGAATCACGTGATCATTTAGATGACTAAAGGGATGTTTATCTAAGTGAGAGTTCTTAAGTAATATGATTAATTGAACTTTAATTTATCATGAACTTAGTCCTGATAGTTATTTTGCATGTCTATGTTATTGTAGATCAATGGCCCGTGCTACCGTTCCTTCGAATTTTAATGCGTTCCTAGAGAAAGCTAAGTTCAAAGATGATGGCAGCAACTATATGGACTGGGTCCATAACTTGAGGATTATCCTCATTGCTGCACAGAAGATTTACGTCCTGGAAGCACCACTGAGTGTCAGGCCTGCTGCAGATGCTACTGATGACGTTAAGAACATCTGGCTCTTGGTGGAATCCTACTAGGACTAGTAGTCCTAGTAAGACTCCCCTCTCACTACTAGGGAAAACCTTATACACAGCATCTTAGCAGTAGCGCTGGACAAAACAGGGCGCTACTGCTACTTACTAGTAGCATGTTTAAATAGACCGTGCTACTGCTACTACTTTAGCAGTGGCGCGTTCTGCTAAAGCGCGCTGCTGCTATATTTGTACTGGGCGCAGATGGCTAGCCCCACTTAGCAGTAGCGCGTATGCCTGACCAGCGCTACTGCTACGTCATGTAGCAGTAGCGCGTATCTCTGAAACGCGCTACTACTTGCTTACCTTATCCTGGAGCGGTTCACTCTCCCTCTCAATCACTCTCGCCCGCGCCGAACCCGTCGTCCGCCGTCGCCGCGCTGCTCCTCGCCGAGGTACTCCCTCCTCTCCTCCCTCCTCCCCCCTCCTCCTCCAGCCGCCCTCCTCCCACCGCCCCTCCCTCCTCCTCCTCTGGACGCCCCCTCCCTCTCCACTCATGCCCCCTCCC
>NC_041389.1:30406776-30419847 GCF_002162155.2 Triticum dicoccoides | reverse complement strand
CCCTCCATCTCTTTTTTTTTGTTTTTCACTGTAGTTTTTTACTATTGTATAATTTAGTTTTTTACTGTTTTTAGTAAGTGTTTAAAATAATTAGTAAGTAAATTAATAAACTAGTTGAACTAGTTTAGTTTTAGTAAGAACTAGTTGAATTAATAGAACTAATGTATTTTTAGTAAGAAAGTTAATATAACTAGTTGAACTAGTTTATTTTTAGAAAGAACTAGTTTATTTCTATTTATAGTAAGTCTATTTTTAGTAAGAACTAGTTGAATTAATAGAACTAGTTAAACATGTCACATTTGTTGTTATTTTTTTAGTTTAAGCAATTATTCCCGCATCGACACCGACGATGCCTATCCCGCATCCTCATCGTCGATACCCGTCGTTCGCTAGGGTTTTAGTTGTATTAGTAATGTTATATGTATGATACTATTCGGGATGTATTAGTGATAACTTATAGGGTTTTTGTTTTTGCAGAAATCAAGGAGCCCCTCCATCATCCCCACCGTCGTCCCCGTCACCGACCCCCTCCGACCTCGAGGTGAGACCAGCTAAATCTCCATGTCAATATGAGTCCTATAAGATATGATGTAGATAAAAACATGTATATCTTGTGTTGCTCAAATAGGATATGTGGTTGCCCAAGTGGTCGGTCATGTTTGCAGGTTACACCTCCGAGTGGCCTATGTTTTGCTGGAGTGTTGATTAATTTCCGTTCCGGCAAATTTCAGGCGCTCGATATGTCATGTTTTAGCAAAGATCATGCCGGAATTTTCCGTGAATTTTGGCATGACTTGTGCTAGAATATGTAGGAAATATCGAGTGGCCTGGATTTTCTAGAAAGATAATTAAACTATATTTCGGGTTGACTTTAAGACTGTCAAGGCCGAAGAATCCCGACTGTTGTCGTGGGGGTCATTTCTCCTTCTTCTCCGAGTGCTAGACCTTTGTTATGCACTAGGGGAAGGAGGAGTAATTACCATCACCGACGGTCGCAAATGTCAGAGAGGAATCAGTGAGGGAGAGTATCCACCATATATGAGAGGACGAAGAATCCCGACTGTTGTCATGGGGGTAGCTTCTCCTTCGTTCCCATGTGCTAGACAATTTGGTGTAATGCACTCGGGAATGAAAGGAGGAGCTACCATCACCGACGGTCAAATATATACACCACGTGAGATGGGAGTTTTCAAGAAAAGACTCGCAGACCGATAGTCAACCCATGATGAATAATAATGATCTAATTTAGTTTTTGTAGTACATATATTTAATTGTACAAGTTTAATCTTTGAATTATGAACATAGGAAATGTCGTCGGACGAAGACGGTCCCGGGGAGTGCTCCTGGTGTAGCGACAACTGGGGTTTCTGTGACAGGCCTCACCTGGACGAAGGTCGGCGCTTCAGCATTAAGCTCGAGGAGGCCTTCGATTGTGAAATGGTACGCTACGACGCAAAGTGTTTTTTTCATAATTAAGCTCGACTTCTACTACTTCAACGTGTAATTTTCGTCTTTTACAGTTCGACTAGCTTATCCCATGCCATGCAAGATGCTATGTCTTGGAGAGGATGGGTTTTGAAGATCATGAGAGGAATGAAACAAAGAAAATTAACTTAAGGACCCATCATGGTATGGATTTTGAGGTAAAGCTATACAATTCTGAGAGCGTAACCCATTTTGGTTTCCCGAGTTGGGAAGCACTTTGCAAGATGTATGATTTTAAAGAGGGTATGTTTGTCACCATGGATCTTGGTGATCCTGACATCGACCAAGAAAATTTGGACATTTGGGTCCTTGTTGATACGCTTCCAATTGTACCGCTATGTGAGTTCCTCAAACATAGTTATTAAGTAATTTATATTGTTTATTTCAAAATAGTTGACAGCGTATTTCCATTGATGGCTTACTTTCATTCTTCAAAGAGTGTGCGGAAGATGGTAGACAGAACCAACTACACCGATGGCTCTGAGTTAACTTATCAGGAGAAAAATCATCTGGTCGCATATTGTACTAAAATTGAGAATTACAATGCCTTTTATCGAACTCCTCCAAATTATGGTCAATACGTGCCACTAGTGCACGTGTTGAACCACGATAACTTCCATGGAGATATCCTGTTAAGACTTTTTACTATTACGACATCCGTGCATCTTTTGCATACTTCTAAAACTGAACTACATTGCTAACTATGAAGTTATTACTATGTTTTCAACAGAAAATCCCGATGGATTGTGTGCCTCATTTGATGTATCAGAATGGTCGCCTTGATGTTTTGAACATACAGCCAAGTCGTCCTATGAATCTCACCTATCCATACCGGATTTCTAAAAACGGTGAACACATGATAATCAAAGCATGGAAAAAATGTATGGACAGTCGTAAGGAGGTTCTTAGAAGCAACATTGTGCGAAAGGCAAGAATTGGAGACAGGATAATCTCCATTCTCCATAATGGAGAGTCAGGGGCTATCTTGTTTTATGCTATTTTACCTAAGATAATATAGTAGGTTCTAAGAGAATGTAGTAGGTCCTATGATGTACAATATGTTTATGAGAGTTGATGATGATGAGTAGTTGTGATTATGTCTAGTGACCAACTTGTATGTGATGTTTCATTGATGAAAACGATGATCATGAGGAGGTGTTATATGACAATGATGTGTTATGATGATAAGTTGTTAATGATATGATGATGATGATGATATTTATTATATCATTGGGTAAAAGACCCGCGGATTAGTTTCAAGTGGATGTCCATCCACTTGAAACTAGTCCACGGTTCTTTCTCCCAGTGATGTAATAACTCATTATGATGTAAAATCATTCTGTAAATTGATGCGGTATGAAAACTTGTATAAAGGTGTATGAATACAACATGAAATAGAAAATAAATACAGAATAATAGTAGTAGCGCGTGCTAGGAGAAGCGCTACTACTAATTACCAGTAGCGCTCATAGTAGAAAGCGCTACTACTAAGTCGATATAGTAGTAGCGTGGTCCAACCCACGCTACTGCTAACCTTTAGCTATAACGTCTTACTAGTAGTGTGGTTCCCCGCTCTACTGATAGGCTTTAAACATGCGCTACTGCTAGGGTTTTCCCTAGTAGTGTCTTGGGGCGCTCCCTAGGGGCCGGCCGGCCTCCCCCTTGCTCCTTTATATACGGGGGTAGGGGGCACCCTAGAACACACAAGTTTCTCTTAACCGTGTGCGGTGCCCCCTCCACAGTTACACACCTCGATCATACCATCGTAGTGCTTAGGCGAAGCCCTGCGCCGGTAGCATCATCATCACCATTGCTACACCGTCGTGCTGACGGAACTCACCCTCGTCCTCAACTGGATCAAGAGCATGAGGGACGTCATCGAGCTGAACGTGTGCTGAACGCAGAAGTGTCGCGTGTTCGGTACTTGATCGGTTGGATCGCAAAGAAGTTTGACTTCATCAACCGCGTTATTGAAACGCTTCCGCTTTCGGTCTACGAGGGTACGTGGACACACTCTCCCCTCTCATTGCTATGCATCATATAGATAGATCTTGCATGGTCGTAGGATTTTTTTTTGAAATCACCGCGTTCCCCAACAAGTTTGATGTAGCGCCTAGGTCTTAGTTAGTTTCTGCAGCAAGATGTGAACCAATATATGGGTTTAGTTAGTTTGTGAACTTAATTGTGTCTGAAGAACTATGTGTATTTTCTATCTGAATGGTGCTATGATATCTAACTATCTAGGAGTACTCATCTATCTAGAGAACTCATCTATCTATGATATCTATCTATGTGTCAGAATGTTTGTGTTTGATGAAACTTTATTGCGTGTTTGCGTTCGAACAATTATGTGTGTTTTGTGTATGATGAAACCCCTATATCTGAATATTGCAAGCTAGTTGTGTCTGATGAAACTCTTGGTGGTCATATTATCTAAATATCAAACTTTGGTGCACATATTATCTAAATATTGCAAGCTAGTTGTGTTTGATGAAATTTTTTGTGGTCATATTGTCTAGATATCAAATTTTGGCACTCTAGGTTTCAATGCAAAGAACATGTCTATAATTTCTTCAATCAGCGTACCATGGAACTATAAGTGTGCTCTAGGTGTCAATGCAAAGATAAAATGTTAGAATGCTTCTATTTTGTAGGGTTCCATAGTTTGATTGGATAAAATCTGAACATTGCAAGTCGTCTCTCTCCTAGTTAGGTAGACTTGTTGTCTTTAATCAACACAATTTTGAAACCAATTTAAACATTAAATTGAGCACACCTACTAACACTTTACATCAGTCAAATCACTTAAAACCATGTTCACTGACTCACTCCTTCTGTGGTCAAGTTGTCCACTTCACCACTCAACAAAAATTTAACTCATGTACCCACTGCACAACACCCTACAAATTTCAGTAGTGGCATTCAATGTCAGTAACATCCAGTGCATAATGATAATTCAAATGCAAACTAAATCTATCAATCAGTAAAGTAACTAATCCTAGACTGGAACTCTATTTCGGAACCACGAAATTCAGCCAAACATGACATGTTTCAGTTAATTCAGAGTCCTAAAATTCAGTCAAACATGACTTGAACATTCAGTTAATTCAGAGCCCTAAATTCAGTACTTCGGTTCGTTCAGTCACAAACAGCAACAACAAGATTCAGTTAACCTAGATCCAGCAACGACATTTGCAAGAATTCCAGCAAACCCTAGTTTCCAAATATGAACCTTAGAGTTCCAACATTGAAACTTGCTAATACAGAGAGGCAGGCATCTCACCTAGGGGCTCGACCACCACTGTGATGCTGTGGGCGACATCTGCCGCCGCTGGCAGTGGCGACGATGAAATACTCTAGCCTCTGAGATAATTTGAAACGAATATGTTATGGTCGGAGCAATCTTCCTCCTCGCCGCGGGTATCCCCTGCCACACCGGCCAGCCACGCTTCATGCTTTGTCAACCACGCCTTGTCCCCACCATTCCCTCGTCGATGGATCCGGAGTCGCCACCGCCACCATGTCCGCAAGAGAGTGAAGAGGGAGAGAGAGATAGAGTGAGGAGGGGAGTGACGGAGGGAGTGGTCGGGTTGGGTCGTCCCATTCTCTTCGGACAGAGCCGTTAACGGTCGTTAGCGATGTGCCATCACCGATGTCGGCCCGCGTGTGATCAGCCATGTCAAAACACACTCGGTAATTGACTTAGTGTTTTTTTCCACTGTCAAATTTTCAGTTCGGTGCAAAATATCACGAATCGCAGAGTAGCTAGTTGTGACACGAAAGTGGTGATTATGTGCATTTAACTCCCTGATGATTGTAAAGATACTTTGATTGAGTAATAAAAGTTTTATCCATGCCAAAAAGAAGAAAAAACTCCCTCACTGGTACAAAATGAAACTATTTTTTTACATAATAAATAGGATTTGGATCATCCTTGTTCTTCATCGCCGGCCTGACGACGCAAGTTGCTGTCCCACCTCGCATTGAACCCTTAATTATTACAAAGCTCCTTTTGGGTGGCATATAAGAGCATCTTCAAGGCGGACCTATAAATCTTCCGCAACCGTCCGGACCGCAGTGTCTGGACCGCCGAAGTCATACAACGCCGATCTATATCGGTCTGTGGGACCGTTTGGACACGATTTCTGCCGCAAATTGGAGACAACAGTAAGGTTTGCGGGAGTCCGGACACCCAAAACGTATGACTTCGACACCCCCAGTCCACCCGACCCCCCCTCCCAATCCCATTTCCTTCTACTTGCCCCCTTCTCCCCCTTGCTTTGCATACGCACCCTCCACCTCTGCCGCCACTGCTATTCATCCCCAGCGGCCACATAGGCATTGTCGAACGTCCGCAACCAGCACCGGTGCGCCCGCTCGCCGTTCCAACGGAGCTTTCCACCCTGGAGCCATTTGTACCCAAGTACACTCCGCCACTTGTCGACAACCTCTCACCCTGTGCGTTCGGTTTATTCGGTTTACATGGTTCGGTTTATATGTTTTTTCAGTTTGTACAGTATTAATACTTCGGTAAATACGGTATGAAATTAAAATACGGTTTGGTTTCGGTATATACCAAATTATTTCGGTATGGTTTCGGTATATACCATAAAAACCAAAGTTGACACGAATTTGAAAATGATGTAATAATAATTTGCAAATTTATGACTCAAAACACATACTATTTTACACAAATAGTATATGACTATATATATAAGTATATATGCATGCATTAATTCATCTGTTGATGGTTATGGACGTGCTTAGCATTTTAAAAAGAGAAAAATGACTATGTTAGAAGAAAATTTTACATGCTTATTAGTGAATTTGATTCATGTACAAGAAAAATGACAACTTGTATGGTTGTTCATCTCAAGAAATATAAATTTATTTTTACTTTGGTTTATTCGGTTAACCGTTCAGTTTTTCGGTATATACCATAAAAACCAAAGTTCAAATCGGTATGAAAAGTTCATACCATACCGAAACCAGAAACCATAAAAACCATAAAATCGGTTCGGTTCAGTTTATTTTCGGTATGGTTTTTCGGTTCGGTTTTGAAATGCACAGCGTGAACAACCTCCATTGCGGACACGACGTCTGGCAGGTGTTCAGTCAAATACCATTGAGCTTATTTTCAAATCCTATGTCGGTTTTAGAGTATGAAGGATAGTGAGATACTCGACCATGGAGAATGAGTTGTGCGATGCGTGGCTGGCGGTATTTGTGGATTTCATAGGCGGGAGCAAAGGGGAGCCCTTCTGGGAGCAAGTGCATGAAAAGTTTCACGCACGAAAGCACATTGCGCCCTACAACATGTACATTATTCAACCACGCAACGTGAGGTCATTGTCGTATCGCTGACACTATCTAGATCAACGTCATCAAGTTGTGCAACTTGGTTAGTCAACTCGAGACAAGGTGGCCATTGCATACGGACATGGACGAGATTGTTGAATATTCATTCATGCAATGTTGGTCTACATATTATATGTAGCCCGCATGAGCCGTCGTGGTGTACCACAGGATGGAGGGACGGTCATTTACGTGCACACACTGCTGGATGAAGTTGAAGGGGGGGTTTGTGTGGAACGACATGACCCGTTCATGAAAAAACTTGCTGGATACCCGGCATCTAGTCAAACTTAGAGACATTTTTGTACTAGACTTAACTTGTATGCTATGTATGGATGAGTAGTGCTACTTTCTATCCGAACTTCGATGAATATCGGTTGGTTTGCGTGAATTTCGTCTGATTAGTTAAAATGCAGTTTGAAATGTATGTGGCTAGCGTTGGATGTTGTCCTTCCGCATCCTTGTTCGTGGACTGGTTCCCCCTGCCCGCGGGTGGATGCGAGAAGATTTTTATGGGTTGCCGTTGAAGATGCCCGAAAACAAGTATTTTAGACATGTCGAAAATGTTAGTACGGAACTAATAAATATCATAATGATGGTATGTTTATGTTGCCCATGGTGATTTCTTAAAAAATCATATAAGAAATGTAATTACTCCTCCCGTTTCATAATATAGTGCATATAGATATTTTTATTAATTTTAACCAAGTTTATACTTACTACTTACTAAGCCTTTTGTCCCAAACAAGTTGGGGTAGGCTAGATATAAAACCCTTTCACGAGGACTTCCCAGGAGGTCACCCATCCTAGTACTACTCTCGCCCAAATGGGTTTCATACCCAAAGGACTGGCTAGTTTTTACGTTGGCTCGCCAAGCCTATCACAACCCTTAGATATGAAACCCTTTCACGAGGACTTCCTAACCTAGTATTACTCTCACTCAAATGGGTTTCATACCCATGGGACTGGCTAGTTTTTACGTTGGCTCGCCAAGCCTATCACAACCCTCCTCCTTTCCCCGGGCTTGGGACCGGCTATGCCTAGAAGACATAGGCGGAGTTAATTTTAACCAAGTTTATAGAGAAAAAATATATATCTACAACACCAAATATGAAATATCTAAAATGTGAAACTACATATTATGATGAACCTAATTATATATGTTTGGCATTCTAGATGTAAATATTTGTCTCCATAAATTAGGTCAAAGTTTATGAGGTTTGACTTTTTCAGAAAATCTATATGCACTACACTGTGAAACAGAGGGAGTATTTTATTATGGATCATCTTGGAGATATAATGCTATTTTTTGAAATATTACAATTTGTCAACTACTTTTGTGCTAATTTATCATACGTATGTTTTGGTATTTTTTTGAAATATATGTAATTGTTTATGATTCATTTTTCTCCGGGTCTGTCTAGGGCACATTTAGATATGCCATAATTATTGCACATCCAAGTGCATAAAAAGAAAAAAGAAAATACCCACACGAATCCCTGCGTAAGATCAATGACATACGACTTAGATGTGTAATAATTATGGAACATCTAGATGTGCTGTTACTATTTATATCACAAAGAGCTAGCCAAAACAAATTCATTTTCCTCGAGTTTCCGATCAAGTAAACAACAACGCCTTCTTGCAAATTGGCAGTTCCAGGTGTGAAGCAAATGGAATTTACCTCTCCAGAAAAAGCAGAACACCTAATAGACCAGAGCATAAAGAATTTCTCAAACCATGCCAAGTCTCAATACATCACTGAATTCAGGTGTTAACACCACAGAGTACAAACAAAAGAAGTCTACACACAGAACCTTCAAGCCAACTATTACAACACATCACCAAGTCTACTTAACATACTCCAATACTTCACCAAACGAAAGGGATACAATACTTCATACAAACTCCAATTCCAGTACCATTCCAACTAGTCTGAAGTTTCAGACATTTATTCAAATACAAACTTAAACCTGCTACCACGAAACGGTCGGATGATGGTAGCAAGCAGCAGCACTTACCTAGATAATATTTTGTATGGCAAAGGGGGTGTTCCACTCACCACAGGGTCCTGGAAACTAGCACTGAAGTTTCGAGGACAAGTAGGCGATGAGCGAAAGCACTACCGATGCCATGAGCCAAGAATGAATTGCCCGCGGACAGCCAGATGACGGCAGGGACAGACCCCTGCCCTGGAGCTGGACACAATGCCGGCAAATGCTGCCGGTTTGCGCCATCTCTTGATATTTCGGCTGCCCGTCACCCCCTCAAGTCATGCTTTGAGGAGGTTGCAGCAGCCATCGGAGGCTGCTGCCCACTTGAAGGGGTTGCCGGCCCCATGCTCACCGTCCATGATGCTCGGGAGCGGGGTGAAGAAGTGTGTCCGGAGGTGCTCAAAGTTGTGGTAATGGTCCACATCTTCATGATCATACAGGCTTGTCACCTCTGAGCCAGACAGGCTGGAGACACTGCTTCGGTTTCCCTGCTCAGAGTGCTGGATCTCTGAACTGAGAGATGCAGCTGGGCGCATAAGCGGGTTACCGGCCATCGCCTTGCTCCCAACACCAGTGTCTTTTCCATTGGTCTCTTTCTTAGTGTTGAGGAAGCGTCCACCGGAGCCTCTCGCACGGCGCATTGCATGAAGATGGCGTGACTCGTGAAGATATGGCTGCATTGCAGAAAGCACTCACATGAGTGCGAAAGAAAGATGAACATTTGCATTGCATGCCATGGTGGAATAAACGTCCCCTGTTTTATACTCCCTCCGTTCCAAAATAGATGACTCAAGTTTGTACTAACTTTATACTAAAGTTAGTACAAACTTGAGTCATCTATTTTGGAACGGAGGGAGTACTTGAGAAGGCGAGCCATACCTTTCTGGCCTTGACCAGCCTATTCTCCTTCTCTGCCTTGGCGCGAGCACGACGGCGACGAAGGATGCCTTCATATTGCTTTGCATTCACATAAATCGGCGCATCAGCAGGCATGTTCAGTGGTATAAGCATACGCCCGCTAGACTGCATTGCACAAAGGGAAATGGAGGAACATATTAGATATCATACATTACTAGATAAAATAAATTGTATACAAGATTCAGGCTTACAAACTCAAAGATAAACCCTATTATATATCCTTTTTGGTGTCAATGAAAAAAAGATACCCCAGAACACTTTCCTGACATTAAGCCAAGAAAGCTTCACCATGCAATTGCTATTCACAATGCTTTGAGAATGTTCACTTTGTACTCAGTGTACACTCTGTACCAGATTTCATTTGTTGCTTATTGAGAAAATTAAAGATTCATATTTGCACTAAAAGAAATCAAAAGGATCAAGCACACACTTCATGTTCAGAAATTACATATACATAATATAACTAGCACTATGAACCATTTTATGGAAACTTTGTGCTAGATTGTTCAAACTGTGGAATTCAGATGAACACTGGACTGAAGTTCTGTACATATATACGGCTCATTAAAAACTAAATGCACATTACCGCTGATCTCATTCCATAAGAAGAAAGTAGGCCATACTGCTGATCAGAGTAGTAGTTGGAGGAAATCTGAAAAGTATCAGAAGGCATTGATGAACTCAAGGCTAAGTAAATTCAGAAAGGCATTTGTAACTGTAAGGTTGCAAAGTCCTAAATGCATTACTAATTTAATCACAGGTTTGTCACCATTATTCATACGGATAAACCGAAAGAGTGGGAAAAGCTCACCACAGATTGGCCAAGGCCCAGCTCAAAGTGGTCATTATACTCTGTGAATGGTGACTGCAGAGTGATAGGGGCAGAGTGCTCAGAACTGTTCCCTCCTTTACCTGAACCCAAATGCACCATCAATCACATTTCCAAGGTCCATAAAAACAGAAGTAGGTCTGTACTTTCAAATACGACAGTCATTCAAGTTGCTAGAGAGAGAAAGTCATGCATGATAGGAGTCTTTAACTGACAAAGGGAAATCCTTCTACTCTCATTGACACGCTTACATGGCATTACATTTCAGAAGAACATGTGCTAAAAAGCTGTGGATCCATGAACCCATGGCAATTTGACTTATGATGTTCAATTTTTCATATCAAATGCATAAGTTTTTGTGTTCATAAAAAAAGGATAAGTTTCAGAAGGATCGAATCTATATAGCATCAGATTTTCTACAAGGCGTATTAGGTTACATACTAGGTTCTTTTGGTGTCATGCCATGGCTGAACATAAGAAAATGTTTTTTAACCCAAGAAAATGTCAGAATTTTCATGGCACGTGCCTACAGAATAGTTATGTGCTGGGGTGCTTTTCTCATTTCAGAAATAGCAAATTGTGCAGTATGGTTTTTCTGAATCAAGATGTGATTGATCTCTGAATCAAGGTATACACAAATTGGCAATGCTTGTGCTAGAACCGTAAGGGACCAGTAAATCTAAAAGAGCTCAAGGGATATAAGTAGGAAGGTCACAGGCTTCCACCCAAATCTACTCTGTTTTGTAGCCATAAATTTAAACACCAAATTGACCCTTGATGTAGTAGTATTCATGGAACTGTCCAAGGTTTAGCCTTTGAGTGAAAGCGGTACAAAAATATCTGTTGAATTGATTATGTAATGTAAATGGTGTCAATGAATAATGGCATCCACATAAGACCTTAATTTAGAAGAATCCAACCAGCCCTCATCCAGCATGACTCATCATCCGCTTGTCACAACATATACAGATTCCACCTCTGTGCAAGATTTGTTAAAAATTACCCTATATTTCCCTTACCAAAGATAACCATCTTTTCTTTTTTTTTGCAGATTGGAAAGTACTAAGTTCTTATCTAATTTAAGCTAATTAACTCACATATTCACACTGCGGTAAGCATTCTAGTATCTGGGTTTACACTTCATACTAAAAAATTATCTACCTTTCTCTGAACAACACCAAATTTGTCTACCTATGTCGAGAAATAGGTACAGATAGCGCCAAATTTGTACTGAAACTTAAATTACCGAGAGCTGAACCAAACCCTGTGTCATTCACATGTATCACAACACTCTCTACTCGTTTCTACTAACATGCACAGATTTAATTAGTTCATTGGGCATGGCACATCATACTCTTCTCACGGCGCATTACGCGGTTTTCTTGTAAGAACCCTATTGTCTGAGACAAACACCACCCTACTATGTGCACTTCACATTACCTAAGCTCTCCTAGAACTGCATTTTGTATGTCTATATATACTACAAACATTGCCAAATTTGTACTGAATCTTTTTTCTGTGTGTGTGAATACTAAAACTTAAATTACTGAGAGCTGAACCCAGCCATGTGTCCGTGCTTCACATGTGTCACACCACTATCTACTCTTTTCTACTAGCAAGTGTAGCAGAGTAGAGCAGCCTCATCTCACGCCACAAAACAAACACCTATCTCAAAGGATGGGGACAGAGCAGCCTCACCATGAGCCATGGAGAACTTGAGAGCTTCAGGGATGCCCCTCTCCCCCATGGGCAGCGGCACGGCGTCCAGCAGCGCCTGGGCCCTCGGCACGACCTGGAACTGGCCGTCCCGGCAGGCATCCTCCGGCGGCGACATGGACATGGGCACGGCCGGCGGCGCCTTCCCGTGGCCCATCGGCTCGCCGTACAGCAGCTGGGACCCAACCCACCAGGGGAGCGGCGCCCCACCGGAGACCTGGCTCGCGGCGGCGGCGGCGGCGGCGAGCAGCTGCTGCCCCGCAAACCCCTCATGGTGGTTCTTGAAGCTCATCATTGCGGCGGTCCGGATGTGACTAAGCGCCCACCAACCTGCTGCAATCAAGAGCGCCAAAAAAAACAAGCAAACACAGATTGAGACTGAGCACCGATTAAATCAGAAACAGAAGCGCAGATTGCCGCCAAAGAGGGGCGCAGAAAAATCTTCAGAAACAGAATGCGGAGGGTGGGGAATGCAGGTCGCCGGAATCAAAAACCGGAGCGAATCAAGAAACCGGGCCGAGAGAGCGCAAAATTCCCCAAGAACCGAGCCGAAAGCTGGGATGTTTTTTTTACCGGAAGCAGAAAAGAAGATTTATTACAGTACCCAAAATCCACGGGGATTTCAGCTCAGCAGCGCCCAGAGCCGGAGCGAGCGCGCAGCGCGAGGCAGGGGGCTTTCAAGGGCGAGCCCGTGAATGTGCGCGGCGAGAATCTCAGCAGCAAGGGGCCAAGGCGGGCGAAAGGATCCAAGACGGACATGCACGCGGCAGAGCG
>NC_041389.1:30400335-30406565 GCF_002162155.2 Triticum dicoccoides | reverse complement strand
CCGAAGGCCACTCACGTTCCAGCTCCGGCTCCAGCCGATGATGGGGCGGATGAGGACAACAAGAAGCGCTGTGCCTGTGAGGTGATGGGGAGAGAGAGGGATTGGGGGAGGAGGAGACGGGACGGGAGAGGCGCGTATAAATGGGCGGTACTGAAACCAAGAAAAAGCTTTCCCTTCCCTTCCTCCTTCCCCAGCAGCTCCACCTAAACCTCATTGCTTTCACATTTTTTACTACTCCTTCACTACAAAACTGCAAAGCCCAAATGATTTTTCCTTTTCCTCTTTGCCAGAAACATATTTATTTTCTAATAAAAATACATTTTTTTTATCTCTATAAAAGTTGAGGTCTTGTTATTTACTACTCCCTTTCCCAGCCCTGACCTTTCAACTCCTGGTGATGGAATTATTAGGTTGGGTGCTCACTGCAAGTGGTGATTACACTGGACTAATCATGCTGTCAAAAGTAAGGTAGAAGGGTTTTTTAATGTTTGAAAATAGTATTAGCAGTGTGTTGGGGTGTGGAACTAGTAGTACTAAGCTGGTAAGATCTGCAGGAGTGACAAGTGAGGGGTGGCTATAAATTGGTGAGGCAGGCAGACATGAACAGTGTGGGTTGCTGTAGCAAGTAGTAGTACTAGTACTACAAGTAGCCATCACTTGGATTCCAAAAATCCACTTCTAGATTATCATACATGGGCTAGGGAATGGAATAACTGTGCATCCAGCATCCATCAACAGATTGTGTAGTACCACATCCGTCCCGAAATACTTGTCGGAGGAATGCGACGAATATTTCCGGACGAAGGGAGTAGTACCCTGTAAATGCAATGCCCTTTTTTGAACAAACATATATTGCTACTCATGTTTTCCCTTTCAGTCTTGGTATACCAGTACAATACTACCTCTCTCTCAGTTTACAGGACGTGCGTGTATCCCTAGGTCGTCAATTTGACCAACATAAACTTTGGAGTTTCTACTTTCAAAAGGTATATTTTTTGTGTTATATAGTTTATATTAGGGTGATAAAATTGGTAACCTAGATATACGCGTAGAACTTGTAAACTGAAATGGAGGTAGTAAAAAAATTCACTCGTTGTAACCCGTTGTACTTTTTTGGCGATGGATCGTTATAGTGCTGTAATTGGGAGTAGTAACTCTGTATCTTGTATCTCGTGGGGAGTAAGCATTTATGCATAACTACCGCGCATGCTTTTTTTTCAAAGCACTTAAACGAAAGGGTACGGTACTTCTTCCAACCCAATTTATAACTTGTACACGTATCTCAAAAATTAAGTTTGACCAATAAAATATCTGTTGTGTGCCATCGAAATTATTGTTGATCATCTATTTCAAAAAAATAACCACATCACACATGTCGTAAGTTCCAAACTATTCTATTCAAAAGTTAAGTTTGGCCATCATTAGATTTGTATTCGGAAGAAGTTTAGATGGTGTGGTTTTTTTGGCGGATTTTTTTTTTGATTTATTCATTAACAATAAAGGCGGTATAAGGAACACCAGAAGTACTAGAAATTATGTTTATATCCGTAGACCATCTACCGACAACTACAAGCCCTGGAATGAGCCGAAGGTACACCGCCGTCATCCCCCGTCCCTCGCGAGAGTTGGGTAAATCTTGTTATAGTAGACAGTCGAGAAAGTGCTGTGCTAAGGCCTCACAAGACCAGTGCATCAGAACAGGAATCGTCGCTGACGAAGAGGATTGTTGATCGAAAGGATCCAACCTGTAGACACACTGACGCATACAAATGAAGACCGAATCCAATCGAGTCCACCAAAGACAACCGCCGAGCGAACCCCGTGAGATCTGCTGGAGAAACACCTTCACACGCCCTACGATGCTAGGCGCGTCATCAGGACGGGAACCCGATGGGGAGAACCTTAATCCATCTTCAGGGAGTTGTTGCCGTCCCACGTTTCTGAGCAGGCACGAACCCTAACCAAACTCGCAAAAACACTTAAAAACGGAGCCCTTCCGACGACAAGGGTCGGGATCCATGTCAACCCGTGGACCTAAGGCTACAAGAGGTGAGATATATCTGCAGCGATACCGGCGGGCAGTGGCGGAGACTGGACCCAGGCCGGCGGGGCTGGGCCCGGGGCGTTAGGAAAATTTCCTTCCTTGACTGAAGCATGTTGTGGACTATTTGACACTGTAACTAAACTGTAGCAAGCCTGGGACCCGAGTCTTGGCCCAAACGTGGCTCTGCCCCTTCCGGCGGGGGCCAGAAACCCTAGTAGCCATGTTCGCCCCAAGGCAAGAAACAAAGGTGTGATTTTTATGTCACATGACTCATATATTATTGGTCTAATTGATGATTGAAGTTAAACCTTACGACCTCTTCAATTCAAGAGATTTGCATTGGATTTTGGAGGATTGGAATCCCTAGGAAAAAATTCTACATTAATCATTTGATTTGTAGGACTATATTCTATAGGAGTTTTTTCTAAGGAAATATTTATACTACATTTCATAGAAAATCTAACATCCACACAAACTTTTTGAAAAAAAATCTTTGTATTTCTTATGATGCAATCAAACAAACTCAAATTCTGTAGAATTCCAATGGACAGGACATTTTAGTTATGTTTATTTACTATTCCTACATTTTTTACTATTCTGTGAACGAAAGACACAATACTCAGGTGTGGCATCAAAACAACCAGGAAGCTTAATTGGGGCAGTCAATCCAAGCTCCACCATTAGCTTTCAGGTTGGACTAGTCACTAGAGTTACATGTAAAATTATGAAAGTAGACGATACCTTTTGTGTTGCCATGAAATTGAATAGTTTTTAAATATTGAGTAGAATACTCACTCAATCCTTCTGATTTAAATTACGTGAGAAATTTCTACATAAAAACAAAAGAAACTTAACATGAAAAGTCGTGCATGTCACAATTAAATGTAATGTAATTTAAAAGATTCTCATGCATAGATTAGACGAAAGTTGATGGATGAAACTAGTAAACCAATCTATCCGCTACAATAATTTTAATGATGAGCACACATGTTGAGAAAATTTGAAGTGGTGGGATCACTGATACGTCTCAAACGTATCTATTTTTCTGAACTCATTTGTCATATTTTTTTTGGTTTTTAATTTGCATGATTTGAGTGAAACTAATCCGGATTAATGCTGTTTTTAGCAGAATTGAAAATTTGTATTAGCAGTGCATTGGGGTCTGGAACTAGTACTACTAAGCTGGGTAAGATCTACAAGAGTGGCAAGTGAGTGGCGACTATAAATTGGTGAGGCAAGCAGACATGATCAGTATTGGTTGCTGTAGCAAGTACTACAAGTAGCCATCACCTGGATTCCAAAAATCTACTCCTAGCTTATCATACATGAGCTTAGAATGGAATGACCGTGCATCCATCAACAGATTGTGTACCCTGTAAATGCCCCCTTTTGACAAACATATATTGCTAGTAGTAGTAATGTTTAGTTTACCAGTCATGTTTTCCCTTTCAGTCGACTTGTTATACTGATTATTATATTTTTTTTCTTTTCTTCGTTCTAACCCATTGCACTACGAATTGTGAGGAGTACTCTGTATTCGTGTGGAGTCAGCATTTATGCATGACTACCCACATGCATTTTTCAAAACACTCAATGAAAGGGTATACTTCTTTCAATCCAATTTATAATGTGTACACATATTTCAAGAATTAAGTTTGATCGTCAATTTGACCAATAAAATATGTGTTCTGTGCCATCAAAATTATTGTTGATCATCTATTTCAAAAAATAAGTTTGACCATCGGTAGATTTGTATTCGGAAGATGTTTAGACAGTATGATTTTTATGTCACGTAACGCATATATTATATGTGGGATTCAACTAGTTAAGTATTATATGTGGGCGTCAGGGTTGCATTCCCTGGCGTCGCGCGTGGTGGTCGAGCCGTCTGCGGGCCGCTCGGGTGGCGTGGCGGTGGGGCCAGGCCCATTTCTCTCTTTCCTGCCAGATCCAAGTCGGGGGCGGCAAGGTGCGTCCTCTGCTCACCTCCTCCCGCGGATCTCGCACTCCCTGACGCGCCTTGCTCGGTTCCACCCCTGTTGGCTGCTTCGGCGGTCTGGTGTTAGACCGGCAGGCGCTCGGACGCCGTAGCAGGAGGAGGTTCCCCTCCTTGTGGTGGTGGCTCCGGTCCCAGCAGCAACGTGGCTTAGCAAAAGGGTGACGAGGGTGATGCTATGGGCGAAAGCCCTATGTCGGCTTCGGTCGGCATCGGCGGTAGCGACGCACTGCAGCATCGGATCCCTCCCTGGAGGTGCCGTTGGGTGATGCATTGGTTCCCTCGCCTACTCTATTCGTTCTCTAGGTGAAAGCCTTAGATCCAGCTCCTGGATCGGACAACAGCGGCGTCCACAAGGTCGTTACCACCTTGGTGGTGCCTGTCTTCAGAGACGTTGCTCCATGTTGCTTGCCTGATGTCTGGGTGGTGTGTGGCTGGCTTGAGGTTGGTGGTCGGTGGTGGTGGTGCGGCTGGTGGTGTGTTTGTGCGGCCGACTGGGGTCGACAGTGGTGTGTGATGTGGTGGTGGTGGCACGGCCGGCTTGCGCTGGTGTGCACGGTGAAGCGATCCGGGTGTAGATTCGGCTCCTTGATGCCCTTCGGCTTCGCCGGTGGTGCTGTTGTTGTGATGTAGCCTCGGCTGCGTGTGACTCTTCGTCCGGGTGTGGACTCGGTCTCTCGTTGCCCTTCGGCTGCGTGAATAGCCTTGAGGCACCATGGATGGTCTCGGTTGATTGGAGCTCTTCGTCTACAGTGGTGGTGTTATCGTGCGGCTTAGTTGGTAATGGTTGCTCAAGACCCTCTCATGGTTTCCATTGTGTTGCAGCGAGCTTTGTGCTCTTGGTGTTGTCTCAGCTCATCTTTGCTCAAGGTCGGCGCAAGATGCCTCTCAAACTTGCTATCGTCTTGATTTCCTGTGGCGGAGCCCCAGTCAAGGTTTGTATCTGGGATGCCACTCGTTGATTGTGGATGCTCCTGAGTTGTGCCATGGGGGCCGGTATGCTTGCCGATGCGTTCAGCCGTTTGCAAAATCTTGGTATTGTGATCTCCCGACGACACCCCACATCTACTTGTGTCTCTCGTGGTGATGGTCTTATGTCCACTAGCTTGGTCGTGCCTTGTATGGTTTTTGGCCCGGGTTTCCTTATAAATGGGTCAATTTGTTAAGGTTTTCGATTTGGTTTTCCTTATAAACTGGATCACTCCTCTAGCATTTTGCCACTCTGAGTAATATATTCAGGTGAAGGAACTCCTCCCCCGATGATTCTCAAAAGAAAGAATGAAGCAAGGCAGTAAAATATGGGGTTCCTAAGGCTCCTTTCAATTAAATATGGAAGAAAGAGCACCAACATATCGAGTTGGATAAGATTTTACCCAAATTTGGGCCGCCTAGAAGGAACCCTGGAGGGAATACGGACCGAGCATATTAAGTTGTAAACAAGGTGGAACAGGGTGCTTGCACTTGAAGAACTTAGTGGAGCACAATTCTATCAGTCATCGTTCACTTTTTCATATAAGTAAAATCTCCAAAACTCATTACATGTTCTTTTATTTCCAGTTATTAATTAATGCAAAAATATATAAATAGATTGTTCTTAGTATATGTCATAACTTGTTGCAGCTAGATAAATCTTAGTGAGATTGACAGCCTCGCTAGAACCGTTGGGGGCACAGATAGGTTTTTATTTGTATTGCAATGTTGTTTGACGGGGTCTAGGGGTGTTAACTCTAAGGATTGATATATTGGTTCTCCATCAAGAGAAAAGTTACTGATTGCCAAACACTTGTCTCCCGCGCTCCTATTTATTCCTCTTGCAGATCTGATGGGGCAGCAGAGAAACACTCTGGATCAAGCTTCGTGCTCTAAATCAAAGAATGTGGAGCTATATGAGGGGAGGGAGGAGAAAACCATGTGTTGGCTAAGTAAGGCGGGTATTGTAATGGGGTGGCAACGATTGGGGGTTGTCATCGGGTATAGTGATACACATAAAGTATTGCGAGTAGGCGGCCCGCTCAGGGCCTCGCTCTCGCACGTTGTTGTTGGGGCTCGCAACAAGAACCCTTTGCGAGCCATATTGGGTTCGATTGAGCACAAGTTTTTTTGGTGATGTATATATGTAGAAGGCTTTCTTGGTATGCCCCCAATAAAATATGTGTTTAATGAACATATCGAGGCTAGGGGGCAGATTCC
>NC_041389.1:30387166-30400021 GCF_002162155.2 Triticum dicoccoides | reverse complement strand
GGCTCCTCTTTCATGTGTGTGCTATTTTTTTCCTAGTCTTCTAGTTGTGTACCCCCACTTACTACGATTGATCTAGTAGGCTACAAAACAATATTTCTCAAAGAAAAATATCACCAGATCAAGTTACTGATGCAGGAACATTGGCAGTGGTTATATGCAGGCAAATGCAGCATGCTGAAGTAATTTGTCATAGTCTTCTATCTGAACAGAAATTAGTCTACATGACATGCTTTATGATCTCGCTAATAGAAAGACAATTTCACAGTAAAATAAAATCCTAAGAAACAAGATGAGATTATAAAAGATATTTAACCATGATACCTTACATGCATCAACCCGTATGTGCTCTTCAGTTTTTAATATAACATGGTATGTGATAATTGACATCATAATATTGTTTATTATGTTATTTTTAGTGGTATACTCTTGATTTAATATGTAATAATCATGTAATCATTAACGGCCGCAACAACATGGGCATAGAACTAAAGTAAATCCATAAATCTTGAGACTCTAGGTAATTGCAGGAAAATTTGTAGCAACCTTCCGATTACTTCATAAAATGTAAAGGGCGAGTGTTCTAATTTGATTTCTCAGTGTCTAGGTAGCTCTCACATCAAAAAAGGAGATACATTTTTCGGTAAATTCTTCAGCAAACCTTGAAGCATATATCAAATTTTGGTCTACAGATGGAGTATATTTAGGGTCACATTTAACTGAAGGACTTTAATGGGTAATTAGTCGGTTCCCAATCCATATGAGTTTTTCCTTAGCCATGGTATTGTGTTGATACAACGGATGGTTGTACCCTTTATTACAAAAAGCATGGGTTTTTTCCTATGTAAGTCCTTTGCATAAAAGGAATGGGACCACAAAAATCGCCAAATGTTGTTCCGTACACTCTAACTTCGAGTGTTTGTAAGAATTTAGACCTCATGAAGAATTTCTTTCGAGTCTTGCATGAACATTTTCTCTCTTCAATTTCTATCAAATTCTTGTGGCACTCAGGGAGCTTTTTGCTTCCTATAGGATTTCGCTGTCATGACCTCTTAATGCTATGTTTCCCTTATTCTTCTCTTAATAAAATATGGATTAGTCGCGCTTCGGATTGAAGGAAGCTCGTAGACTTTTTGGAGGATACCAATCGATAGGATCTTTCCTATAGAAGCCATTTGGATCATAGGATTGGGATCACCAAATTCCTACAAAATCCATTCATATGCCCTCTATTTTCATATGAATCAATCTCAACATGAGCTCAAACCTCATTTTAATTTTCCTTTGAGAAGAATAATGCACTTGAACTCTATCTCTCCCTACCCTCTGTCATCAATCCTCCAAAATTATTGTGTTTTTTCATGAGCGCCATCCAAATGCACCTCTTACAAAATTTATGTGTTTTGGAATCCCATAGGAATTCATGGTATGATAGGATCTCAATCATGTGTTTTTCTATTCCTGTGTTTTCAAATACCCTACAATCCAAAGAAGCCCTGATATACTATTTGTCTGACTATTGACCAAACTTGAATTTTTAATTGTGTGGGCACCTTACATAAGAAGAGAAAAACATACTCGGAGTATGTCACAAGCAAACAATCGACAAACTGATCGTCGGTTCTTCTAAAAGAGAACTTTGATTACTTGTATGAATTGCTTAGTGCTTAAGGACTAGGACCGCGTGTTTAGCCTGGTGCATAATGCTGAGGCTTTTACACCAAACTCAAACCATTTATACACCACTCGATGAGCTAATCAGATGAGTAATCAGGCACCAAGGGGTGTAAAGCTTAAAAGGAAATAAAAAGAGTACAAACCAGAGGTCATTTGGGGAGGAAGGGTCATCAGAGTTGTACTTAGTGTTGGAGTCCACATCACTTTGAGCTGGCTGCGATTTAACTTGGCTTCCTCAAAAAGATTAAGAAAGTTTCACTGAGTGTAGTGTACCATGCTGTTAGGGATTGGTGGGAATATTCATTCAGTCTCATTCTAATCTAACAACGAATGCATGTGTCTTTTACACGGATTTTCATAGTATGATATCCACAATTCGGTTAAGCCTCCATGATATGTTTCGATCACTAGTGGACATAAAGCGATTTTTTTTACCATTTAAACTCTAGAAAGATCTAGTGTGCATACGTGGAAAGTATACGGTACACATGTGTTTGTTGTCACAGCGTGAATCTGTGTTACCACAAAAATTTATGTCCAAATTTGAAATATAACCAACAAAAATAACAATTCTGTTATCAAATCTGATAATGGGCCGAATTCAAAGTCCGACTTACGTTAGGTACAATTTACTGTCGAATTTGTCTATATTTTTCTCTGTCCTCTGCTCTGAGTTTGGATTTGAAAATTTAAACATGTTATTAGATACAAGTATTGTCTATGTCACAATCAGTTTTCTAGGTTTTTCTAAAGTTCAAAAGGTGTCAACCGTTCCGGCGGTACCGGGAGCACGACAAGTCCCGGTGCACCAGATACTCTCCCGGTGCATAAATAAATCTGTTTTTTTTCGATTTCGACATATATGAGCACACATAACACCCACCCGAGAGGGTCCGTTAAAGCCGACAAGGACCGAAAACCAATCGGTGAATCTCATTAATTTTCTACTGGAGCGCAGTCACATATGTGAAACATTTGCACCTGAACTTGAACTGCAGTGAGTAGAATCGTGCCACCACGAACTCACCGAAAAGTGGATCTATTCAGCCAGTTCAGAGTATTATAGTCCCAACTATTTCAGGCATACTGCCCTCTGGAGCCCCCTAAAGATCAGTTCACTTAGTGCCCCAAATAGGTTCAGTCTCAGGGAGCTCTATCCACAAAACCTAACTTCAATTTTGTAGTAGCACAAAAAGGTGCTACCGTCCAAAAGGCTTTCCATGGGTGGAGAGCCAACTAGATTTTGGTACTGTATCAGCCATCTTAGCAAACAGAATCTAGTTCTTGATAGCCTTTCTGGGAAGTGCCATATAATGTGCTGCATGGCAAATATGTTTAAGCAGACGCAGCATATCAGCCACTGGTCCATTGACAAGTAGACCGGTATTTTCGACAGTTGTGAGAAATCTTTTGGTTTTCTAGTGTTCTGGCTTGGAAGTTGCACCTACCACTATTTTCTGCAGATCACATTCTTAATGGAGGGTTATGGTTGTGCACTCAAAAGTTGTTGGAAAGAAAATACCCTGTATTTTAGTGCGTTGTAGTACACAAAAGTAGGCAAAGTTTCTGTGAAAATACAGATGCAAGGAAAAAGAAGCAGCCAAAACAGCAATTAGCAAAAGTGATAGTAGTACTGAATTGAAGTGTGTAATTCCTAGAAAAACAGCTGCTGATGTTACTAGGGTTAATTTGGTCGTCTTACGTTACAGCTCAAAGTTGTGGACCCTGGAGCTGATATTTTAGCAATGGTGGCTTCAGTGTGTGGTGCAGTGGCAGCCACTCCTCCTCCCCCCTTCTTCTACCATCCCAATAATGTTTGGTCTTATTCTTATCTTCACCCTGTTTTTAACACACTATATATTACCGCTTTCCACTACTCTTTTTATCACCAGTTAATGCCTTTGCCATGCACAATGCCAATAGCTTAGCACTATGTTATCACAGTGTTTTCATCCTCTTCCAAAACCACACTATGGCACTGAAAAATTAAGCTAGACAGGCTCCATGTCCAGGTTCAGACTAGTGGGATTTCCTTCCTTTTTTTAAGACAAGACTAGTGAAAATTAAGTGCTAGTACATCCTTCTGCTCATGTTTATAACTCAGCAAATTCCAGACAGCTGAAAACCAAATTTGGAAAAATGAAATGAAAATCAAAACGAAAATTGAAAGGAAAGTGCCGAGTATAACTTCATCCTATTACCCTGCACTTGACTTCTTGGAATCTGTAAATGGACAAGACAGTCCTTCTCTAATCATCATTAAGCAGCACCCAAACTAAGATAGCGCGCAAAATCATACTCCCCCCGTCCTAAAATCATACTCCCTTCTTTAATGACTTGATACATCCGTATTTAGACAAATTTAAAACAAGAATTTTGGGACGGAGGGAGTACGCCCATTGGAAGGCCCAACTGCAGAATAGTAATCCATACAAACATCTGAAATTCCAGTTTAATCTGCCTTTTTGCGGAAAATCGACGCATGTTGCATCAAGTTGTCGAGGATTCGCACAGGCTTCACGAGCGAACGACCCGATTTGGGCCGGCCCATTAATCGTTTCAGCTATCCCAGTTTTCTGAACCTTCTAGAGACCCATCCGGGTTTTTTCCGGTTTTGAGAACCTTCTAGAAGGTTTTTGAACAGTTTTTTTCCTTTTTGTTTCTTCGTCGATTTTCATCTTTCCTGTTTCTTTTTTTGCTTTTCTATCCTTTTTTCTCTTTTTTATTTCTTTTTCTTTCCTTTTGTTATTTTCCTTTTCCACTTGTTTTTGAAATGTTTGTCTTATTCAAAAATTGTTCAGAAATTTCTACAAACCTTCACGTTTCCAATTTTTGTAAACGTTTTTTAAAAAATTCGGGAGTTTCAAAAAATGTTCCTGTTTCCAAAAAATGTACCCATTTTCAAAATTTGTTCCCAAATTCATAAAAATATGTTCACATTTTTCAAGAAGAATATGAGTTTCAAGAGACGTTCCTCCTTTTAAAGAAAGTTAGCGTTTTAAAAAATTGTTCACGTTTTAAAATTTGTTCAGAATTTCAAACCTTGCTCGCAGATCCAATAAATTCCCATTTTATAAAAAAAGTTGAGTTTCTGAAGTTTTTGTTAGTGGATTTGAAAAGTAGTTTCATTTCTAAAAATATTGGAAAATGCTTGGCTTCAACCGGCAGATTGTACGCAAGCATCCGTCGTCTTTTCCGTGCGACGCGTGTCACTGATCTGCTACGGTGTGTTTCTGCAGCAATGTCTTTGTTGCAAAAATAGTTGTAACAAGACCTCTGTCACAAAAAAAATTGCAACGGGATGTCTATTATAATTTTTTTTGCAAGAAGACCTCTGTTCCAAAAGAACTATAATAAGACCTTTGTTGCAAAAAACATCTACAACTTGACCTATGTTGTAAAGATTTCTGCAGCATGACTTGTGTTACAGAAATTTCTTGCAACACGCCATGTGTTGCAATGATAGAAGGTGGCGCTCGGCGTCTCAATCAACCAGATCTGATGGCCCGCGAGGCGGCGGATCTTTTAAGAAGATCCGCAAACCGATGCATACGGCGCCCTTTTCCCTTTTTGAAAAATAATAATTTATGTTCAAAATTTAAAAACTTTCATATTTGCCGCTGCCATTAGCTCTAACAGAATCATGCTAATGCATAGTCAAGATCGGTCATTAGCTCCCTTGGCTAGTACTGCTCGCACAGGAACATGAGATCTTGTGATCAAATCCAGGCGAGCGCATACTTTAATGAGCAGGCCCAGTCAGGCTTGCTCGTGTGCGTCACAGCTCTGTTTGACGCAGAGTGCGTCAAATAGGAGGTCCCCTTTTTCTGCCAATCCATCATTGCAAGTTGCACCTGTCCATCATTCCAAGTTTTAAACGTGCCAAGATTTGATCATGTAGGTTATGACAGTTACTTATTGGGTACTTATTGGCCAGACCAGTAGTTAGTTCACGACGTTTGTTTTTCCTTTATTATTTTCTATTTTTAGTTTTTAGTTTCGAAATATTGTAATATATATGTTTCAGAAAATAATTTAACTGATTTAATAAATGTTCACCACTCTTTACAAAATGTTCATTAAATGTCAAACTTTGTTCACACAATTTAAAATTGTTCATACGGCCCAGAAAAGTGATCATGCATTTTGAAAATTATGTCCATGACATTTATAATGTTTCTAAAAATCTAAAAAAATGTACCTTCAAAAAATTGTTCATGAAATTTATTAATTCACAGATTTAAAATATGTTTCATGACAATTGTAAAATATTTATGGAATGTACAATTAGTTCACAAATGTTTTCAAATTTTCATAACAAAAACATTGTCATTTTGAAAAATGTGGTACCACAAAAAGAAAATGTGAGACATATTAAAAAAGCATTAGTCATTTTTCTCAGTTTGTTCAAATTTGTGTTAAAAATGTTCACTGTGTAATAAAAGAAAAGTTCAATGTGCATCATGCAAATATTCAATATGTATTAGAATAATTCTTCAATGTGTATTTGTAAATTTTTAATGTGTTGCCGAAAAATGTTCAACCTATATACCTAAAATGTTCAATGTGTACTTACACAAAATGTCATGTACTCGAAAATTAAAAAAATAATCAACCCAATGGGAACCGATAAATAAACACACGCAAAGAACGTCTGGAAGGTTCTAAAACAGGTCCATAAAGCATCCCAAAATGGTGCTATTGGGCCGGCCTACTAAGGGGTATTCTTGAGGTGACGCTCCCTTGCGTCTCACAAAGCAAGGGGACCTCCTATTGGGCACCTTTAGCACTAGATAGCCTCTCCAGCAAACACAACTCTCGTTCTTTGGCGACCGTGCCCGCAACCATTGGCCGCCAAATTATACACGACTACGTTGTCGCTTCTCTTCGCTAGTTCTGGTTCACTCGATCAATAATTGTCCGATCGACGGTTGACTAGTCGACCAATCAGCCATTGACTATTTCAAAAAGCACAACAAAAACCCAAAATCCAAAATAAAAACATGAAAAAAATCATGAATTCAAAAAATATAGATTGCACCAAAATTTCAAGAGTTTGGACAAAAGATCAACATTCTGAAATATTTCATAGTTTTTTCGGGAATTTGTTTTTTGCAAATTTGAAAAAAAAATCATTTTTTAGAAAAAATTCATGAATATAATTTTTTTTTAATAAATTTGGAAACAATATAACCGACTTTACAAAAAGTTCAAGGATTTGAAAACGTTCATTCGTTCTGAAGAAAAAATATCAATTTTGAAACAAAGTTTACAAAATTTGAAAATAGTTCATCGTTTCTGCTAAAAATGTTCAGCAGTTTTTTAGAAAACACAATTTTTAAAAAGTAGATCGATTTTTAAACAAATTTGTTCATTAATTTGAAAAAAACTGCATCGGTTATGGAAAGAAATCATTGATTTGATTTTTTTATCAATTCGAAAAAAACATGGATTTGAGAGAAGTTCACAGATTTTGAAAATAAGAACTGGAAAATGTTCACGGATTTTGAAAAGAGAAACTGAGTGAACTTCACGGATTTGAATAAAGTTCAGGAAAATTGAAATATCACTAGAAAGTTAGCAAAAAAAAGTAAAACAAGTTTCGAAAGTTGAAAACAGTTTGTGATTTTCTTGAAAAAGTGTGCGAAGTTGAAAAGTGTTCACGTATTTGAAACTTTTTCAAATTATTAAAAATTTCACGCATTTGAGAAAATCAGGAAAAATAAAAATAAAAAAAGTAAAAACCCGTAGAAAAAACTGGCTAAAAAACCGAAATAAAAGGAAAACCAGGTTCTTTTCATTTAGTATTACATTTGACGCACAACAAAACAAGAAAAAAAAAAGAACTTAGACACAGCAGGTGGGTCGTCCTAGGTTGTTAGCGAATAGAATTTGCCCAAAGCGAGATATAGCATTTGCGGTTACTTTTTTTTAGGTGAAGCATTGATGGTTATTAGCCTGTGGCTTTGAGTATAATTTGTTGGGCTGGATTATAATTTTACTGGCCTGTTAGTGCCCTGAGTGGTTTTCTGGAACTTGCACTTGTTGTCTGTCGTGCAGCTGGTAGTACTACAAAATGGCATCAACGAGGGAAAAAGAATAACCAAATTTTACGTGCATTTTTTTCCCTTTTATAACATCAAAGTTCATAATAATCCCTAGACATAAGTGAGGGAGATGCTAAGTAATGTTGGAATACTTAACTCTGTCTTTCCTCGAAAGCCCCTTTCTACACCCGAGCTCAAATTAGCTCGGAATGAACAGTAACTCGATTTTTTTAATGTTAAAAAAGATCTGAATTTTTTTCATGGGAAACTTTGACAAATGTTTTAAGAGCTTGCAAAATTTCATTAGGAGATCACATTTGTTGAAGTTGTGGCAAAAAACCAAAATCAGTGCTCATTCTTTCGAAAGTAGCATTTTAAGAGTACCGATTTTGTTTTTTTTCTCACGACTTCCACAAATGTGATCTCCTGATGAAACTTTACAAGCTCTTAGAACATTTGTCAAAGTTCGGCATAAAAAATTCATTTTTAAACTTTTTTTATTCTAATGTTCAACTGAGCTCATTTGAGCTCGGGTGCAAAAACTACACGTCCGTCTTTATGCTTGATGCAAAATAAGGCTTTGTCTGAAATTCCACCATGACAAAATTCCATTTGGCTCCCGAGAGCATGTGCTCCTGCACGTGAAAAATGATTTCTGAAATGTTAAAAAATCCCAACAAAACTTTTACATATTCATAGTCACATCCAAATGCTACCTGCTAAGTTTTAGGGGAAAAGGTTTGACATTTTGGCCTGTGCAAAAAGATAAATTGAACACCAAATGTTACCCTAAAATGTCACCCCAAAAGTTGTATTCTTCACCGACGCAATACTACTGTTCCATTTCGCATGAAAATTGTCAAGCATGATTGGGACACTAACACGGACATCCACAAAAGCTTCGGAACTTTGAAAAACATTTTACCTTTTTAAGTTACTGTTCATCAAGGAGCAAATGCTCCCGGGAGACAAAACACCCGTGTAACTCGAAAACGCTTTTCTGAGCCCAGGCTCATCTGCACCCGTGCTGAAGAAAAAAATCAAAACAAATACTAAAAAAAATCCAAAAAAAGAATTGCATGGTAGATAATTAGATGCGTGAGGTCCACTCCAATTTTCAAGTTGTTTGGAAATCTGAACAACTCTTGGCAAAAAGACAAATTCGGGGTCTGTAAAAAAGTTTACTGTTCATGTACTATTCTGACTCGATTTGTCTTTTTTGCCGAGAGCTACCAAAATGTCCAGATTATCTGAAAATTGGAGTGGACCTCACACAACTAATTATCTACCATACAAAAAAAATTGGAAGTTTTTGAATTTGTCTAGTATTTGTTTTGAATTTTTTTATGATCGGATGCATCGCTGCTAGCCAACTTGATGGGAGCTCATTGCCGGAAGGTGTGAAATGAAAGCACCAAGAGAGCGAAAATGTGTCAGCTCAACTCTACTACCAGAGCACTAAAGCCCAGCAACCAACAACTATGACCACACATCTTCTTCACCGCCTTGTGCCAAAGGGCAGCACCGCAGCGTGAAACTTCCACAAAACTGTCAATCTCGCACTGCGCCCACCACATTTATTCCGGAGAGCTCAGCCCGTGAAAGTGAAGCATCATCAATCATCTCAACCACTATTTTCTCAACCGTCCATTGCCACCCCAATAATCACCAAAGGGAACACCACCATTTCCACATCCATGTCGGTTCTTGGAGCTCATGACAAGTACTATAGCAGAAGATGACTTGACAGTAGGTGCTTCAGATCCAACATCACAATCCAAAGGGGTGTTTGAAAACTTATGAATTTCACATGAATCGCGCAGCGTTTCGTTTCGAGCGCGCCATAAGATTTGCTTCATCATGGTCAGTTTGCAGCTGGAATGTTACAGCATATTGTTGCTGCATCACCTCACCACCCTACATCTAGTCTAGCAGCATCTCTACAGTACTGATTTTAACAGAGATGGGTTACCTCCTTGACAACATGGCCCATGCTTGCTTACTGATGGATCGGATAGACAACCAAATCCCAAGTTTTTATCCTTCTCCTTTATGTAAAATACTTTGCAATTTAATATACGCAGGAGGACACCGTGCTAGTATCATCATCATGCTGCTTTCAACAAATTAACACACAAAATCTTCTCCCAAGGACAAAGTTGCTGACTTTATGGTTGCTGAGTGAGCCTACTTAGCATATATGATAATGATAATATGGAGCCCAGTGTCTCTTTCCATGCACCAACCTCCCTACTTAGCATATATGATAATGATAATATGGAGCCCAGTGTCTCTTTCCATGCACCAACCTCCTCACCTCACCAGCAAGCAACCAAAAGGACAATGAAACAAGAGGAAAGGGGGGAACAAAGAGAGGAAAGCATGGGAAAACAAAAGTGCAGGAATCGTTTTTCCTTAGCCTAAATCCATAGGACAGGCAAGTGACCACCCCCTAACACCGACCGTTTCGGTCCCAAACACACCTCACAACAAGTAGATTCAGTTAAACTTTCCAAATATTTTGGGATATTTTCCAAATATCCCAAACTTTGCAAGGGGGGGTTACAAGATCGGCGGGTCGATCGACGTAATAGCGCAACCTTGATTGATTCTGTAGTGGGTTGTTAGATGCTGCTTGACAAAGCATGTTGTTTTGGTCAGCAATTCGCCGTAAGATTGCCGGGTAAGCTCTCTCAGGATTAATCAACTAGGAATATGAGTATATGCTAAGGCAGGTGCGGTTGCCACCTAAAAGCCGGAAGCAAGAAGATAGTGGTGCCATGATACAGATGATGATACATTTAGAGGAAAAGGTGTGTGATATTGACAATGACAACATGGTGGGGATAACATACACTACAAAAACCATCGCTACATGTATCGACAGGTTGCCTCCGTTGTGAATACATAGGATGATAGTCCGTGCTAACTACCAGCGGCGCGCCTACCGCGTGCGTGCCGACGACTTCCTCTTGCTCGGAGCGAAGTGGAAAGGAAAAACACCAAGAAACACAACAACAAATACTCACATAGGATAGAGGCAGCCGGGGCACTTCGCCACCAACACCACATCACTCTCTGAGCCTGGGCAAGCAGCAGCATCCCCTTCGCCGACGGCCAGCGACGGAACAACAAGGCGAAGTGGGTTTGGTGCTGGTTGCTTGCTCCTCTCCGAAGAAACCACAAAGGGGATGGATGGATCAGCTTGTGCTTCTTCATCACATCACCAACCCTGCAAGGAAAAGTGGAGAATTGCTGTGAGATTTCCATTCACCAACCGACACCCGAGCAATATCATCAGCATCCTTTTACTAAGACAACATTTTTATTAGTATTCACTGCAACAATACTCTCCTTTGATGCTATCTGAACTGCAAGATAAGGACACTTGCGTTGAATTAAACACACTGTAATATAAAATGGCTACCAAATCAGATTAAATTATGGGAATTGTTCATTCTCATTGTAACTTGCAGTGCAATCTATTGAGACATGGCACAGTTGAAATGTCTCAAAAACTGATGAGACTTGGCACAGCTGAAATGTCTAAAAAGTAAAACATGATAGGACTTTGCATTGCAGAAATGAAAATTCTAAGAAGAAAAGTCATTCAAAGGGATGATATATCTCTTCCTTACCTTGTTCTGTTCATCTCCACGAACACTTCGCGCCTAGTCACGGAGGATGACGGAGTCGGCGATCTCCATGAGCGGCGCAAGGGTCTCGGGCGCGAACTTGCGCGCGAACATGTGGGAGTAGGTGCCGTTGGACTTCCTGAGCTCCCTGATGAGGTCCCCGGAGACCTCCTCCGGCTGGTAGGTGTGCGGGTGGCCGCCGACGGCGTCGGTCCAGTTGACCCTGGTGAGGGTGTACTTGGTGCAGCCGTCGGGGTCCTGCATGTCGAGCAGCGTCGGGAAGTAGTGCTCCTCCGGGTAGCACGAGTCCTTCTCCTTGACGAGGCACGGCGCCTTGAACTTGTTCCAGAGCCGCCGGTCCCGGACCACCATGACGGCGTGCCGCCTGGCGAGCACGAAGAACTGGGAGCCGACGCGGAAGCGGTCGAAGGGCACCTCCGGGAGCATCACGTTGTCGCCGCGCGCGTAGTAGCGGGCGTGCAGCGTGGGCTCGCTGTCCAGGATCTCGATGAAGCTGCGGTGGCGGCGGTGGCGGCCGGCGCCGGCGGCATTGTTGTCGGTGAGGAGGGTGCGGTAGAGGGCGGGGAACGGGAGGAGCGGGACGCAGGACTGGGAGAGCAGCGCGAAGAAGCGGTTGGCCGGGTCGTCGAGGAGCGCGGTGGCGAGGAGGCGGCGCGCCGCGGAGATGAGCGTGGCGGAGGCGCGCGCCGTGGCCTTGCCCCGGATGACGCGGCCGCGGAAGGACGGGGTCGGCGGCAGCGTGAGGTTGGCGGCGGGGTCGGCGTGGACGTAGAGGTTGAGCAGGCCGTGGTGCCCCGCGAAGAACTTCTCCCAGAGCGGCGCGAAGACGAGGTCGGAGTTGGTGAGGAAGAGGAAGGCCACCTTGGGCCGCGGCGCCTGCGGGCGGCGGCCGAACACGCCGAAGGAGGAGGCCGCCGCGCCGGCGCCGGCGGAGGGCGCGGCCGAGAGGAGCACGGCGCGGCGGAAGAGCGCGAGGTCCTCCGTCTCGTCCGCGTCCGGGATGGCCGGGAGCGTCCTGGGCAGCAGCAGGCGCGGGCCGAGGTAGTACACCGCCGGCATGGACAGCAGCAGCAGGAACGAGAGCACGTACGGCGACGCGTACGCCATGCCCGGCGCTCCGGCGGAACGCGCGCTCGCTCGAGAAAGAGAAACCGAAAAGGGAATCCCGGATCTTGGCTCCGGGGAGGAAGGCCGAGACGCGCCGGATCACAGAGGAATCCTGCTCCGGACGGATCTTGCGGGCAAGGACGAGCACCTCCCGGGCATGGATCGAGCAGGGAGAAAGATTTCACGAACAGAGAGCGCTCGCGCACCTGGAGGATGAAACCAGCCTCCGCGGGAGGAGACGGCGGGCGGGGAGGAGGACAGAGGCGAGCTCCGTCGCCGTGGCGCCGAATCTGCTGCTGGCGGTGGTCGGATCGGATCTCGCGGTTCTGGCGGGACTGGGCTGCAATCGATGGGGTGGTGTTTGGAGGGGG
>NC_041389.1:30340442-30387090 GCF_002162155.2 Triticum dicoccoides | reverse complement strand
GAGGTGAGGTGAGGTGAGGTGGTGTGCTTTGCTGCTTTTGTGGGACTCTGTTCTGCTCTGCTCTGCTCTCATCTGCTCCACCCTGCAACCTGTCCTAATCTCATTCCTATCAATTTGAATAATAAATGTAGGTACAATTACCTTCATTCATGACGTACAATTACCTTTTGTTCTGTTCATAGAAGGAATAAGGATTTTGGAGAAATTTTTTCTATATATGCATTCGATTTGTAGCGTACAGGAATATCGTAGGAATACTACTCATTCTTTGTCTTTTTGAGAAAGCTACACATCCACTCAAAGCTTATTTTGCGTGTAGGAACGAGTCAAGTCAATTCCTTAGGATGACAAGTGTCTTTCTATACTACTCCTAATTCTTACGTTTTGATTACCTCCAGACCGAATGAGCCCTTGGTAGTACCAATAGCCAAAAGCCTTGCTTGAGTTTTTTTTTCTAATAATACTAGGGAAATGCCTATAACTAATATATAACACTTCTATTTCAAATTGAACTGAAAAACGTCTTATATTTTGGTATGAAGGGAGTACCAAATAACGTAGATTTGAGATTTGAATTCATACAGTACCCACTTTGTACTCTATAGATAGAACAAAATGCATGTTTTTATGTTGTGGTTGTCCAACATAATGTGATTTATTACTTGCTGGAGTGCAATGAGCTTAGCGCCAAAAGAGAAAACATGTGATCCTAATCGATGGATGAATTAACGAATATCGTCGAATCCCTGTTGAGTTGAATAGGTTACACCATCCAACACCAAGATTTGGGCCTTTTAGGTTGGGGTTGGTTTTCAACCTAGATGACCTTTCTTTTTGTTGTGACCCTTGGATATTACTCCCTCCGTTCGAAATTACTTGTCTCGGAAATGGATGTATCTAGATGTTCTAGATACATCCAGTTCTGAGACAAGTAATTCCGAACGAAGGGAGTACATGTAAATATTTGTAGTGGTATTTTATCTTTTTCGGTGACCCTGCTATTGTTTTAGAATGTCAAGGTTCAACCTGACGCAAAATGCATGCCAAAGGAGAGGAAAGGAAAACAAACGTATGTTGTAGTTTAATAATTTATTCCCTTGCCAAAGAAAACAAACTTTTATTTGTTACAAATTAATAGAGGTGGAATGCATTTTCGGGAAATCGATTAAAGAAACTAGAGACAGGAGGAAAATCGAAACAGGAAGAGGGAAAGGAGAGGAAGGGAAAAAAATGTATACAAGGTTAAATGAAGGATAAACTGACAACAAGACTGAAAGATCGTGGATGTCGTCTAGTGAGAAGTGAATATGCGCTTTAAAATAATTACAATTTAGACTTGAATAAAAGTGGAATTAAACTAGTGTTTAATTTGTCAAGCACAAAACTTAAATTAACTAGCCTCACCTATGTGCACCAACAACTTATGCTAGGTAGGATAAACAACTAAGTGATAGCAAGATATATGACATGAAACATTATGGCTATCACAAAGTAAAGTCTATAAGTAAAGGGGTCGGGTAAGATATAGAGGCACGTGGAGACGATCATGTATCCCGAACTTCACACTCTTGCGGATGCTGATTGCTTGCTAGTCGTCGCGATGAACAAAATCTGCATGGAGTTGATTGCTTTTCTGATTTTGATTGAGGCGTCTCCATATAAACTTGCAGGGACTGGTTTGTAAATCTAGTAAAATCCTTGATCTAACGCCGTCCATTATGCCACGTTAGCAAAATCTGGACCCACCTGTCATAAATGTACTTAAAGCGCTCTAATTCGCCGATAAGTGGTGTTTGCAAAACGATTACACAAGACGTGTTGTTTTCTGCAAAAGAAATGTAACATAGTGTTTTCTGCAAACCTAACCTTCAAGGTGGTGGTTTCATGCAATTTACTCTGCCATCCTCCATGCATTGTATGAGATCTTCCTCTTGACGCAAGCCCATGAAAATATACCTAACCCTACATAGAACTCACATAGATCATGGGTTAATACACAAATCGTAATGGACAATGCTTACCATACCATGGGATCACTTGATCCCTCTCGGTATATCTTGCATGCTCTGTGTGTTGATTGACTTGAATCACTCTTTGTACTTAGTCCCGATCAACCTTGTATCTTTCCAACTATCTTAATTAGGATGATGTCTTGAAGGTAACATGAATGTTAACACAATCTTCTTCTTCAAGACATGATTGTAATAGGCTCAATCTCACATGACCAATCTTTGGATAAATCCTTGAATAGCCCCCTAGTCAACACTCTTATAACCTTGAAACCAACAAATAGTCCTCAAGCAAAGCCTATGGACAAACCCTTCAAATATAACTTAAGACAACCATTAGTCCATGGAATTATCATCGATTACCAAAACCAAATATGAGAGCACCATGCTCTTTCAAAGACGTTACATTATTTTTAAACAGGAGATCATATTTCACCACACACACACACACACACACACACACACACAAATGTCATATTTTTGAAAATAGACAGAGGGATTATTACAATTTCTTGCTAATAAATATTTTTTTGTTGTTCCTTATACTACCATGACAAATGGTGACTAGTAGAACATTTTTTTCTGAAAGAAGGTAATGTTTGTGTGTTTGTGTTGTTTATTTATTGATGAGCTTGGGCTCCCAATATTCCCTCCGTTCCTAAATATAGGTCTTTCTAGAGATTCAACTACGAACTACATATCAAGCAAAACGAGTGAATCTACGAACTACGTCTATATATATCGATATGTAGGCCCCTGCCCCGTTGAAATCTCTAAAATGATTTATATTTAGAAGCGGAGGGAGTACTAGTAGGAGTAGTGATTAGTTGTAGTTGCAGTGGTTGAGGAAGCAGAGCAGCCACGCACTCACGTCACGGTCGGATCTGGCTAGCCGGGAGCTGAAAGTGAGTGACTGATACCCGGGACCACACACTTGTCGGCAAAGCCCGGAGCATGTGGCTGGCTGGGCTTTCCCTTTATCCTTTTATTTATTCGATCGGAATACAATTAGTAGTATGATATTATCCGTACGTGACCCACGGGGAAGGCAACAAGTGTGCGTACCATACGTGTATTCGTACTGTACAAATACGATGTCTCTGTCAGATATGACTTGGCAGGCGGGGCACGCGGACAGAACAGTGGTATCTTCACCCCACCATAATTCAAGTCCTAATACTTGCATTTATCATGAATTTATTACAAAATTTGCAACGATGCGTATATTCAATCAATACTAGAAAAACCATGTGAACCATATGGGGTTACATGTATTTTTTTTCTACTATGTACGTATGTGTAGAAAAACCATGTGAACCATGTGAATCAAATATGTACCCATGTGAATCAAGACACGCATGCACTGACGTGGCATTCACATCACATGTGCCATGTGCACGCACGCACGCACTCACTGTGACGGACGATGACAAGAAGCAACGCATTCAGCTTACCTACAGCAAGCCTACAGGTGTAGGGACAGTACACAAGCGAGTAGCAGTACGTGCACGACGTGGCACTTGGCAGGCACCGTGAAGGGTACGTGTTGTGGGCAGCTCCAGAAGCATCGCCGCCGGTGCGCCCAGGGCACGCACAAGCGTATTTCTCACACTGGGATGTGCACGCACCACTGACAGAACCTCACATGCCCACAAATAAAGCAACAAATAGAGCTGGTTCCTTTTTTATTAAAAAGAAAATACTAGTAGTTACAAGTTACAACTCTGGATTGACTATGTGCTTCAAAAAAACCCAGGGTTGATTATAAAAGATTCTTCCCGCCAAACTCCTCAAGGCCGAGATGATACTCCTTTCCGGTTTATAGGGTTTATTTCTACTTTTTTGTTTTTTTCAATTTAAAGGACTCATCACCATCTCATTTTTATTTTTTGAAACGCATTAAATCTTTGCATGCAAGAATTAAAAAAGAACACACTAATGCATGTAATGTTCCTACTCATCTAGTGACCAAGCATGCATGCACTGCAATTAATTCAAATTAATGCATGAGTTTAATTTGAGTAGTTTTGTAAAATACGAGATACATTTCTCCATTCACAAGTGCCTTGGTTGATGAAATTTAAGATTTGAGCCTTTTTTTTAGGGTACGCAAATTGCGTACCTTAGCTTTATAGAAGAAGAGAAATGAGACATACACCAACGTCAACCATTCGCTACGAACAACGAAGGCGACCCGCTCCACATCCGGATCGTACAAGTACAACCCAACACAACAACACGACAACACAACAACACGACAACACAACAACGACACAAAAGCCTACCCTACACCGAACCCTTTGCCGCGTCTCGGCCGACGCTGAAGACCTCCGAAGAACAGCAACTCCAGCTTCCTTGGATAAGCCGGCGACGACCGTACATGGCGCCAAAGGAGAAAGATCCGGGCAGCGGTGAACGCCGGAGGAGCGCATCATGGGACCTCGAGTCTCCCAGTACAATGCTCCTAACAGAGTAACAACCTCAAGGATGTTGCCATCATGCCGATCCTACGAATCAAGGCTTTCGCCCCGGAGACAGCTGCCGATACGAGGTCGCGAGGAAGATGGCGTTGCACTCGGCGAAGCCTCCAGGAAGGTGAATGACACCCGTAGGTGCCATCAATGCCGGTCCGGCCACAACCGAACAAGATTTTCATCCGTAGCACCACACATCTCCACGTCTCCAAGATCCCGGCCAGTCCCGATCAGATGCCTCACACCGCTGTCACCGCAGCAACTTGCCATCAAAGCCCCCCTCATTGCCGAGGGAACACGCCTAAAGCCATCACCTTCAACCTCGACTAGGAACAGCAGCAACCACCGAGCGGTGCACAACCAGTTCCGCCACGGTGGCCTTCACCCGCGCCAGGGGACTGCCACTAGAATGGAACCGACCCGCACCTCTGACCACACTCCGGCACCCACACCGCCGAGGCATCGCCGCACGCCTCACACGGCAGCAGCCGAACGCCCGCTGCCCGCCAAGACCCTTCCTGGCCAGGCCTCGCAGCGCCGCCGCCGCCATGGCTGCTCTCGCACCGCCGCCACCGCCGGAGTCGATGTACCACCAGCACCCTCTATCCTGCTATGCCCCACGTAAGGCTTCCGAGACAACCGCCGCACTCCCTGCCGTGAGCACCCCAAGGACGCCTGCCAGCGCCGACACACACCAGATCCGGGTCGAGATCCCCGGACCCGCGCTCCGGGCGCCGCCAGCTTGCGCCACCGACCCGCCCCTAGCCAACCACCGCCGGGGGAGAGTCGCCGCGGCACCACCAGTCCCTGCTCCGCCATCTCCCGGAGGACCGACCGCTGCCCGCCGCCGCGCGCCGCATCCCCCGAGCAGCGCCCAGCTCCAACCTCCGAGCGCCGCCGTCCGTGGCCACCAGATCCGGCTGGACCACGCCAGGCCGCGCCATCCCGGAGTAGCCCCGCTCCAACCAGCACCGTCGGACCACGCCGACACATGCCAGACGCGCCCCGCCGCCGATTTGCCTGACCCCAAGAGGAAGGGCGTCCCGCGCCGCCGGAGAGCCTCGAGGGAAGGGGGGACCCCGCCGCCGCCGACGCGCGCACGAGCTTTGCCCGGCGGCGTCCGCTGGCGGCGGCGAGGGAGGGGAGGGGAGGTGAGGGGTGGCGACGGCGGGGATTGGGGTTCCGCCCGGGCCGCTCGCAGGAGCGGCACGGGGGACGGACTGTGAGCTCAAATTTAGATTTTTTTACTGACTTGAGCCTTATAATCTGGAAAGGAGGGAGTAATGAATCTATGAGTCTCTAGAGCATCAACTCATCATTCATTATTCTCATCCCAAAGCAATGATGCTTCAGTTAATGCTAACTAGCAGGCAAAGGCGCGACGTGTCCGTGAAGAAGCGTGGGTGTGTCACTCGGTTGTTTGTTTTTGCACGAGAAAAATAGAAGTGGTGGCTTCTAAACGGAGTTAATGGAATGGTACCTTTTGTTTAGTTAGCAAATTTAAGCATGTCCTTGCATTTTTCGTGTGATATATGCGGGTCCTCGTTGTTGTTTCTAGCTGATTTTTTTGTATGTCTAGCTTACAGTCTTGTGTGTCGCTCTTGATTAAACATGTACATTCAATTGCATATGGTTACATAGAAGGGATAAGTACACAAAGGCAAGTATCTTGCTGGGATCAGTTAGTGTGATCTTCTTCCCCAACCTTTTTCTTTTGAAACATCATTTTTTTTAAACTTGGATCGTAGAGCAATTGTTCTACGCTATATATTAAATCATCAAATCATTACAGATAAAGCAGAAAAAAACAAGTAAAAGTACAAATTTAGCCAATGCCCTCACAAGGAAACATAACAACTTACAAATAGTTATCTACTAGATCTTATGTGCCTTTGCTGGTTCAGCTCTGAACGAAGCTGCCGCGAGTCCCTCCTTAATATAGAATTTGCAATTCATGATGTGTGGTGCTGCCTTCCCAAAGATCTTATCATTTCTGACTGACCAAATCCCCCAACAAGTTATAATGATAATTTCCATAGCTAGTTCAGAAGGCAAACTTGAGAGGGAGACACATACCTCATCATAGCATGAAATTCCTCTCTTTCTATTTCACATTATCATGTTCCAACATTCCTCAGCAAAAGAGCAGTCCCAAAATAGGTGCAAGAGCGTTTCTTCAGTCTTATCAGTACAGAGCAAACAGTTGTAATCATCCAAGTGCATAGCTCTTCTATTCAACATGTTCCTGGTGTCGACTCTGTCATGGAGGAGCAACCAAAAGAAGAATTTGTGGCTGAGCTGAACTGTACATTTCCAAAGTTGCCTGAATAGACCGTGGGTCTTATTAGGACCTATTAATGCTTTATACATTCTCATGGAGGATCAACTGGAAAGTTGAGCTGACTGTTTCCACCTATCTGCCCCTGAATTATCTCCAAGCATGGCCAAATCTACAGAAAGATTTATAAATTTCTGATGAGCTTGAATGGATAAAGGTCTATGAAATAGTTTCTCCAGATGATCTAAGTCTGAAAATTGTTGTAGTGACACAACTGTGTTTGAGCAGAAGGAGAATAGGTCTAGATATGTTGTCTGCAAATAAACCCCTTTCCATTTGTCAAAGCAAAAGTGAATAGTACTGCCATCATCAATAGTTATCAGGGAGTGTTGTTTATATATGGGGAGTAGTTTGATCACTGCTTTCCACCAAAAGGAACCAACAGGTTTATCATTGGGCAACTCAGAGGAGTAGCAGGTCCCAAATAATGTTGACCCATGGAGTGTTGTCTTTATTCAAAAACTTGTGGAGGAATTTCACCAATAGGGCCTGATCGTGAATAGATATATATCAAGAATCCCAAGGCCACCATGGGTTTTAGTTAAGCATACTTTGTCCCAAGAAACCAGGGCCATACCTTTCTCATCCATGCCATATTTTCTCCATAAACAATGTTTAAGAAAGGCATTAATCTGAAGAAGATGGGCATGCGCCGGCAAAGACAGATTTGATGAGCGCAATCTTATCCCCAGATGAGAGAAGGGTGACACAACCAGTGAGCCCACTGGCAATCCTTTTGAGAATAGGTGTATAATCCTCAATCTTTGGTTTGGAGAGGGTTAAAGGAAGACCCAAGTATACAAGACGAAGCTGACCAATCTCATAACCTAACACTTCAGACAAATGTTGTAGTGTAGATTCAGGGGTGTTGATTGGAATTAGAGTGGATTTGGAGTAGTTGACCTTCAAACCAGTATATGCCTCAAAATGAAGCAAAAGATATCTGATGTGCTACATTTGAAAAGGGTCTACAAGGAGCAGCAGTATTGTATCATCGGCATATTGTATGACAGAATAATCTGTACATGAACAATATAGAATAGGAGGGTGGATGAGCTGATTATTTTTGGCTTCTTTGAGCATAGATTGAAAGGTCTGCAGTCAAGACAAAAATGAGGGGAGATAAATGATCTCCTTGTCTGACACCCTTCTTACATAAGAACTGTTTTCCTGGCACTCCATCTAGCAGAACAGATGAATACCCAATGTTGTAAATGAGCTGTATCCACTCAATCCACTTTGACCAAAACCTCTAGCAGCTAAGATCTCCATCACGGTATCATGACTAAGCATATCAAATGCTTTCTCAAAATCCACCTTAAGAAGAATAATCTCTTTTTTAAGTGATGCCATTGGTGAGTATATTCATATTGTTGGGGAACATAGTAATTTCAAAAAAAAATCCTACGCACACGCAAGATCATGGTGATGCATAGCAACGAGAGGGGGAGAGTATCTTCATACCCTTGAAGATCGCTAAGCGGAAGCGTTTATCAACGCGGTTGATGTAGTCGTACGTCTTCACGATCCGACCGATCCAAGTACTGAACGCACGGCACCTCCGAGTTCTGCACACGTTCAGCTCGATGACGTCCTCGCCTTCTCGATCCAGCAAGATGGGCGAAGTAGTAGATGAGTTCCGGTAGCACGACGGCGTGGTGACGGTGTTGGTGAAGAAAAATCTCCGCAGGGCTTCGCCTAAGCACTACGGAAACTATGACGGAGGATAAACTAGACGGTACGGGGTTGCCGGCACATGGCTTGGTGTTTCTTTATCTGTCCTTGGTGCTAGCCCTGCCACTCTATTTATATGTTGAGCCTTGGGGTCGAAACTTGGAGTAAAAGCCTCCACAAAGTCGGTTTCACCTGAAAGGCAAGAGTCCTTCTCGGACTCCAGGGCCAGACGCCAGGGACCCTGGCGTCTGGCCCCTGGACTCCGCAAAACTTCCTTTTGCGCTTTCCAAAAATCTTGTGGGCTTTCCCCTTTGGCCCAAATAACGTGTTCTCGTACCCAAACATTTTGGGAAACATCCGGAACCCCTTCCGGTGAATTCCGGAACCCTTTCGGAGAGCAAACAACATTATCCCATATATTAAACTTCATCTCCGGACCATTCCGGAGTTCCTCGTATGTTCGTGATCTCATTCGGGACTCCGAACAACATCCGGTTACCAACATACATAACTCATATAATACTATATCGTCAACGAACGTTAAGCGTGCGGACCCTATGGGTCTGAGAACTATGTAGACATGACCGAGACATCTCTCTGGTCAATAACCAATAACGGAACCTGGATGCCCATATTGGCTCCTACATATTCTACGAAGATCTTTATCGGTCAAATCGCATAACAACATACGTTGTTCCCTTTGTCATCGGTATGTTACTTGCCCGAGATTTGATCGTCGGTATATCAATACCTAGTTGAATCTCGTTACCGGCAAATCTCTTTACTCGTTACGTAATGCATCATTCCATAACTAACTCATTAGCTACATTGCTTGCAAGGCTTATAGTGATGTGCATTACTGAGAGGGCCCAGAGATACCTCTCCGACAATCCGAGTGACAAAACCTAATCTCGAAATACGCCAACTCAACATGTACCTTTGGAGACACCTGTAGAGCTCCTTTATAATCACCCAGTTACGTTGTGACATTTGGTAGCACACAAAGTGTTCCTCCGGTAAACGGGAGTTGCATAATCTCATATTTATAAGTCATGAAGAAAGCAATAGCAACATACAAAACTATCAAGTGCTAAGCTAACGGAATGGGTCATGTCAATCACATCATTCTCCTAATGATGTGATCCCGTTAATCAAATGACAACTCATGTCTATGGTTAGGAAACATAACCATATTTGATTAATGAGCTAGTCAAGTAGAGGCATACTAGTGACATTAAGTTTGTCTATGTATTCACACATGTATCACGTTTCCGGTTAGTACAATTCTAGCATGAATAATAAACATTTATCATGATATGAGGAAATAAATAATAACTTTATTATTGCCTCTAGGGCATATTTCCTTCAGTCTCCCACTTGCACTAGAGTCAATAATCTAGATTACACAGTAATGATTCTAACAACCATGGAGTCTTGGTGCTGATCATGTTTTGCTCGTGGAAGAGGCTTAGTCAATGGGTCTGCAACATTCAGATCCGTATGTATCTTGAAAATCTCTATGTCTCCCACCTGGACTTGGTCCCGGATGGAATTGAAGCGTCTCTTCATGTGCTTGGTCCTCTTGTGAAATCTGGATTCCTTTGCCAAGGCAATTGCACCAGTATTGTCGCATAAGATCTTCATTGGTCCCGATGCACTAGGTATGACACCTAGATCGGAAATGAACTCTTTCATCCAGACTCCTTCATTTGTTGCTTCCAAAGAAGCTATGTACTCCAATTCGCATGTAGATCCCGCCACGACGCTTTGTTTAGAACTGCACCAACTGACAGCTCCACCGTTCAATATAAACACGTATCCAGTTTGCGATTTAGAATCGTCCGGATCAGTGTCAAAGCTTGCATCGACGTAACCATTTACGACTAGCTCTTTGTCACCTCCATAAACGAGAAACATATCCTTAGTCCTTTTCAGGTATTTCAGGATATTCTTGATCGCTGTCCAGTGATCCACTCCTGGATTACTTTGGTACCTCCCTGCTAAACTTATTGCTAAGCATACATCAGGTCCGGTACACAACATTGCATACATGATAGAGCCTATGGCTGAAGCATAGGGAACATCTTTAATTTTCTATCTATCTTCTGCTGTGGTCGGGCATTGAGTCTGACTCAACTTCACACCTTGTAATACAGGCAAGAACCCTTTCCTTGCCTGATCCATTTTGAACTTTTTCAAAACTTTATCAAGGTATGTGCTTTGTGAAAGTCCAATTAAGCGTCTTGATCTATCTCTATAGATCTTGATGCCCAATATGCAAGCAGCTTCACCGAGGTCTTTCATCGAAAAACTTTTTATTCAAGTATCCCTTTATGCTATCCAGAAATTTTATATCATTTCCAATCAACAATATGTCATCTACATATAATATCAGAAATGCTACAGAGCTCCCACTCACTTTCTTGTAAATACAGGCTTCTCCAAAAGTCTGTATAAAACCATATGCTTTGATCACACTATCAAAGCGTTTATTCCAACTCCGAGAGGCTTGCACCAGTCCATAAATGGACCGTCGGAGCTTGCACACTTTGTTAGCACCTTTTGGATCGACAAAACCTTCCGGTTGCATCATATACAACTCTTCTTCCAGAAATCCATTCAGGAATGCAGTTTTGACATCCATTTGCCATATTTCATAATCATAAAATGCAGCAATTGCTAACATGATCCGGACAGACTTAAGCATCGCGACGGGTGAGAAAGTCTCATCGTAGTCAACCCCTTGAACTTGTCGAAAACCTTTCGCAACAAGTCGAGCTTTGTAGACAGTTACATTACCATCAGCGTCAGTCTTCTTCTTGAAGATCCATTTATTCTCGATGGCTTGCCGATCATCGGGCAAGTCAACCAAAGTCCATACTTTGTTCTCATACGTGGATCCCATCTCAGATTTCATGGCCTCAAGCCATTTTGCGGAATTGGGGCTCATCATCGCTTCCTCATAGTTCGTAGGTTTGCCATGTTCAAGTAACATGACTTCCAAAATGGGATTACCGTACCACTCTGGTGCGGATCTTACTCTGGTTGACCTACGAGATTCGGTAGTAACTTGATCTAAAGTTTCATGATCATTATCATTAGCTTCCTCACTGATTGGTGTAGTTGTCACAGGAACCGGTTCTTGTGATGAACTACTTTCCAATAAGGGAGCAGGTATAGTTACCTCATTAAGTTCTACTTTCCTCCCACTCACTTATTTCGAGAGTAACTCTTTCTCTAGAAAGGATCCGAATTTAGCAAAAAAAATCTTGCCCTCAGATCTGTGATAGAAGGTGTATCCAATAGTCTCTTTTGGGTATCCTATGAAGACACATTTCTCCGATTTGGGTTCGAGCTTATCTGGTTGAAGTTTCTTCACATAAGCATCGCAGCCCCAAACTTTCAGAAACGACAACTTTGGTTTCTTGCCAAACCATAGTTCATAAGGCGTCGTCTCAACGGATTTTGATGGTGCCCTATTTAACGTGAATGCAGCCATCTCTAAAGCATAAGCCCAAAACGATAGCGGTAAATCAGTAAGAGACATCATAGATCGTACCATATCTAGTAAAGTACGATTATGACATTCGGACACACCATTTCATTGTGGTGTTCCGGGTGGCGTGAGTTGCGAAACTATTCTGTATTGCTTCAAATGTAAACCAAACTCGTAACTAAAATATTCTCCTCCAAGATCAGATCGTAGAAATTTTATTTTCTTGTTACGATGATTTTCCTCTTCACTCTAAAATTCTTTGAACTTTTCAAATGTTTCAGACTTGTGTTTCATCAAGTAGATATACCCATATCTGCTCAAATCATCTGTGAAGGTGAGAAAATAACGATACCCGCTGCGAGCCTCAATATTCATTGGACCACATACATCAGTATGTATGATTTCCAACAAATCAGTTGCTCGCTCCATAGTTCCGGAGAACGGCATTTTAGTCATCTTGCCCATGAGGCACGGTTCGCAAGTACCAAGTGATTCATAATCAAGTGATTCCAGAAGTCCATCAGTATGGAGTTTTTTCATGCGCTTTACACCAATATGATCCAAACGGCAGTGCCACAAATAAGTTGCACTATCATTATCAACTCTACATCTTTTGGCTTCAACATTATGAATATGTGTATCACTACTATCGAGATTTAATAAAAATAGACCACTCTTCAAGGGTGCATGACCATAAAAGATATTACTCATATAAATAGAACAACCATTATTCTCTGATTTAAATGAATAACCGTCTCGCATCAAACAAGATCCAGATATAATGTTCATGCTCAACGCTGGCACCAAATAACAATTATTCAGGTCTAAAACTAATCCCGTTGGTAGATGTAGAGGTAGCTTGCTGACCGCAATCACATCGACTTTGGAACCATTTCCTATGCGCATCGTCACCTCGTCCTTAGCCAATCTTCGCTTAATCTGTAGTCCCTGTTTCGAGTTGCAAATATTAGCAACAGAACCAGTATCAAATACCTAGGTGCTACTGCGAGCATTAGTAAGGTACACATCAATAAAATGTATATCACGTATACCTTTGTTCACCTTGCCATCCTTCTTATCCGCCAAATATTTGGGGCAGTTCCGCTTCCAGTGTCCATTCTGCTTGCAGAAGAAGCACTCAGTCTCAGGCTTAGGTCCAGATTTGGGTTTCTTCTCTTGAGCAGCAACTTGCTTGATGTTCTTCTTGAAGTTCCCCTTATTCTTTCCTTTACCCTTTTTCTTGAAACTGGTGGTCTTATTGACCATCAAGACTTGATGCTCCTTCTTGATTTCTACCTCCGCAGCCTTTAGCATTGCGAAGAGCTCGGGAATAGTCTTGTCCATCCCTTGCATATTATAGTTCATCACGAAGCCCTTGTAGCTTGGTGGCAGTGATTGAATAATTCTATCAATGACACTATCATCAGGAAGATTAACTCCCAGTTGAATCAAGTGATTATTATACCCAGACATTTTGAGTATATGTTCACTGACAGAACTATTCTCCTCCATCTTACAGCTATAGAACTTATTGGAGACTTCATATCTCTCAATCCGGGCATTTGCTTGAAATATTAACTTCAACTCCTGGAACATCTCATATGCTTCATGACGTTCAAAACGTCGTTGAAGTCCCGGTTCTAAGCCGTAAAGCATGGCACACTGAACTATCGAGTAGTCATCAGCTTTGCTCTGCCAGACGTTCTTAACATCGTCAGTTGCACCTGCAGCAGGTCTGGCACCCAACGGTGCTTCCAGGACGTAATTCTTCTGTGCAACAATGAGGATAATTCTCAAGTTACGGACCCAGTCCGTGTAATTGCTACCATCATCTTTCAAGTTAGCTTTCTCAAGGAACGCATTAAAATTCAATGGAACAACAACATGAGCCATCTATCTACAACAAACATAGACAATCAAAATACTATCAGGAACTAAGTTCATGATAAATTTAAGTTCAATTAATCATATTACTTAAGAACTCCTACTTAGACAGACATCTCTCTAGTCATCTAAGTGATCATGTGATCCAAATCAACTAAACCATGTCCGATCATCATGTGAGATGGAGTAGTTTTCAATGGTGAACATCACTATGTTGATCATATCTACTATATGATTCACGTTCGACCTTTCGGTCTCCGTGTTCCGAGGCCATATCTATATATGCGAGGCTCGTCAAGTTTAACCTGAGTATTCCGCATGTGCAACTGTTTTGCACCCGTTGTATTTGAACGTAGAGCCTATCACACCCGATCATCACGTGGTGTCTCAGCACGAAGAACTTTCGCAACAGTGCATACTCAGGGAGAACACTTCTTGATAATTAGTGAGAGATCATCTTAAAATGCTACCGTCAATCAAAGCAAGATAAGATGCATAAAGGATAAACATCGCATGCAATCAATATAAGTGATATGATATGGCCATCATCATCTTGTGCTTGTGATCTCCATCTCCAAAGCACCGTCATGATCACCATCGTCACCGGCGTGACACCTTGATCTCCATCGTAGCATCGTTGTCGTTTATGCCATCTATTGCTTCTACGACTATCGCTACTGCTTAGTGATAAAGTAAAGCAATTACAGGGCATTTGCATTTCATACAATAAAGCGACAACCATATGGCTCCTGCCAGTTGCCGATAACTTCGGTTACAAAACATGATAATCTCATACAATAAAATATAGCATCACGTCTTGACCATATCATCACAACATGCCCTGCAAAAACAAGTTAGACGTCCTCTACTTTGTTGTTGCAAATTTTACGTGGCTGCTACGGGCTGAGCAAGAACCGTTCTTACCTACGCATCAAAACCACAACGATAGTTCGTCAAGTTGGTGCTGTTTTAACCTTCGCAAGGACCGGACGTAGCCACACTCGGTTCAACTAAAGTTGGAGAAACAGACACCCGCCAACCACCTATGTGCAAAGCACGTCTGTAGAACCAGTCTCGCGTAAGCGTACGCGTAATGTCGGTCCGGGCCGCTTCATCCAAAAATACCGCCAAACCAAAGTATGACATGCTGGTAAGCAGTATGACTTGTATCGCCCACAACTCACTTGTGTTCTACTCGTGCATATAACATCTACGCATAAAACCAGGCTCGGATACCACTATTGGGGAACGTAGTAATTTCAAAAAATTTCCTACGCACACGCAAGATCATGGTGATGCATAGCAACGAGAGGGGGAGTGTATCTTCATACCCTTGAAGATCGCTAAGCGGAAGCGTTTATCAATGCGGTTGATGTAGTCGTACGTCTTCACGATCCGACCAATCCAAGTACCGAACGCACGGCACCTCCGAGTTCTGCACACGTTCAGCTCGATAACGTCCTCGCCTTCTCGATCTAGCAAGATGGGCGAAGTAGTAGATGAGTTCCGGTAGCACGACGGCGTGGTGACGGTGTTGGTGAAGAACAATCTCCGCAGGGCTTCGCCTAAGCACTATGGAAACTATGACGGAGGATAAACTAGAGGGGACGGGGTTGCCGGCACACGACTTGGTGTTTCTTTATCTGTCCTTGGTGCTAGCCCTGCCCCTCTATTTATATGTTGAGCTTTGGGGTCGAAACTTGGAGTAAAAGCCTCCACAAATTCGGTTTCACCCGAAAGGCAAGAGTCCTTCTCGGACTCGAGGGCCAGACGCCAGGGTTCCCGGCGTCTGGACCCAGACGCCAGGGACCCTGGCGTCTGGCCCCTGGACTCCACAAAACTTCCTTTTGAGCTTTCCAAAAACCTTGTGGGCTTTCCCTTTTGGCCCAAATAACGTGTTCTCGTACCCACACATTTCGGGAAACATCCGGAACCCTTCCAGAGACCAAACAACATTATCCCATATATTAAACTTCATCTCCGGACCATTCCGGAGTTCCTCGTCATGTTCGTGATCTCATTCGGGACTCCGAACAACATTCGGTTACCAACATACATAACTCATATAATACTATATCGTTAACGAACGTTAAGCGTGCGGACCCTACAGGTTCGAGAACTATGTAGACATGACCGAGACATCTCTCTAGTAAATAACCAATAGCGGAACCCGGATGCCCATATTGGCTCCTACATATTCTACGAAGATCTTTATCGGTCAAACCACATAACAACATACGTTGTTCCCTTTGTCATCGGTATGTTACTTGCCCGAGATTCGATCGTCGGTATCTCAATACCTAGTTCAATCTCGTTACCGTCAAGTCTCTTTACTCGTTACGTAATGCATCATTCCGTAACTAACTCATTAGCTACATTGCTTGCAAGGCTTATAGTGATGTGCATTACCGAGAGGGCCCAGAGATACCTCTCCGACAATCGGAGTGACAAAACCTAATCTCAAAATACGCCAACTCAACATGTACCTTTAGAGACTCCTGTAGAGCTCCTTTATAATCACCCAGTTATGTTGTGACGTTTGGTAGCATACAAAGTGTTCCTCCGGTAAACGGGAGTTGCATAATCTCATAGTTGTAGGAACATGTATAAGTCATGAAGAAAGCAATAGCAACATACTAAACTATCAAGTGCTAAGCTAACGGAATGGGTCATGTCAATCACATCATTCTCCTAATGATGTGATCCCGTTAATCAAATGAAAACTCATGTCTATGGTTAGGAAACATAACCATCTTTGATTAATGAGCTAGTCAAGTAGAGGCATACTAGTGACATTAAGTTTGTCTATGTATTCACACATGTATCATGTTTCCGGTTAATACAATTCTAGCATGAATAATAAACATTTATTATGATATGAGGAAATAAATAATAACTTATTATTGCCTCTAGGGCATATTTCCTTCACATATGACCAAGCCAAGCAGTCTTGAATGCATCTATTGTTCAGAAAATCATATTGATTGCTATGGACCAATCTGAATATAACCTTTTGCAATCAATTGGCAGTAGTTTGGTAATGATCTTCAAGGTACAATTCAACAAAGATATAGGTCCGAAATCTAATGGACAAACAACAACATCCTGTTGGGCGATTAGGGTGATAAAGGAGTAGTTAAAACTGTGCAAATTCACTTTTACTTCATAAAAATATTCAATCAACTTATAGAAGTCATGTGCAATAATCTCCCAACATGCTTTCAGAAATGTAGCATTGAAGCCATCAGGCCCAGGAGACTTATCTGCATGTAGATATCTTACTACCTCATCATTCTCAAAGTGTGAAAAAGGAGCTTCCAACTCATGTAAATCTTCATGATGATGGAGCAGAGAGTGGATTAGAAGTGGATTTTCAATGATAGTGGATTGACCTAGTCTGGTTTTAAAGGCTCTAAATAATATAGCAGCTTTGGCCTGATGGTCAAAAACTTCCACCCCATCTTCATCTATGAGCAAGGCAATATGATTATTTTTGTGTTTAATGATAGCTTTGGCCTGAAATAATTTTGTGCTAGCCTCCCCCAAATTTAATAGCTCTGATTGTAGCTCCTTGCTTCCAATAAAATCTTTGATAGTTCAGTATACTTTCCAAATGAGCTTTCAAGATATCCCTACACTCTATTCCCTTTGGAAGGTAGTTTCTGAATTACTCAATGGTACCAAGGAAGGATATAACAACATTATTATTGGCAATAATGCATTTAAAGTCAGATAGATTCTTACTCCAATTCTTAAGTCCCTTTCTCAATATCTTAAACTCGGCAGTAATAGCTTTAGCACTATTTGATTCATCCATAGGTTGAGTCTGAACGTTTTTTACCACATCTTTGAAACCTTTATGGTCCATCCAGAAATTTTCAAATCTAAAAATTCTAGCTTTTGGAATAGAAGTTCCAATCTTGATAACACAAGGAATGTGACTTATTGTGGTTCTAGCCAAAGGGGTAGCCACAGTATCAAGATAGGGAAGACTCGGGGCCTTAGAATTAAAAATCCATTCTAACGTTTCCAGTAAGGAGCCTCTTGCATATTTCTCCAGGTAAAACTTCTACCTTTCAGTAGCACTTCAATTAAGGCAAGTTTACCGACTGCCTCATTAAATTGCAGCATATCCTGGACATGACCTCCTTGATTATTTCTATTGCTTGGATATCTGCCATACTTAAAATCACCCAGAACAAGCCAATTAGTTTCATCATCGAGCTGAATATTTTGAATCCAGTTCAGAAAAATAGTTCTTTCATCTGCCTGAGAAGGACCATAAATGGAAGGGAGGTAGTCAAATTTATTAAGATTTCTAGGGAAAAATTGCTTGATGTATGAACTGTCAGAGAATTATCTTTTAGTTTCCTAGAGAGGATACTGAAGTTTGATTCAACAATTTTATTAGCCACGACAAACCATTCTTATTGTCATTAAGTCCTCTGATATTCCAGTTGAGAATGTTCCATGCTCTATTCATAGACCAAGATTAGATTATCTGAACCAGTATCTGGTTCTTGTTTACCCTTAGCAGACACAAGTATCATGATAGATATGAAGCAGTAACAACTAGCATTCCAGATCACATCCACAAAAGGTTTTCACCACACACAGATAAGAGACAAATCTTAAACATTATTACAACAAAAGTACTCTCAATTTAGTTTGACACTGACAACAACCCTAATTCTAGTTCTTGCTGCCTTCAGAGTCCTTGGTTCCTTTGGGGGATTGCTTAGAGTTGTTTCTTTCAGTGGATATCTTGATTTTCTTGTTGCATCCCTACTGCTTAGTTCCTTTATTCTCTTGAATATTGACCTTACAAAAAGAGGAAGTAAGGTTTTTGATTACTTTGCTAGGAGTAGGAGGAGGGAAAGCATTGTAAGTAAGACAATTCCTGTTATGACAGTCATGTTTCTTAAATCCCTTATTGAGTAATTGCAATCTATTGCTTCTTCTTACCTCTATTTCTACCAAGGGTAACTGTTCCAGTCTAACGTTGTTTTCAGCAGAACTACCATGGTGTTGTTTTTGTGTTGAAATAAAAGTTTTCGAAATTGGACGAAACTTTTTGGAGAATTATTTTGGAATAAGTAAACAATACTGGAACCAAGACACATTGGAGGGGGCCCCAGCTTCCCACTAGGCACCAGGGTGCGCCACCCCCCTCTGGCGCGCCCTAATGGGTTGTGGGGCCCATAAGGCTCCTCCAACCCTATTCTGGATACTATAAATTCATATTCTCTGAGAAAAAAGTAGAAGAGGAAGTTTCATCATGTTTTACAATAGAGAGCCGCCGCCACCTCCTGTTCTTCATTGGGAAAGCAGATATGGAGTCCGTTCTGAGCTCTGGAGAGGGGGATTCGCCGCCATCGTCATCACCAACCATCCTCCATCACCAATTTCATGATGCTCACCGCCGAGAGTGAGTAATCTCTTCGTAGGCATGCTAGGCGGTGATGGGCTGGATGAGATTCATCATGTAATCGAGTTAGTTTTGTTATGGCTTGATCCCTAGTATCCACTATGTTCAGAGCTTGATGTTGCTATGAATTTGCTATGCTTAATGATTGTCACTAGGGCCCGAGTGCCATGATTTTAGATCTGAAACGTTTTTGTTTTCACCATTGTATCTATGTGTTTGATTCGATCTTGCAAGTTATATGCACCTGTTACGTGTTATGATCTGTAAACCCCAAGGTGACAATAATTGGGATACTTTCCGGTGATGACCGTAGTTTGAGGAGTTCATGTATTCACTGTGTGTTAATTCTTTGTTTTGGTTCTCTATTAAAAGGAGGCCTTAATATCCCTTATTTTCCTTATGGACCCCGCTGTCATGGGAGGGTAGGACAAAAGATGTCATGCAAGTTCTTTTCCATAAGCACGCATGACTATTTACGAAATACATGCCTACATTATATTGACGAACATGAGCTAGTTCTGTGTCGCCCAAGGTTATACCTGTTATATGATGAATATCATCCAACTAAATCACCGATCCAATGCCTACTAGCTTTTCACGTATTGTTCTTGCTAAGTTACTACTGTTGCTACTACTATTACAACTGCTATAAAATTACTGCTGGTGCTGTTACCATTACTGTTGCTATCACTACCACTACTATCAAACTATCATATTATTGTGCTACTGATCACTTTGCCGAAGATATTAACTCTTCAGGTGTGGTTGAATTGACAACTCAACTGCTAAGACTTACAAATATTCTTTGGCTCCCCTTGTGTCGAATCAATAAATTTGGGTTGAATACTCTACCCTAAAAAACTGTTGCAATCCCCTATATTTTTGGGTTATTAATCATGGGGATGTCGGAACACGACAACGAGAAAGAAGAACAAAACCGGTAATGAAGATTTTGGTATCGTGAGCATGTGATGACTTAGGACGATACCGATGCATCCCGGGTTTGGTAAAGTACCGCAAAGCAAAGGGAACACCACATGATAACCAAAGGTTCATCGAATATAATTTGTGTGCTCATAGCGATCGATATGGACTTCCACGATTCCACTGTCGGTCATTGAACGAACGGTTTTGTTCATGTCTACGAGTTACTGAACCTATGACGTCACAAGCTGAAGGCAATCATAATCTGTTGAATGTTAGTAGGATGGGAGTGATGAGAATATATTTCTAGAATTGTTTCACTAATATTCAGAATAGTTTCGAGAGGATCCAGAAGTGTTTTGGGGTCACCGGAAGGGTTTCAGAGAGTATCGGATAATACCGGATATTACTGATAAATATATATAGGTGGAAAATGTTTCCAGGGATGTTAAATTATATATATAATGGTATAAAAGTATTTAGAATAATTTTATATTTAATTTAATATCAATGGGGGCAAAAAGGACAAATGGTGGAAACCAGCTTGGGCCACCAAGGCCCAAGTGGGGAGGTGCCTCCCTCCCTAAGGAAGGAGGCCAAATTTTAGTGGGGTAGGAGTCCAACTCCTTCTCCCTTGGTAGCCCAAAGGCTCCCCTTGTGGCGCCCCTCCTCTCCCCTCCAACCTATATATACTAGAGGATTTCCACCCTTTGAACACACAAGTTTTGGAGCCTCCTCTAGTTCTTCTAGTTCTAGTTCTACTTGGTCCTAGTTGACTAATTAGAGCTAGACTAATCATCTAATCGACATACTTAGAAGCCCCGTGTGGTTTTAATCTCCTTCCTCTAATTATTCGGCGACGATTAGCTCTGAATGGCGAAGTGCTGCCGATCGTGAAGGCTGCAGGCTTGCAACCAAGTAGAGACCGTGCTTTCGGTCTTCGGTTTGAGGAACTGTTCATGGGCGGTTCGTGCGATCGTTCATCGACGGTCAAGGGACTCCAAGTACGATTTACACCGACACGATCTTTTTCCACTGCAACTCGGTTATGGTAACGATCGCAATCCCAACCCGTTATGCATCTTCATATTGATCTTGGATGTGTGTAGGTGCAAAATTATTGTTTTCTACTATGTTACCCAACACCTAGGACGAGCCGACACCCCTGCCCACGCGTGCGGACTTCAACGCCATCATGGCGGAAGAGCAGCCAACGTCGCTTGTGTTAGCGTTCCAGCAGGCATAAGAGGACCAAGACTGCAATCTTCGTCTCCTCGACGAGCATCGACTCGCGAAGGGGCTAATCATCGACGATATGAACGATGATGCCTTCACAGCCATGGTCGCGGAGGATCCAACGTATCTATATTTTTTTTATTGTTTCATGCTATTATATTATAAATCTTGTATTCTTTATATGCCATTTTATATTGTTTTTATGGACTAACCTATTAACTCAGTGCCCAATGACAGTTTTTGTTGTCTACGTATTTTTGGTTTTCCAGAAAATCCATACCAAACGAAGTCCAAACACGATGAAATTTTTGACAATTTTTTCTGGACAAAAAGGGACCTGAAAGCTTTGTGAGGAGGCTAGAAGACTCACGAGGGAGCGACAAGGCAGGGGGGCATGCCCAGGTGCCTTGTGCCCTCCTGGGCCCCCTTTTGATCTAATTACAGTCCTATAAATTCCCATATATACAGAAACCCTCACGGAGGTGTCGAAACAATTCTTCTGCCGCCGCAAGCCTCTACTCTTCTGCGATCCCATCTGGAGGCCTTTTCGGTACTCTGCCGGAGGGAGAAACTGTTGGGGAGGCAATCTTCATCTACCTTGCTGCCTCTATGATGATGTGTGAGTAGTTCCAACAGGACCTATGGTCCATAGCACTAGCTAGATGACTTTCTCTCTCTCTCTCTCTCTCTCTCTCTTGATCTTCAATACAATGATCTCATCTGAGATCAATCCAATGTAAACTTTTGCAGTGTGTTTGTTGGCATCCGATGAATACTGGATTTATGATCGATTATTCATGAAAGCATTTGAGTATTTCTAAGATTTATCTATGTGTGATTTTATAGCCTTGTATTTCTCTCCGATCTATCTATCTCTTTTGGCCAATTAGATTGATTTATCTTTAGTGGGATAGGTGCTTGATAGTAGGTTCAATATTGCGGTATCCTTATTTTGTGACAGGAGGAGTTGTAAGGCCTGCATTTGTATTGTTGCTACTAAGAGTAAAACAAATGGGTCCTAACATAATTTTTTTGTCTTACTTTGTCTACATTATGTCATCATGCTTCAAGCATTACTCTGTTTGTTAAAACTTAATACTTAGAGATGCATGTTGAATAGTGGTCTTGGGGTAGAGTAATAGTAGTAGATGCAGATGGGTGTCGGTTTACTTATGATGGACCTAATGCCTATATATTGATCATGTCATGAACAATCATCATAACTATGCGCTATACTATCAATTGCCAAACAGTAATTTGTTTACTCACCGTTGCTATGCTTATGAGGGAGATGTCTCTAGTGAACCTATGGCCCCGGGTCTATGCACTTTAAATTTAGTAAAACCCTAAAAATACTTGCTGCAATTTATTTACCTTTTTATTTTCATTTTATCCATCTACCACTATCAGATTTAATTTTTGCATTGGCGAGTTCAAGAGGATTGACAACCCTCTACCCACGTTGGATGCAAGCATTTGCTTTGTGTGTCTACATGTACTGCTTATCTTGTTTGGGTGGTGTCTCTTACTAGTTCAGTAAATTTTGGTTCTTAACTGAGAGAAATACTATCTGCTACTATACTACGTCACCCGTTTTTTTCGGGGAAATCCCAACGCCTATCACAAGTAGCAAGCATAGGGCGTCTATGCGCATCGCACGAGACATAATCGTGAGCGATGGCGGCTATGTGTCGTGCAGGCAAAGAGAGATGCCATGTTTGCGGAGCTCGACACGAAGGCGGATGAAGAGGAGGCGCATGCGATCGTGTCGACAAGGAAGATTAGGACATGGGCCGGGAGCACGCCTGGTGTCCCATGTGGATGGTGCTCCATGTCTTATTCTTTCCCTCCCGTAGTTTCAATTCCCGGGGCTCTCGGCCGGTGAGCTTGCCGGACATGAAAAATACAGGACGAGGGACACAGACACTGCCATGACCGGCAAACATTTAGATTAGGTTTAAAAAGTGTCATCCGTTTTGTTTAGTTGAAATATGTTGAAAATGTAAAGAATTTGGTGCGGTTTAAATGAAAATAGTCCATTTATGTAATTTGTTTTACTCCCTCTGTCTCATAATGTAAGACTCCTTTTGACATTAATACAGTATCAAAAAACGTCTTACATTATGTGATGGAGAGAGTATTTGTCTAAATTCATTTGAAATATGTGTCTAATGTTGGATGGACAGCTCTGAACGCCTCCACGGACGGGTACAGTGTGCAGTCCGCGTTTTAGATGCATGTGGGACGCGTGTGTCGGTGGCAGGAATTGAACGAACGGAGGAGGTCACTCCAACGTGGCCTGTGTAATCTTCAAATAAGAGAGAACGTGACACCACACAATCAGACACGCACACACACAATCAGAGAGGGAGAGAGAGAGAGAGAGAGAGAGAGAGAGAGAGATGGCAGCCGCTGGAGTTAACAGGGAGCAGAGGTGGAGCCTCGCCGGCGCAACCGCGCTGGTCACCGGAGGCAGCAGAGGAATTGGGTACGTACATACACATGCTGCATTCAAGGAGCAAATTTCGTACTACGCTGCATGCTGCTAACTGGCATCAGACGACAGGCATGCAATCGTGGAGGAGCTTGTCGGGCTCGGGGCGCGGGTGCACACGTGCTCCGAGAACGCGGCGGAGCTGGAGGAGAGCCGCCGGCGGTGGGAGGAGATGAAGCTGCCGGTCACCGTCTCCGTCTGCGACGTCTCCGTGCGAGCAGAGAGGGAGAAGCTCATAGAGACGGCGACGCAGACCTTCGACGGCAAGCTCGACATACTAGTAAGATTAGTCTGTCTGTTCGATCAAAGTCAATTCACGTAATCCGTTACTGTTTTCTCAGTTATCTACTGAGGTAGGTCGATTTTCAGCTCGGGTTATTTTGCACCAACTCTATGTAGGTAAACAACGTGGGACGGAATCTGGCCAAGGCGTCGGTGGAGTGCACGGCGGAGGAGTACTCGCATCTCATGTCGACAAACTTAGAGGCGGCGTTCCACCTAAGCCAGCTCGCACACCCCTTCCTCCGAGACGCCTCCATCGCCGGAGGAGGCAGCATCGTTAACATCTCCTCGGTTGCAAGCTCACTTGGCTACTCGACCCTCGCAGTATACTGCATATCTAAAGGTATGCCAACCAAGGTTCTTGATTTTTATATGTTTACCGTACACGCAAGTTCTTACTTGATGCAGCCACATACCAACCCTTTTTTACGAAAAAAAAGGTGAACCTGGTCTGTGCATCGTTGCGACGCACACGGCTATTTTTATTAGCAAACCAGCGGCACTTAATTTGGAAATTGGGATGAAGAGCATAGTATCAAAGCTATTTTTATTAGCAAATCAGCGACGCTTAATTTGGAAATTGGGATGAAGAGAGTAGTATCAAAGCTATTTTTCTTAGCAAATCAGCGACACTTTAATTTGGGAATCGGGAGGGAGAGAGTAGTATCAAAGCTATTTTTATTAGCAAATCAGCGACACTTAATTTGGGAATTGGGATGGAGAGAGTAGTATCAAAGTATCTGGTGATGCAGGACTTAAAATCAATACTTACATAAGTGACGCACTACGATAGTGATAACTAAATCTCTAAAGTCGAACTAAGGTGCAAAAATTACTTCCATTGATGTTATTAATATATTATGTCAAACATGCAGGAGGAGTTAATCAGCTTACAAGGAGCCTTGCTGCGGAGTGGGCTCAAGACAAGATCCGTGTCAACTCCGTCGCTCCGGGTGGGATCAATACCGAGCTGCAAAAGAGTGTACGCACCGACCCCACATGAAAAAGATAAAGGAAATTTAAGAAATGCACAAGCCTAAATATTTCACCTAACTAATTTGAGCAAATAAGTCGTTATAAGGGACATTTTTTATATGCTCTTCTACTTTTTTTTCTCAGAATTTAACTTTTACTTTTAATATTTGCTATCTTGCCTGGCAAAACGATAACAAGTGATATATGTTGGATCAAACTTAACAGGTGGATCCGGAGATTGTAGAAAATACGTTGTCAAGAACTCCGATGCATAGACTCGGTGAGCCAGTGGAGGTGGCATCAATGGTGTCGTTCCTGTGCATGCCAGCAGCTTCCTACGTCACCGGCCAGGTCATCTATGTCGATGGAGGCCGAACCATCAGCGGCTAATTAATTATTCCAAGCTACTTTAGTAACCATTAAGCTCCTCTCCCGGTTGATAAGTGAGAATAAAATTAGGTTGTGTTTGGTTCTGATATGTATTCTAAAAAAATTGTTGTGACTTGTGAGCGGTAAGAAAGTTATTATAAACTTTCAGCTATGGAAAAGCTAAAAGTTGTTTGGTTGAGAGACAACCGTGAAATTGTAGATTTGGCTGTGAATTGGAACACTTCTTTCAAGTTGCTTAAAATTTCTCCAAAACATTATTTTCAACCATTCTAAGTCAAATAACCTAATGGTCTGTTCCCATTTTCAGCCTCTTATTCGAATATTTCTATGAGTTCTTTCATGTGTGCATCATTCCACAGCGCCTTCTCAGTCATACTTCAGTCAAGCAAAAAATAAATTCAATACAAGAGCATAGTACAACTATCAAATCTACATGAACATAACACTACTAGCACTGGATGCTATCCAAACACAAGTTCAAACAAAAATTTGTGAACATTTACCCATAGAAACATTACCACAAACGCATATCAAACACAATTCACTCACACATAAACTTGAGCATGTACTAGAAAGTAGCAATATGCAGCAAGTACTAATGAATATGTGCTCACAATATCCAATCTACTGCTAGTAATGATCCAATACAGAAAAAAATTAATGAACAGAGGGGGTTGAGATGCAACACGAAGGATGGAGGGGGTGAGGGAGGAGAGAGGGGGGTGATGTACCTTGTTGTGGAAAGGAGCTGAAACGATCGGTATGGTCGACTAGACATGGTGAATATGCGACTAACAATTTTTAACTTCTTTCCTGAATTTTAGATTATCAACAAGAAAGTAGGTTGTCTAGATATGTAACTAGGTGGACAACCTATATGATGAGCTAAACAAGATAAGCACAAGCAAGAATATAAGCAACACAATATAAGTTTGCACAAAGTAAGTGAAGGAAGAATAAACCGCAAGTAGACACGACGAGGTTTTGTCCGAAGTTCCCTTGTTTGGGGGAGGTACATCTCCGCTAGAGGGGTGTGGAGGCACAAAGCACCCCAAGTGCCACAATTGCTGACCCCATTCTCCTCACGCCTCGCACAATGCAAGGTGCCACAAACCCACTATTTGTTGAGGTGGCAATCGGACCTTCATAAATAAGGTTGGGGCAATCTCCACAACTTAATTGTAGATTCCTAACACCACCATGAAGCTACACCACAATGGAATGTGGCTCCGAGGTGACCTTTTTCATCTAGGGTGCCAAACACCCAAGAATAACAAGATCCATAGTCAAATGTAGGGGAATCAAATTACCTTTGGTGGAATTGCAGATCTAGGTCTCCTCCCTCAATCCCTAGCAAATCCAAAAGTTTGGTTGGCCAAAGAAGGAGATCAGGCAAGAAGAAGCTTAGAGCATTGATGAAGGAGATACAAAAGCAATAGGTATGTGGGAGGAGAAAGAACCCCCGCCATTTATAGGTCCCTCTAAATCTAATCGATATGCTTCGGAATTACACTGGTCAATACAACCGCCTGTAGTCACACCTGCCGGAGCGGTACTTTCGTCAGGGTGATCTGTAGTACCGGCTATAGAAATATACCCGGAACTACCACCAGGCTACGCCCTTGTACCGCTTCAAAACCGAGAAGAATGCCCCCCCCCCCTGAGCAGTGGTTGCCCTGGTACATGGAGCGGCAGTGTTGCTCCAAACTAGGAGCGGTACAACCGGCTGGGTGCCTAGCAGAAGTCCCAAGCGGTACAACCGCTGGGCAAAGCGGTACAACCGAGTGTGTAATTTCAGCACATGTTAGAGTTGGATTGTTTCCTCGAAAACGGATAGGAAGGCAATGTGGGTGCAATATGAGTTTTGTGTACGTGATTTGGTTCCACCCGTACTTTCCAACGCGCGCTCCCTCTTAATAGTACGGATTTTCTTTGATCAAAGAAATAAAAGTGTCGAAAATATGCATGTGTAGCTCAAGCACACGGATAGTCCACAAATTGCATTGTCGTCAACACCAAAATACTAGGGAGGGAAATGCCCTTTCAGGGGCGATGTCGGGATCTGCTCAGATTGTGGCATTCGATGCAGGGCAGTGACAGCTATGTGTAGTAGCGGATGGAGGGGTAGAAATAGGGTGGTTGGGCAGATGAAGGACTGGCGACGTGTCGATGAAGGGCCAATCGGAGGGCAACACTATGATGGATGGCTCGTCGAAGGGGTGGCGCCACCCAGCGAGCCAACCCTAGTTCCTAGTTGCGGCATGCTGCTTCTGTTTTCTTATGGGGCAAGGAGGAGTTCGGGGTCCTTACGTGGTCTTATGATTTTCAAGGGAACGAGGAGAGTTGTTCAGCCGCTACCATCACGCACACTGTGAAGTAAAAGAACGAAAAAAAAATCCACTTACCAGTGTCAAAGGTGGTAAATACATCCCAACTTGTAGGGAGCATAAAAATAGTTTGTTAAGAGAAATGTTGGGGCATGGCAGCAGTGAAAATTGCACTACGAGAAGTCACAGATCTTACGGAGTTGGTTTTGCTGGAGACCCTCTTTGGTTTAGCTTATAGGTTTTGTACCTAGAACTTGGCGAATTTTTGTCCAAAAAGACCACTTCCTAGTGCAATTAACAGAAAGGACCACATCTAGATCAAATTGCCAGAAAAATGCCATCCGAGCCGTGGCGGTAGGCACGCCAGCCAACACATGGCAACTACTGCCACGCTCGGAGGTGACAACCCCTGCCGCCACAGCTCCAGGTGGCAGGCACTGCATTACAGGCCCAGGCGAACGGCGACGAAACTTGGCGAGTGGGGGCTAAATTTCGTGTTTTGACCTTTTTTGTAGTTTAGCCGGATCTGGCCCTGGTTCAAAATTATTTCGACATTTTACCCTTTCGCTATGGCCGCAATGTATGGCGGTAGGTTTGCATAGCCTACCGCCAGGACCTTCGGCAGTAGGGAGACGACAGATGCCGTCACGCAAACGACCAGGTGCTGACCTGGCAGACACCCTACCGCCAGAGAGGGCGGCGGTAGGATGTACAGACCTACCGCCGGAAGCCCTAGCGGTAGGGTGTGCAACCCTACCGCAGGTCAACTGCCACTTCTGGTCACAGGACCCATGGCCGTGGGGTGAGGCCCCCTGCCGCCTTAGTCCGTAGCGGTAGGCTGGGTAAATGTACCGCCAAATGCGCCGGCAGTAGGGTCCCATCATAGTGCATTTGTTTCACAGTTTGTATTTTGAAGTAGTTGTTGAAGAAACTATGCTCTTTTCAATGTTGTAGTGACTGGCATGAAGTTAACTTAATGTTAAAACTGAATTTGACAGACAAACTTGTGAAAAAACTGAATTTGACAGCACATAATTTCATATTCATTGAGAACATAATCGAAAAGCACAAGGCATTACACGAGGCACATAGTTTCATATTCATTGAGAACATAATTAAAAGGCACAAGACAAACTAATAGGACGATCTTCAAACAAGTTCAGGGAGCGGGAAGACATCTTTAGAGCTCGTTGTATGTTAGCCCTGGCCATGGAGACAGAAACAACAACAGATCCACCGGTTCATGCGGAGGCGGAACGCTGGTCAGCATCCGACAGTTCAAGCACTCCCACCTTGCCTTGCCCGCTGGAGTTTTCGCCTCTGCCCTTCCCCAGTTGATGTCGAAAGCTGATGCACTTGGGGTGGCATCTTGGCTCTCTCCTCCGCATTGCTCTCAAAGTAGATTCTCCGGCCAAAATTGCGCAGCTCCTAGTCGGCATGTTGCTTGGCAACTTCAATTCACCCTTCCCGACGGAAACGGGAGATAGTTGGATCTGCCTCCATCTTTACCTTCACACTCTTCCACTCCTTCACGCTCTACGACCAACACTTTACATTGTCGAGGATCCGCTCTGCCCTCTTGTGCCACCACATTACCCTCGTCGCCTCTAGGACCTCGTCTGAGACAGATCCCACCGGCTGAAGTTGCTCGGGGAAGGCCTCGTACATGTACGAGAGCGACATCTATGGCGGAATGTGCTCCACGGTTCCGTACCTAAACCTAGGAAATATGAGTTAATCTTTCAATAAGCATATGAAGATTTTTTAACATGAACATGAATTAGGGTTTGTAACATGAATTAGGGTTTGTAACATGAACATGAACATCAATCAGGGTTTGTAACATAAACAAAGTACATCATATCAATTAGGGTTCATCATTATTTTTTTAAACATGGACATGATTTTTTAACATGAATATGAATTAGGGTTCATCATATCAACATGCATCATCACATCTAAATAAAATCCACCAACAGTTTTACATATCAAACTAAATTGACTCAAACTAAATCATTCCTAAACTACAAAAAAACTCAAATCAAGTTCAAAAACGGGAGTGATTTGACTCAAACTAAGAGGAGGGATCGGAGGAGCTTACGATTCCCGTTTCGGGGCCATCTCGATCCACAAAATAGGTGAAGGAATGAAGAAGGTCCGAGAGGGAGTAGAGGAGATGAGAGAGGGGGCGAGAGGAAGAAGAAGAGACAAGAGGAAGAAGAATGGGCGGCTGAGTGGGGGGATAAGGGGCGTGGTGGGGCGGGCGGCCCATGGCATATAAAAAGGCCCCCAGTCCTACCGCCAGAGGGAACAACGATAGGGTTTGTAGTCCTACCGCCATGGCCCCTAGCGGTAGGGTGTGCAACTCTACCGTAGTTCTGTTGGTATTTTTTGTCACAATACACATGCGCGTGGGGTTAGGCCCCCTACCGCCAGAGGCTTCGGCGATAGGTTATGGAAACCTACCGCCCCAATCCCCGGCGGTAGGTCCTGATCATAGTGCATTTTTTAAACATAACTTGTATTGTCTTCAGTTTTTTGCACATAACAATTCCAATACTTAAAACAATAAGCATATGTATCACATATATGAAGAATAGCTCATGAGCAAATGGTTCAACTAAGAAAGATGGTTTATATAGCAAGCACACATCCACAAATGTTTCACGAAGTTTGTACATAGCAAAGTTCAACAATTAAGAAATAGTTTCACGAAGCAAACATATAATGTTTAACTAGTTCGACGGCACGGCAGCCAAGGTTCGGCATATTCCAGGCACTTGCTCCGGTACTCCAGGAGCCATGAGAGTGGTACACCAGAAGTCCAGTTTTTCTTAGTGGGGGTGGGGGGTGGCAGTCGCCGATGAGGGCGACAACCCTATCGTGCCAGCTCGTCCGCTCCACTCGTCCTGTGAGAGCACGACCCTTGAGAGGTATGATCGTAATCATCCCCCAATCCTGGAGGGTCACGGTCATCTCCCCACATGGAAGATGGAAGTTGTGCGTCTCTAGCCGCCACCGGTCGATCAAAGGCGTGAGAGCTGAATGGACGACCGTCGGCGGCTTACACTTGAACTGCAGGACGAAACCCAATAGTCGGGCTCTCCTGTAGAACAGTGTGCACCACTCGTTGTACTCCATCTTAACGGTCGTCTTGTGAGCCCTCATCCGCAATGGCGGGAGCATCTGTGAAAATCAAGAACCAAACCATAATTAGCATAGACATAACAGTTAGCAACTTTTTTTCATCAATTCGAAAGATTTGGTTTAAGAATGGTAATTGCCACTCCATTCTCAATGAAACGGGCACGGTGACCCTGGTCGAACCTAGGGTCAAGCATGGTGTACTTAATGTCGATGTCGTCCGCAAGAGGTGGCCTCCTAAAAAATTGCATAAACATAAGCATAAGCATATCAAAAGCATTTGTAACATGAACTAGGGTTCATCATGAACTAGGAAACATATAGGTCATGCATCATATCATATCATATCATACCAAGGTTCAAATGCATCATATCATATCATATCATATCATACCAAGGTTCAAATGCATCATATCATATCATATTTCTCCAACAACATCCAACATGCATCATATCATATTTTTTTCAAAAACAAAAAACATGAACTAGGGTTCATCTTGAGGGGTTCACCATTTTTATTCCAGTAAAATCCACTACTTGCATCATATAACATCCACATGCATCCTATATCACAACAAATATCTCCAATATTCATCATTTCATAAAAAAAATTAACACAAAAAATTATGAACTAGGTTCATCTTGAGGGCTCAACATTTTTTCTCCACCTACATCCACTACTTGCATCATAGCATATCAACATGCATCATCATATCACAACAAATTCCTCCAACATGCATCATATCAAAAAAAAATCCTCCAAAAATAATATGAACTAGGGTTCATCTTCACATAAGCATACCAACTAGTGACTAGAGTTCATATCTAACACATGATAACATCTACAATCAACCTAAATCAATCCTAGGGTTCAAATTTTTTTAATGTACTTCAAAAAGAGGAGTGATTTGAATCAAATAATGCGATGAATCGGAAGCTATTTGACAAAAACTAACTGGAGGGATCGAAGGAGCTTACTTTTCTTTCTTCGGGGCCATCTCGATCTGCAAAAATGGTGAAGAAACGATGAAGATCGGAGGGGGGAGTGGAGGAGATGAGAGAGGGGCGAGAGGAATTGCTCTGTTCTTGGAGGGCGACCGGGTGGGGGAGAAGGGGGTGGGGCGGCCGGCCCGCGGGCTTATAAGTGTCCATATCCTACCGCCAGGGACCCCGGCGGTAGGTTCAGATAGCCTACCACCAGGATCAGCGGTGGTAGGGTGGGACGGAGGCCGTTAAAGCCTGCTGACGTGGATAACTTTCCTACCGCCGCAGGTTCTGGCGATAGGCTAGGTAATCCTACCATCGGTCCTCATGGCGGTAGGAAAAAGGATCAGATTTTTTAAAAAGATCAAATAGGGGTTAGATCTGGACAAACTACAAAGAAAGGGTCAAAACATGAAATTTAACCGCGAGTGGGCACTATTGGACACAGCAGGCGGTTGGCAGTGGACGGTAGGCCCTGCCGCCACGCACCTAGGCGGCAGGCACATGCATGTTGCGACACCCATTCTAGCAGTAGCACTATGTGGCTAGCTAGCTAGGTACCGTGCCACTCTCGGCTTCTATCTACAAAGATTGTTTTAACTACTAACACTCTGTACTATCCAATTTGTTTTCTGCGGAAGATAAACAAACGCCGGCCAACAAATGAAGATGTAACACACTTTAGGAACTCACTGCCCCGAAAATTAGATAGAAATACCGTAGTTTATATACTTACCCAAACCTCATTAAGTCAAAACCTGGATGACCACCTAAAAGATCAAGGATGTCGCCTAGAGGAGGGGGGGGGGTGAATAGGCGCTTTAAAAAAAATTACGGTTTAGGCTTGAACAAATGCGGAATAAACCTAGCGGTTAATTTGTTAAGCACAAAACCTACAACAACTAGGCTCACCTATGTGCACCAACAACTTATGCTAAGCAAGCTAAACAACTAAGTGATAGCAAGATATATGACAAGAAACAATATGGCTATCACAAAGTAAAGTGCATAAGTAAAGGGCTCAGGTAAGAGATAACCGAGGCATGCGGAGACGACAATGTATCCCTAAGTTCATACCCTTGTGGATGCTAATCTCCGTTTGGAGCGGTGTGGAGGCACAATGCTCCCCAAGAAGCCACTAGGGCCACCGTAATCTCCTCACGCCCTCGCACAATGCAAGATGCAGTGATTCCACTAAGGGACCCTTGAGGGCGGTCACCGAACCCGTACAAATGGAGACCCTTGGGGGCGGTCACCGAACCCGTACACTTTGGCAACCCTTGGGGGCGGTCACCGGTACCCGTCAAATTGCTCGGGGCGATCTCCACAACCTAATTGGAGACCCCGGCGCTTTCCCGGAGCTTTACACCACAATGATTGAGCTCCAAACAATACCAACCGTCTAGGGCACCAAGGCACCCAAGAGGAAACAAGTTCAATGGTACCAAGAACCCAAGAGTAATAAGCTTCTCAACTTGTAACTTCCACGTATCACGTGGACAACTCAAACCGATGCACCAAATGCAATGGCAAGGGCACACGGAGTGCCCAAATCCTTCTCTCTCAAATCCCACCGAAGCAACTAATGCTAGGGAGCAAGATGAGAGGAAGAACAAGAAGGACAACACCAAGAACTCCAAGATCTAGATCCAATGGGTTCCCCTCACATAGAGGAGAAAGTGATTGGTGGAAATGTGGATCTAGATCTCCTCTCTCTTTTCCCTAAAAAACTAGCAAGAATCCATGGAGGGATTGAGAGTTAACAAGCTCGGAGAAGGTCAACAATGGGGGAAGAACACGAGCTCAAAGGATAAGGTTCATTAGGGAAGAAGACCCCCTTTTATAGGAGGGGAAAAATCCAACCGTTATGTGCTCAGCTCGCACACGAGCGGTACTACCGCTCGGGCGAAAGAAGCAGGGAAAAGGAGCAACAAAACAAGAACCTTGGGGCGGTAGTACCGCTTACAAGCGGTACTACCGCTGGAGGAGTAGAGCACGGGACCAAAGGAGACAGGACAGAGCAGATTACGGTGGCAGTAGTGCAATAGCGGTACTAGCGCCCGATCGGAGCGGTACTACCGCTTATAGGCGGTACTACCGTCGATTCTGGGCGGCACTACCGCTTATAGGTGAAACTGCCATGCCTTACTGCCGCGCAACTACTGCTGAACCCGACACGAAAAGAGCAGACACAAAAACGAGGCGGTAGTAGAGCGGCACAGGAGCGGTACTACCGCTTGACGCTACAAGCGGTACTACCGCTGGCTACGCGGTACTACCGCTGGGAGAAAAGCAGAACTGCCATAACTTCTTCATATGAGCTCCGAATTGAGCAAACTCAAGCTTGTTGGATATAGTAAGAAGAGGCAGAGGAGGTATGCCTAAGATATAGAGGAGTGAACACTCCAACAGAGAAGAACCGGCATAACCTCCAACATCGAAAACATCATAGAAGAAGCATGTGAACTCTGTTTTTAATGAACTCGAGCTTGTCAACAAGATGACCAAAAGCTCCAAGACTCACAAAGAGAACCAAACAAGAACCAAGAAAGATTATGCAAGGATGCAATGGTTTGAGCTCTCTACGAATGATATGATCAAGTTACTCATCGAGAGCCCCCCTTGATAGTACGGCAATCGAACCTAAAACCCGGTCTTCCAACTACCATCATGAGACCGGTAAAATGGAAAACCTATCAAGGGCAAACCTTTGCCTTGCACATGGTCCACTTGAGCTAGATGATGACGATCTTGACTCCCTCAAGTTGAACCACCTTTCTTGATTGCGTTGTTTCGATGAAGACTAGTTGATTGCTCCCCCATACTCCACTATGGGTGAGCCACTCTTCCGCACATCTTCACAAGTCCATTGTCACCACAATGGACGGTAAGCTTCAAGCATTTGATCTCTTCATGATGCTTCACTTGAACTTGCACACCACAACCTAACCCCACACAGAACTCTCACGAAGATCATGGGTTAGTACACGAAGCGTAATTGACAATGCTTACCATCGCTTGATCCCTCTCGGTACATCTTCTATGCTTTGAGTGTTAATCAACTTGATTCACTCTTTGACTTAGTCTTGATCAACCTCTCACATGACCAATCTTTAGGTAATTCCTTGAATGGCACCTTGGTCATCACAAACTCTCCTTGAAACCAAGAAATGGACTCCAAGAAAAGCCTATGGGCAAATCCTTCAAATAAAACTCAAGGCAACCATTAGTCCATAGAGATTGTCATTAATTACCAAAACCAAACATGGGGGCACCGCATGTTCTTTCACCACCTGCGTCGACCAGCTTTCCTGCATGCATGCGCCTACCGCCAGGCTGCATGGCAGAAGGCCGGCCCACTGCGTGCCGCCTGGTTGTATGGCGGTAGGGCCCACTGGCCAATCCCGTTCCATCGTCATTTGTTTGGGCCTGTAACACAGCGCCTGCCGCCTAGCCCTGTGGCGACACATGTTGCCGCCTTCGCACGTGGCAGCAGGTGCCACGTGTCGGCTGGCGCGCCTGCAGCCACGGCTTGGGTGGTATTTACTGGCAATCTGATCTGGGGGTAGTATTTTCTGTCAATTGCACTGGATAGGTGGTCCTTTTGGACAAAAATTTAGAACTTGGCAGCTGAACCGAACAGCCATGACCCAGGATGTTGTGTGCTCAAATGATTCATCTCCTATACAAGTATTAATTGTGACTTTTTAGTTAAATCAAATATGAATTGCATATGCTCTCAAAAGTTTTCTGAATTTTCACCGGGGGGAGATTTCCCGCCTGAATAGTATTCATTTTCCTATAAGGCTTTGCAACCCGTTGCAAGACAGGTTCAAGTGAACCAGATTTACAGGGGGACAAGGGAGAAGAGATTAACAGAAAACAACTCACGCCAACAACACATATAACAGGGTAAACAACGAGGGAAAACACAACAAAGAGCACCGTAGGAGAAATCTGTTGGGGAACGTAGTAATTTCAAAAAATTTCTACGCACACGCAAGATCATGGTGATGCATAGCAACGAGAGGGGAGAGTGTTGTCTACGTGCCCTCGTAGACCGAAGCGGAAGTGTTGACACAACGTAGAGGAAGTAGTCGTACGTCTTCACGACCCGACCGATCCAAGTACCGAACGTACGGCACCTCCGAGTTCAGCACACGTTCAGCTCGATGACGATCCCCGGACTCCGATCCAGCAAAGTGTCGGGGATGAGTTCCGTCAGCACGACGGCGTGGTGACGATGATGATGCTCTACCGGCGCAGGGCTTCGCCTAAACTCCGCGACGATATGACCGAGGTGGAATATGGTGGAGGGGGGCACCGCACACGGCTAAGGAACGATCCATAGATCAACTTGTGTTGTGCCTAGAGGTGCCCCCCTGCCCCCGTATATAAAGGAGCAAGGGGGGAGGGGGCGGCCGGCCTAGGAGGGGCGCGCCAAGGGGAGTCCTACTCCCACCGGGAGTAGGACTCCCTCCTTCCTTGTTGGAGTAGGAGAAGGGGGAAAGAGGGGGAGAGGAGGAAGGAAAAGGGGTCCGCACCCCTTGTCCAATTCGGACCAGAGGGGGGCTGCGTGCCTCCTTCCTTTCGGCCTCTCTCCTCTATTCCCGTATGGCCCAATAAGGCCCATATACTCCCTGGCGAATTCCCGTAACTCTTCGGTACTCCAAAAAATACCCGAATCACTCGGAACCTTTCCGAACTCCGAATATAGTCGTCCAATATATCGACCTTTACGTCTCGACCATTTCGAGACTCTTCGTCATGTCCCTGATCTCATCCGGGACTCCGAACTCCTTCGGTACATCAAAACTCATAAACTCATAATATAACTGTCATCGAAACCTTAAGCGTGCGGACCCTACGGGTTTGAGAACTATGTAGACATGACCTAGAACTATTCTTGGTCAATAACCAATAGCGGAACCTGGATGCCCATAATGGTTCCTACATATTCTACGAAGATCTTTATCGGTCAAATCGCATAACAACATACGTTGTTCCCTTTGTCATCGGTATGTTACTTGCCCGAGATTTGATCGTCGGTATCCAATACCTAGTTCAATCTCGTTACCGGCAAGTCTCTTTACTCGTTACATAATGCATCATCCCGTAACCAACTCATTGGTCACATTGCTTGCAAGGCTTATAGTGATGTGCATTACCGAGAGGGCCCAGAGATACCTCTCCGACAATCGGAGTGACAAAACCTAATCTCGAAATACGCCAACTCAACATGTACCTTCGGAGACACCTGTAGTACTCCTTTATAATCACCCAGTTACGTTGTGACGTTTGGTAGTACCCAAAGTGTTCCTCCGGTAAACGGGAGTTGCATAATCTCATAGTTACAGGAACATGTATAAGTCATGAAGAAAGCAATAGCAATATACTAAACGATCAAGTGCTAGGCTAACGGAATGGGTCATGTCAATCACATCATTCTCCTAATGATGTGATCCCATTAATCAAATGACAACACATGTCTATGGTTAGGGAACATAACCATCTTTGATTAATGAGCTAGTCAAGTAGAGGCATACTAGTGACTATATGTTTGTCTATGTATTCACACATGTATCATGTTTCCGGTTAATACAATTCTAGCATGAATAATAAACATTTATCATGAAATAAGGAAATAAATAATAACTTTATTATTGCCTCTAGGGTATATTTCCTTCAGTCTCCCACTTGCACTAGAGTCAATAATCTAGTTCACATCGCAATGTGATTTAACACCAATATTCACATCTGCATGTGATTAATACCCATAGTTCACATCATCATGTGATCAACACCTAAAGGGTTTACTAGAGTCAATAATCTAGTTCACACCGCTATGTGATTACCACCCAAAAGAGTACTAAGGTATGATCATGTTTTGCTCGTGAGAGAAGCTTAGTCAACGGGTCTGTCATATTCAGAGCCGTATGTATTTCGCAAATATTCTATGTCCACAATGCGCTGCACGGAGCTACTCTAGCTAATTGCTCCCACTTTCAATATGTATCCAGATTGAGACTTAGAGTCATCCGGATTGGTGTAAAAGATTGCATTGTTGTAACTTTAACGATGGGCTCTTTTATCACCTCCATAATCGAGAAACATCTCCTTAGTCCTCACTAAGGATATTCTTGACCCATGTCCAGTGATCTACTTATTAGATCAAAATTCTATTCCTTTGCCAAACACAGAGCAAGGTATACAATAGGTCTGGTTCACAGCATAGCATACTTTATAGAACCTATGACTGAGGCATAGGGAATGACTTTTCATTCTCTTTCTATTTTCTGCAATGGTCGGGTCTTGAGTCTTACTCAACTTCACACCTTGTAACACAAGCAAGAACTCCTTCTTTGGCTGTTCCATTTTGAACTATTTCAAAAATTTATCAAGGTATGTACTCATTGAAAAATCTTATCAAGCGTCTTGATCTATCTATATAGATCTTGATGCTCAATGTGTAAGCAGCTTCACCGAGGTCTTGCTTTGAAAAACTCTTATTCAAGTATCCTTTCATGCTACCCAGAATTTCCATATCATTTCCAATTAACAATATGTCATCCACATATAATATTAGAAATGCTACAGAGCTCCCACTCACTTTCTTGTAAATACAGGCTTCTTCAAAAAGTCTGTATAAAACCATATGCTTTGATCAACTCATCAAAGCATATATTCCAACTCCGAGATGCTTGCACCAGTCCATAGATGGATCGCTAGAGCTTGCACAATTTGTTAGCACCTTTAGGATTGACAAAACCTTCTGGTTGCATCATATACAACTCTTCTTTAAGAAAACCATTAAGGAATGCAGTTTTGTTTATCCATTTGCCAGATTTCATAAAATGTGGCAATTGCTAACATGATTCAGACAGACTTAAGCATAGATACGAGTGAAAAACTCTCATCGTAGTCAACACCTTGAACTTGTCGAAAACCTTTTGCGACAATTCTAGCTTTGTAGATAGTAACACTATCAGCGTCCGTCTTCCTCTTAAAGATCCATTTAATCTCAATGTCTCGCCGATCATTGGGCAAGTCAATCAAAGTCCATACTTTGTTTTCATACATGGATCTTATCTCAGATCTCATGGCCTCTAGCCATTTTGCGGAATCTGGGCTCACCATCGCTTCTTCATAGTTCGTAGGTTCGTCATGGTCTAGTAACATAACTTCCAGAACAGGATTACCGTACCACTCTGGTGCGGATCTTACTCTGTAAGACCTACGAGATTCTGTAGTAACTTAATCTGAAGTTTCATGATCATCATCATTAACTTCCTCACTAATTGGTGTAGTAGTCACAGGAATAGATTTCTGTGATGAACTACTCTCAAATGAGGGAGCAGGTATAGTTACCACATCAAGTTCTACTTTCCTCCCACTCACTTCTTTCAAGAGAAACTCCTTCTCTAGAAAGGATCCATTCTTAGCAACGAATGTTTTGCCTTCGGATCTGTGATAGAAGGTGTACCCAACAGTTTCCTTTGGGTATTCTATGAAGACGCACTTCTCCGATTTGGGTTCGAGCTTATCAGGTTGAAAACCTTTTTCATATAAGCATCGCAACTCCAAACTTTAAGAAATGACAGCTTAGGTTTACTGCTAAACCATAGTTCATACGGTGTCGTCTCAACGGATTTAGATGATGCCCTTTTTAAACGTGAATGCAGCTGTCTCTAATGCACAACCCAAAATGATAGTGGTAAAACTGATAAGAGACATCATAGATCGCACCATATCCAATAAAGTGCGGTTACGATGTTCGGACACACCATAACGTTGTGGTGTTCTAGGTGGCGTGAGCTGTGAAACTATTCCACATTGTTTTAATTGAAGACCAAACTCGTAACTCAAATATTCGTCTCCACGATCAGATCGTAGAAACTTTATTTTCTTGTTACGATGATTTTTCCACTTCACTCTGAAATTCTTTGAACTTTTCAATTATTTCAGACTTATGTTTCATCAAGTAGATATACCCATATCTGCTCAAATCATTTTGTGAAGGTCAGAAAATAATGATACTTGCCACGAGCATCAACACTCATTGGATCGCATACATCGGTATGTATTATTTCCAATAAGTCAGTAGCTTGTTCCATTGTTCCGGAGAACGGAGTTTTAGTCATCTTGCCCAAAAGGCACGGTTCGCAAGCATCAAATGATTCATAACCAAGTGATTCCGAAAATCCATTTTTATGGAGTTTCTTCATAAGCTTTACACCGATATGACCCAAACGGCAGTTCCACAAATAAGTTGCACTATCATTATTAACTTTGCATCTTTTGGCATCAATATTATGAATATGTGTATCACTATGATCGAGATCCAATAAACTATTTTCATTGGGTGTATAACCATCGAAGGTCTTATTCATGTAAACAGAATAACAATTATTCTCTAACTTTAAATGAATAACCGTATCGCAATAAACACGATCAAATCATGTTCATGCTCAACGCAAATGCCAAATAACATTTATTTAGGTTTAACACAAATCCCGAAAGTATAGGGAGTGTGCGATGATGATCATATCAATCTTGGAACTACTTCCAACACTCATCGTCACTTCCCCTTCAACTAGTCTCTGTTTATTCTGTAACTCCTGTTTCGAGTTACTAATCTTAGCAACCGAACAAGTATCAAATACTCAGGAGCTACTATAAACACTAGTAAGGCACACATCAATAACCTGTATATCAAATATACCCTTGTTCACTTTGCCATCCTACTTATCCACCAAATATTCAGGGCATTTCCGCTTCTAGTGACCATTTCCTTTGCAGTATAATCACTCAGTTTCAGGCTTTGGTCCAGCTTTGGACTTCTTCATGGGAGTAACAACTTGCTTGCCATTCTACTTGAAGTTCCCTTTCTTTTCCTTTGCCCTTTTCTTGAAACTAGTGACCTTGTCAATCATTAACACTTGATGCTCTTTCTTGATTTCTACCTTCGTCGATTTCAACATCACGAAGAGCTCGGGAATCGTTTTCGTCATCCCTTGCATACTATAGTTCATCACGAAGTTCTAGTAACTTGGTGATGGTGACTAGGGAACTCTGTCAATCACTATCTTATCTGGAAGATTAACTCCCACTTGGTTCAAGCGATTGTAGTACCCAGACAATCTGAGCACCTGCTCACTAGTTGAGCGATTCTCCTCCATCTTTTAGCTATAGAACTTGTTGGAGACTTCATATCTCTTCAACTCGGGTATTTGCTTGAAATATTAACTTCAATTCCTGGAACATCTCATATGGTCCATGACGTTCAAAACGTCTTTGAAGTCCCGATTCTAAGCCGTTAAGCATGGTGCACTAAACTATCAAGTAGTCTTCATATTGAGCTAGCCAAACGTTTATAACGTCTGCATCTGCTCCTGCAATAAGTCTGTCATCTAGCGGTGCATTAAGGACATAATTCTTCTGTGCAGCAATGAGGATAAACCTCAGATCACGGATCCAATCCGCATCATTGCTACTAACATCTTTCAACACAATTTTCTCTAGGAACATATCAAAATAAACATATGAAAGCAACAACGCAAGCTATTGATCTACAACATAATTTGCAAAATACTACCAGGACTAAGTTCATGATAAATTTAAGTTCAATTAATCATATTACTTAAGAACTCCCACTTAGATAGACATCTCTCTAGTCATCTAAGTGATCACGTGATCCAAATCAACTAAACCATGTCCGATCATCACGTGAGATGGAGTAGTTTCAATGGTGAACATCACTATGTTGATCATATATACTATATGATTCACGCTCGACCTTTCGGTCTTCGTGTTCCGAGGCCATATCTGTATATGCTAGGCTTGTCAAGTATGACCTGAGTATTCCGCGTGTGCAACTGTTTTGCATTCGTTGTATTTGAACGTAGAGCCTATCACACCCGATCATCACGTGGTGTCTCAGCACGAAGAACTTTCGCAACGGTGCATACTCAGGAAGAACACTTCTTGATTATTAGTGAGAGATCATCTTAAAATGCTACCGTCAATCAAAGCAAGATAAGATGCATAACAGATAAACATCATATGCAATCAAAATATGTGACATGATAAGGCCATGATCATCTTGCGCCTTTGATCTCCATCTCCAAAGTACTGTCATGATCTCTATTGTCACCAGCACGACACCATGATCTTCATCATCTTGATCTATATCAATATGTCATCGCATGGTCGTCTCGCCAACTATTGCTCTTGCAACTATTGCTATCGCATAGCGATAAAGTAAAGCAATTATTTGGCACTTGCATCTTATGCAACAAAGAGACAACCATATGGCTTCTGCCAGTTGTCAATAACTTCAACAAAACATGATCATCTCATACAACAACTTATATCTCATCACGTCTTGACCATATCACATCACAATATGCCCTGCAAAAACAAGTTAGACGTCCTCTACTTTGTTGTAGCAAGTTTTACGTGGCTGCTACGGGCTTAGCAAGAACCGTTCTTACCTACGCATCAAAACCACAACGATAGCTTGTCAAGTTGGTGCTGTTTTAACCTTCGCAAGGACCGGGCGTAGCCACACTCGATTCAACTAAAGTTGGAGAAACTGACACCCGCCAGCCACCTGTGTGCAAAGCACGTCGGTAGAACCAGTCTCGCGTAAGCGTACGCGTAATGTCGGCCCGGGCCGCTTCATCCAACAATACCGCTGAACCAAAGTATGACATGCTAGTAAGCAGTATGACTTATATCGCCCACAACTCACTTGTGTTCTACTCGTACATATAACATCTACGCATAAAACCTAGGCTCGGATGCCACTGTTGGGGAACGTAGTAATTTCAAAAATTTCCTACGCACACGCAAGATCATGGTGATGCATAGCAACGAGAGGGGAGAGTGTTGTCTACGTACCCTCATAGACCGAAGCGGAAGCGTTGACACAACGTAGAGGAAGTAGTCGTACGTCTTCACGATCCGATCGATCCAAGTAACAAACGTACGGCACCTCCGAGTTCAGCACACATTCAGCTCGATGACGATCCCCGGACTCCGATCCAGCAAAGTGTCGGGGATGAGTTCCGTCAGCACGACGGCGTGGTGATGATGATGATGCTCTACCGGCGCAGGGCTTCGCCTAAACTCCGCGATGATATGACCGAGGTGGAATATGGTGGAGGGGGGCACCGCACACGGCTAAGGAACGATCCGTAGATCAACTTGTGTTGTGCCTAGAGGTTCCCCCCTGCCTCCGTATATAAAGGAGCAAGGGGGGAGGGGGCGGCCGGCCTAGAAGGGGCGCGCCAAGGGGAGTCCTACTCCCACCGGGAGTAGGACTCCCTCCTTCCTTGTTGGAGTAGGAGAAGGGGGAAAGAGGGGGATACGAGGAAGGAAAAGGGGGTCGCACCCCTTGTCCAATTCGGACTAGAGGGGGGCTGCGTGCCTCCTTCCTTTCGGCCTCTCTCCTCTATTCCCGTATGGCCCAATAAGGCCCATATACTCCCCGGCGAATTCCCGTAACTATCCGATACTCCGAAAAATACCCGAATCACTCGGAACCTTTTCGAACTCCGAATATAGTCGTCCAATATATCGATCTTTACGTCTCGACCATTTCGAGACTCCTCGTCATGTCCCCGATCTCATCCGGGACTCCGAACTCCTTCGGTACATCAAAACTCATAAACTCATAATATAACTGTCATCGAAACCTTAAGCGTGCGGACCCTACGGGTTCGAGAACTATGTAGACATGACCTAGAACTATTCTTGGTCAATAACCAATAGCGGAACCTGGATGCCCATATTGGTTCCTATATATTCTACGAAGATCTTTATCGGTCAAACCGCATAACAACATACGTTGTTCCCTTTGTCATCGGTATGTTACTTGCCCGAGATTTGATCGTCGGTATCGAATACCTAGTTCAATCTCGTTACCGGCAAGTCTCTTTACTCGTTACGTAATGCATCATCCCGTAACCAACTCATTGGTCACATTGCTTGCAAGGCTTATAGTGATGTGCATTACCGAGAGGGCCCAGAGATACCTCTCCGACAATCGGAGTGACAAAACCTAATCTCGAAATACGCCAACTCAACATGTACCTTCGGAGACACCTGTAGTACTCCTTTATAATCACCCAGTTACGTTGTGACGTTTGGTAGTACCCAAAGTGTTCCTTCGGTATACGGGAGTTGCATAATCTCATAGTTACAGGAACATGTATAAGTCATGAAGAAAGCAATAGCAATATACTAAACGATCAAGTGCTAGGCTAACGGAATGGGTCATGTCAATCACATCATTCTCCCAATGATGTGATCCCATTAATCAAATGATAACACATGTTTATGGTTAGGAAACTTAACCATCTTTGATTAATGAGCTAGTCAAGTAGAGGCATACTAGTGACTATATGTTTGTCTATGTATTCACACATGTATCATGTTTCCGGTTAATACAATTCTAGCATGAATAATAAACATTTATCATGAAATAAGGAAATAAATAATAACTTTATTATTGCCTCTAGGGCATATTTCCTTCAAAATCTAACGACATTGGCCACCCGAACGAAACCATGACACTGCACCGTTGACGCAATCGAAAGGCTCCACACATCCGAGACTGCACAACACCGCGACACCACCTGTGTTGAGAGGCACATTCGAAGGGCCACGCGAGGCCGAGACAACGCCACGGCACCTGTGCGCCACCGGCATAGTCGAAGGGCATCACCTAGCAAACCAAACCGCAGCACTACATTGTCGGCGCTATCGAAAGCCCCCACACAACTGAGACTGCACGACGCCGTGACACCACCTGTGCCGGGGGTATATTTGAAAGGTTATGCGAGGCCGAGACGACGCCACAACACATGTGTGCCAATGGCATAGCCGCAGGGCACCGCCAAGCAGAGACGCACCAAGGAGCACTCAACACTACACACACCACCGTCGACCCTAGACCGGCCGCACCACCACCACCAACCACCCGCCTCAAACCAGCCAAACACCGCCGCAAGCCTTAGGCAAGCATCATGGAGCAACGTCTCCGAAGATAGGCGCCACCAAGGTGGTAAAAATGACGTCAAGGACGCCGCCGCCGTTCGATCCAGTAGCTGGATCTAAGGCTTTCACCCAGAGAACAAACAAACTAGGCGGGGAACCAATGCATCACACAACGATACCTCCAAGGAGGGATCCGACGCCAAAGGGCGTCGCTATCGCCGGTGCCGACCGAAGCCGACACATGGCTTTCACCCGTAGCATCCTCCGCGCCACCCTTTTGCAGAGCCACGTCGCTGCTGAGACCAGGGTCACCACCGCCCGGAGGCAACCAACCTCCTGCAATGATGGCTACCAAGCACCCGTAGAACCAACACCAGTCCGCCTAAGCAGTTATAAGGAGGTAGAACTGAGCAGGCGCGCCGGGGGTGCCAGATCCGCAGGAGGATGCGAGCAGAGGCACCTCGCACGACCGATCTGGATCTGGCCGGAAGAGAAGAAATGGATGGCCACTGGCCTGCCCGGCCCCACTCTGCCCGAGCAGCCGCAAGAGGTGGCCGGACCACCACGCCGAGGCTATGGATGCAACCTCGATGCCCAAAGGCAGCCGCTGGCGCGCCGGCCACCAAGGGGAGCGCCATGACCAGGCGCCGGCGAGCAGGCTGCGCGCCACCTCGATGCCCCCTGCTCCCCCAGCGCTCACCGCGCCCTTGGCAACGAGCTCGGGTATAGAAGCCACCGAGACGACCCCAGCCACCCGGCCACCACGCGTCCGCCGCCGATCTCCCCGAGCCACCTTCGGAGGCAGGGGCCGCCGCTACCGCGGCGAGGCCAGCGGCAACGGCGGAGGAGAGGAGGCGCACGGGAGGGGGGCGCCGGCGATTCGTGGAGTTCCCCCGAGCCGCCTGAGCAGAGCGACGTGGGGGCTTCTTTCAACACATCATATGCTCTCAAAATTTACCAAAGAAAGAGTGATATGTTGATGATCGTGAAGTTTTTCAAATTCGCATGGGCATGCAGCGGCCCGTACATATACTTTATGAGTCGTTGATTTGCACCGTGAGTTAAAAATACATAAATGGCTTAGCCTTTGATTATTGTGGGTATCCGTGATGTGTCGGCCACCTTTATCCCATGCATGCATGCTTTTGACTCAAACGGCTTGGTAGTTCCCCATTCTTCCCTTCAGAGTTACATTAAAAAAAGAACTCCTCATGCATGTCAAGATGGAGCTCCTCCCATTGTGCTTCATATTCTTGAAAGGCAAAATCTTGAGATCCGACATCTGTATAGTGCAAGAAAGTATCATCACTGAAACAACATGCATCAAAATTCAATAAGATAGGCACACATCATCTCAGAATTGCATTCAACAAGAAGAATTTGTGACAAAGATAGAAAAAGGAAGAAAAGAAAATTTTATACCTTTGTGACATTTCATCGAACATGTTGAGGATACCCATGGCTGCGGCCACAGGAGACGGAGACTCCTCCACGGACGTGTTGAAGGTGCCATCCATCGTGGTCCGGAAGGCGGCAGTGGTCACAGCGGGAATGTTCAGCATGGTGGTTGAGACTGCACGCACTTTT
>NC_041389.1:30287600-30340027 GCF_002162155.2 Triticum dicoccoides | reverse complement strand
GCACTTTTTTTTTTTTTTTTGCAACAGACGCTCGTTTGGTTTTCTAGTTCAAATGCCTAAGACACGATTTTTTTTCCAGCTATCCTGTCCTAGGTCACCTGTTGGAGATGCTCTCGGTTTAGCCGGAAGCATCGACGTCGGTGCTCCGAGGACACAATTGATGTCATCGGATCAGATCGTGGTTTCGGTAAAATATTATTTTGGTTCCTTCAGCTTTCGGCTGACTGCAAAAGATGCTGCTGCTTTAGTCCCTCTGGGCCAAAAATAAAAACAAACACAGAAGTTCGTAAAAAGGAACAAGTAGAGCTGGTTGCCCTTATTATTAGTTTCCTAGCTACAACTCTCGGTTGACCATTTGATTGTTGTTTCCCAACTTCGATATATTCTCAAATTCGAAGGAGATCATCGTGAATAGGAGACCACTGCGGATTCAATCTATTAAAAAAAATCAATCCGTACACGTCATGTATGATGTGGTATCCTTTCAGCATCGGAGCATGAGATCAGACAACACGCCACTGTTCGTGCTCGTGTACAGCCACTGCATATATTTTCCTTAAAATCACTATGAAATAGCGGGGGTTTATAGTAGTATTGGAAAAGTAGTTTTTCTCATAGCTTCATGCGAAGTTATAACAATTTTTTTATGCTCGGTCACTTTGCTTAGTTTACTGGTTCCGAAAAGTGGACAAGACCGGACACGAGAGCAGGAAAAAGGATGCTGACATGTCCTCTTTGCCCTGTACCTTTTCTTCATATGTTCGGCTTGGACCATGGGGAAATATCAACATGCTACCCTTCACATTCTATCATGCTTCAAATTTTGAAAATTTATATTTAAATGTTGCGAAAAATTCTAAAAAAACTGTGGATGTTTCGAAACTTGTGGACCATTCTTCTTCTTCCTAGCCAGTACACTCACACCATATGTCCTGTTGTGCATTGCCATGCAGGCACAAGTACTACGTTTTTAAATATAAGTGTTTTTTGAGATCGCCGCTCGCCGTCGTGGCCGCAACGAGGGAGGCGTCATCGTCCTCGAGGACAGCGACGACGACGCGCCGCCGCCGGCCAAACCAGTACGCCAGGGCGACCCCGGGCAGGGGTCCAGAAGGGACGGCCGCGGTGTGAAGAAGGAGGAGGACGACGACGCCGGCGACTTCGACGCCTTCAGCAAGCTCTTCGGCCTGTAGGCGCGGCAGCATCAGTTTTTTTTCTCTTTCTTTTAATAGATTAATGCTTTCAATATGCAAAAAGACTGTGGAACGCCTAAATATCGCCGAATCTATGTTGTGTTTGCCAAATTTTAACCAATTCCGTCTTTAAAAATATTTACAAAAGGGCGTCCGGGGACTACCTGGAAACGGCGGCTGGGAATCCGATACCCCCACGTTAAAATATCGCCGGTTCACCCCCAAGCAGTCCTTTTTTTAGCCCCTCGGGGGCGAACGGCTGGAGATGCTCTGAGCCTTTTTAGGTCTAGATGAACGGACCAAATGTTGCATTGACACTTTTGTGACCCATGATCCAACTCACTCCACGGTCCAGAAGCATAATCTATCGGTTCATGGGACAGCTGGCTGTGAACGGAAGGCAATCACGAGCAGGTTCACGGGACCGTCCTGATCTAGTTTGAGTGGTCAGCTGAACCACGCACGCCAAACGCATCAGATTCTGTTCCGCCAATGCTGTCGTCCAAGCAAGGAACAATGCACACCAGCTGGGCTGATGACAAGCACGACATGGTCGGTCGAGAAGCATCGCCGTACCGCCGGTGCCCCCGAGGGCGTGCGGACGTGTATAACACGGCTAGGGCTGTGCACATACTCCTCCTCTCACGATCCTCTCACATGCATGCATGTCAGGTTATGCAACAAACATTTTTGGCAGCTGCTGCTAAAATCGTTTTTTTCTTCTCGAGGTTTCGGGAGCCTACAAGATGCAGCTGCTTTGCTCCCTTTTAGCTAGACTTGAAGAAAAGAATAAAAACAGAGATCTAGTGCATAAAAGAGAATAAGCAGAGCTGATTCTTTATCCTTTTCCCTATAACTTTCGGTTGACCGTAAACGATTCTTTCCCAACATCTGAAGTCAGCATGATTCCCAAAATTCGAATGAGACCACTGACCCCAAAAAGGAAAACATTGCGCATCCACCTAACAGAAGTACCCTTTTTTTTTTCTTTTTTGCAAGATAACAGAAGTATCTATCTGAAAATCAGTCTGTACGTCTGGTACTATCCTCTCGGCTTCTGTTCCGTTCGTGTACAGCCACTACTTTATTATGCTTTGAATATTAAGAAGGTAGTTTTCTCGCTTGCTTCCTGGTGGATGTAACCATTTTCCTGCTCGACCACCTCAGTTAGTTTATTGGTCCTAGACTAGAAGTGGATCACATACGCTGCTGGCGTGGCACTTGCATCACATGTGGCTTTCTGCACGTATGCATGCACAAGTGGCTCGTGACAAAACGAAACACGCATGCATGCGGTCAAGGAAGCAGATCAAATGTCAGGTTATCTGCTCAGATGCGAGTTCAGACCAACCCATTTTAATTTCCTCTTCATGCAGCCAGTCGACGTCCATGCAGGAGGAGAGTTGGATACAGGATGTGGTCGGTGATCTCTCTTTCACGGCGCACATGTAGCTCATGCAGCTTAACCATGCTATACACTGTCCCACGAGATGAAAATTCGGCTGATGTTTTCACATGGCCGTGCGACCCTTCAGGAGTCTATACTACTACCTCCGTCCTGATTTATTGGTCCCTTCATATATAGCGTTACACTTTGATCATGATTTTAACTAAGAAAAATATGAATTATACATATCAAAAATAATTTCAACGGAAACTACGTTCAAATACGAATCAAATGATATAATTTTTGATAACATGCATTAACATTTTGTTATTTAAATCTATAATCAAATTTTAATACAAAATACAAAAGGGACCAATAAACCAGGACGGAGGTAGTACTAGATCTACCTACCGGAGGCTGTGCATGGGGAACGGGCACCGTTCAATGCATGTATCTGGAGGAGTTGGGCACCGCTCAAGTGCAAGCTATTCACTTGGCTAGCGGCGCAGCATCGGTTGTGGACCTCGTACAGGCGAGCCAGGCATGGTTTGCAAGATCATCCTCCCGCTTGCTACACATGCATGCTCGAAGAGGACAACATCGAGCACATTCTCATTCAATGTGTGTACACCTGCAAAGTTTGGTAGGGATGCCTTGACTACCTAAATTTCACCACAGGAAGGCCAACCCATGAAGCTACCCTGCTTGAGTGGTGGCTGCAAGAGAGGTCGAATTTTCATAGGGCAGATAAACGAGGTTTTGACACGTAATGTGAGGGTATTCAACGGGGCACACCAAGTCAAGAGAGCGCAAGAATTTACGACCACTATCATCAACGAGCTAGCTGATTGGAGACAAGCGGGTGTAGGAGTAGGTGCTTTACACCGTTTTGTGAGAGAATAGGCTTCTAGTTTTGGGGCGTTGGTGTGGAGTGGTTCTTACAGTGCGTAGATGTTCTCATCTTCACACGTTTTCTTGTAAATGTTTTCTCAGCTTTCTATAAAAATAAGGTACGTTTTTAGCGTACTCTCAAAAAAACATAAGGTCAGATCATGTTCTGCAAATGTTTGAAACCTCACCAGATAACAGTAGCACCTACTCTGCCAAAAAAATATACATGAATCAATATGTACGTAGTTCACATCATCTGCCGTGGTCGTTACAGGTTTAGAATTCTTATCAGGGTGAAAGCGCTTGCCGTTATTTGATCGTTCTGGCTTTGTAGAAAATATAAAGTTTTGAACAATAAAAGTACTTCTTTGATGGAGATTATTGCAGGTTATCTACATGTGTATCGGCACGTATCGTTTACGTTTTTCTCTACAACATGTGAAAGATCAAGACTTATTTAGGGAGGTGTGTACACGTTTGGAGCACACGACAAGGGATATTTTTACCTAACATGGATGACAACATGATTTTAGGATTGGCCCTCCTACAGTTTAGACGTCATACTCATGGGGCGTGTTTGTTTACCTGCATCGTTTTTTGCCACTTTGCATACTTGTCCCAGTTGCATCTGGCTGAGCATATGCAGGCAAAAAACCAACATCTGCATGTTGATTGGTTGCGTGCATTGCATCAAGGCCCAGCTGGGTGCATGTTGTTTGGTTGTCTGTGTTTGTGCTTCAGGTGTGAGTAGATGCAAAACACAGCTGTTTGGTTGTGTGCAGGTTTTTGATCTGCTCACCCCTTCAAAAGTGGTGGACTTACGACCCATTTGACAGCACGCAACACACTATGATCAACAGCAGTAGAAAAACAACAAGAACAAAGCAAAAACAAGCAAAGAACATGTGGATCATAAGCTACTAGGCATAAGTTTAAAACAGCAGGGCATCCCATGCCCCTCCTGGACCCCAGGGTGTTGCTCCCTAGGCAAAATATACATAAGTTGACAGCAAAAGGGACGAACGGGCTTAGTTCAAACCTACACTACTTCAGTTCAGACTGCGAGCATGAGAGATCAGACTTGACAGATGAACTAGAGGGCCTGAGTGATGTCGTCGACGCAGTTGTGCTTCATGCACCGGACTGTGCAGATGTAGAGCTGTTGGCGTTGAAGATCTGCACCTTCAGCCCCAGGCCGGAGAGCTTAAAGCTTACAAGGTCGCCAGGGACGACCTTATGCCGGCCGCAAAAGTACTCCTAACATCTCCCCACCAACATGTGCCCCCTGAACATCTGGACCTGCACCCAAAACTCACACCACCTGTTGGCGCATAGGCTAATGACGCGAGGAGGGCCACTGACCAGCCATTGCTTCATCACCGGCCTGAATTCACGCGGGACAATGAGCATGGCGATGTCCTCCCGGTCAGCGATCTGCACGTAGAACCTAATAGGTTCCCGTGGACCCTCCTCGTGGCCGGTCCTCAGCCTCCTGCCAGCGCCCAGTGGCATCCTCATGTACTCCACCCTGCCAGGGAGCACCACCCTCTTCAGCCACCTGTTGGTGGGGATCAGGTCCTTCGCCCCCTCTGCGTCGGTGACGACCTGCGCACCACTGCCGGCTATGTCCTCTTGGAAATATGCCCTAGAGGCAATAATAAATTGGTTATTATTATATTTCCTTGTTCATGATAATCGTTTATTATCCATGCTATAATTGTATTGATAGGAAACTCAGATACATGTGTGGGTACATAGACAACACCATGTCCCTAGTAAGCCTCTAATTGACTAGCTCGTTGATCAATAGATGGTTACGGTTTCCTGACCATGGACATTGGGTGTCGTTGATAACGGGATCACATCATTAGGAGAATGATGTGATGGACAAGACCCAATCCTAATCCTAGCACAAAGATCGTGTAGTTCGTATGGCTTTTCTAATGTCAAGTATCATTTCCTTAGACCATGAGATTGTGCAACTCCCGGATACCGTAGGAATGCTTTGGTTGTACCAAACGTCACAATGTAACTGGGTGGCTATAAAGGTGCACTACAGGTATCTCCGAAAGTGTCTGTTGGGTTGGCATGAATCGAGACTGGGATTTGTCACTCCGGTTGACGGAGAGGTATCTCTGGGCCCACTCGGTAGGACATCATCATAATGTGCACAATGTGACCAAGGGGTTGATCACGGGATGATGTGTTACGGAACGAGTAAAGAGACTTGCCGGTAACGAGATTGAACAAGGTATCGGCATACCGACGATCGAATCTCAGGCAAGTACAATACCGCTAGACAAAGGGAATTGTATACGGGATTGATTGAGTCCTTGACATCGTGGTTCATCCGATGAGATCATCGTGGAACATGTGGGAGCCAACATGGGTATCCAGATCCCGCTGTTGGTTATTGACCAGAGAACGTCTCGGTCATGTCTGCATGATTCCCGAACCCGTAGGGTCTACACACTTAAGGTTCGATGACGCTAGGGTTATAAAGGAAGTTTGTATGTGGTTACCGAATGTTGTTCGGAGTCCCGGATGAGATCCCGGACGTCACGAGGAGTTCCGAAATGGTCCGGAGGTAAAGATTTATATATGGAAAGTTGTTGTTCGGGTTCCGGGAAAAGTTCGGGTTTTTCCGGTATTGTACCGGGAAGCTTCCAGAAGGTTCTGGAGGATTCCGGAGGGGTCCGGAGGTCAGGAAATTGTTCCACCACGTCCAATACAGCAGCATGGGCTGTAGGGGGGCGCCCTAGCCTTAATGGGCCAGGGGCACCAGCCCCCCCAAGGCCCATGCGCATGGGAGAGGGGAAACCCTAAGGGAGAGGGCCTCAACTTGACTTGGGAGGCACTCCTCCCCCTTTGTCCGCCGCCCCCAACCCTAGATGAGATCTAGGGGGGCCGGCCCCCTCTCCCCCCCACCTATAAATAGTGGAGGGGTGGGAGGGCAGCCGCACCCAAGTTCTGGCGCAGCCCTTCCCCTCTCCCAAGTTCTTCTCCTCTCCCGCGGTGCTTGGCGAAGCCCTGCAGGATTGCCACTCTCCTCCACCACCACCACGCCGTTGTGCTCCTGCTGGACGGAGTCTTCCTCAACCTCTCCCTCTCTCCTTGCTGGATCAAGGCATGGGAGACGTCACCGGGTTGTACGTGTGTTGAACGTGGAGGTGCCGTCCGTTCGGCACTAGGATCTCCGGTGATTTGGATCACGACGAGTATGACTCCTTCAACCCCGTTCTCTTGAACGCTTCCGCTGAGCGATCTACGAGGGTGTGTAGATGCACTCTCCTTCCCCTCGTTGCTTGTTTCTCCATAGATAGATCTTGGTGACACGTAGGAAAATTTTGAATTTCTGCTACGTTCCCCAATAGTGGCACCATGAGCTAGGTCTATTGCGTAGATTCTTTGCACAAGTAGAACACAAAGTAGTTGTGGGCGTTGATTTTGTTCAATATGCTTACCGTTACTAGTCCAATCTTGTTTCGACGGTATTGTGTGATGAAGCGGCCCGGACCGACCTTACACGTACTCTTACGTGAGACAGGTTCCACCGACTGACATGCACTTGGTGCATAAGGTGGCTAGCGGGTGCCAGTCTCTCCCACTTTAGTCGGAACGGATTCGATGAAAAGGGTCCTTATGAAGGGTAAATAGCAATTGGCATATCACGTTGTGGTTTTGCGTAGGTAAGAAACGTTCTTGCTAGAAACCCATAGCAGCCACGTAAAACATGCAAACAACAATTAGAGGACGTCTAACTTGTTTTTGTAGGGTATGCTATGTGATGTGATATGGCCAAGAAGAATGTGATGAATGATATGTGATGTATGAGATTGATCATGTTCTTGTAATAGGAATCACGACTTGCATGACGATGAGTATGACAACCGGCAGGAGCCATAGGAGTTGTCTTTATTTATTGTATGACCTGCGTGTCATTAAACAATGCCATGTAATTACTTTACTTTATTGCTAACCGGTAGCCATAGTAGTAGAAGTAATAGTTGGCGAGACAACTTCATGAAAACACGATGATGGAGATCATGGTGTCATGCCGGTGACGATGATGATCATGGAGCCCCGAAGATGGAGATCAAAAGGAGCAAAAATGATATTGGCCATATCATGTCACTATTAGATTGCATGTGATGTTTATCATGTTTATACATCTTATTTGCGTAGAACGACGGTAGTAAATAAGATGATCCCTCATTAAAATTTCAAGAAAGTGTTCCCCCTAACTGTGTACCGTTGCGAAAGTTCATCGTTTCTAAGCACCACGTGATGATCGTGTGTGATAGATTCTTACGTTCACATACAACGGGTGTAAGCCAGATTTACACACGCGAAACACTTAGGTTAACTTGACGAGCCTAGCATGTACAGACATGGCCTCAGAACACAAGAGACCAAAAGGTCGAGCATGAGTCGTATAGTAGATACGATCAGCATGAAGATGTTCACCGATGATGACTAGTCCGTCTCACGTGATGATCGGACACAGCCTAGTTGACTCGGATCATGTAATCACTTAGATGACTAGAGGGATGTCTATCTGAGTGGGAGTTCATAAGATGAACTTAATTATCCTGAACATAGTCAAAAGATCTTTGCAACTTATGTCGTAAGCTCGCGCTTTAGTTCCACTGTTTAGATATGTTCCTAGAGAAAATATAGTTGAAAGTTGACAGTAGCGATTATATGATCAGTAGAAAGCTTATGTCCTTAATGCACCGCTCAGTGTGCAGAACCCCAAACGTCGTCTGTGGATGTTGCGAACATCGGACATACACTTTTGATAACTACGTGATAGTTCAGTTAAACGGTTTAGAGTTGAGGCACCAAAGACGTTTTCGAAACGTCGCGGAACATATGAGATGTTTCGAGGGCTGAAATTGGGATTTCAGGCTCGTGCCCACGTCAAGAGGTATAAGACCTCTGACGATTTTCTTAGCCTGCAAACTAAGGGAGAAAAGCTCAATCGTTGAGCTTGTGCTTAGATTGTCTGAGTGCAACAATCACTTGAATCGAGTGGGAGTTGATCTTCCAGATGAGATAGTGATGTTTCTCCAAAGTCATTGCTACCAAGATGCTAGAGCTTCGTGATGAACTATGACATATCAGGTGTAGATATGATGATCCTTGAGGTATTCACGATGTTTGACACCGCGAAAGTAGAAATCAAGAAGGAGCATCAATTGTTGATGGTTGGTGAAACCACTAGTTTCAAGAAGGGCAAGGGCAAGAAGGGATACTTCAAGAAACAGCAAATCAGCTGCTGCTCTAGTGAAGAAACCCAAGGTTGAACCCAAACCCGAGACTAAGTGCTTCTGTAATAAGGGGAACAGCCACTAGAGCAGAATTACCCTAGATACTTGGTAGATGAGAAGGCTGGCAAGGTCGATAGAAGTATAATAGATATACATTATGTAAATGTGTACTTTACTAGTACTCCTAGTAGCACTAGGGTATTAGATACCGGTTCGGTTGCTAAGTGTTAGTAACTCGAAATAAAAGCTACGGAATAAACGGAGACTAGCTAAAGGTGAGCTGACGATATGTATTGGAAGTGTTTCCAAGGTTGATGTGATCAAGCATCGCACGCTCCCTCTACCATCGAGATTTGGTGTTTGCATTGAGCATAGACATGATTGTATTATGTCTATCACAATACGGTTATTCATTTGAGGAGAATAATGGTTACTCTGTTTATTTGAATAATACCTTCAATGGTCTTGCACCTAAAAGAATGGTTTATTGAATCTTGATCGTAGTGATACACATTTTCATGCCAAAAGATATAAGATAGTAATGATAGTACCACTTACTTGTGGCACTGCCATGTAAGTCATATTGGTATAAAATGCATGAAGAAGCTCCATGTTGATGGATCTTTAGACTCACTCAATTTTGAAAGGTTTGAGACATGTGAACCATGTCTGTTGGTGTATACGCATGAAGAAACTCCATGTAGATGGACCGTTTGGACTCACTTGATTTTGAATCACTTGAGACATGCAAATCATACCACATGGGCAAGATGACTGAAAGCCTTGTTTTCAGTAAAATGGAACAAGAAAGCAACTTATTGGAAGTAATACATTGTGATGTGTGCAATCCAATGAGTGCTAAGGCACGCAGTGGATATCGTTATGTTCTTACTTGACAGATGATTTGAGTAGATACTGAGTATATTTACTTGATGAAACACAAGTCTGAATTATTGAATGGTTCAAGTAATTTCAGAGTGAAGTTGAAGATCATCGTGACAAGAGGATAAAATGTCTATGATATGATCATAGAGATGAGTATCTGAGTTACGAGCTTTGGCACGCTATTAAGACATTGTGGAAATTGTTTCACAATTAATACCGCCTGGAACACCATAGTGTGATGGTGTGTCCGAACATCATAGTTGCACCCTATTAGATATGGTGCGTACCATGATGTCTCTTATCGAATTACCACTATCGTTCATGGGTTAGGCATTAGAGACAACCGAACTCACTTTAATAGGGCACCACGTAATTCCGTTGAGACGACACCGTTTGAACTATGGTTTGGAGAAACCTAAGTTGTCGTTTCTTAAAAGTTTGGGGCTGCGACGCTTATGTGAAAAAGTTTCATCATGATAAGCTCGAACCCAAAACGGATAAATACATCTTCATAGGATACCCAAAATGGTTGGGTATACCTCCTATCTCAGATCCGGAAGCAAAAGTAATTGTTTCTAGAAACGGGTCCTTTCTCGAGGAAAAAGTTTCTCTCGAAAGAATTGAGTGGGGGGGTGGTGGAGACTTGATGAGGTTATTGAACCATCACTTCAACTAGTGTGTAGCAGGGCACAGGAAGTTGTTCCTGTGGCGCCTACACCAATTGAAGTAGAAGCTTGTGATAGTGATCATGAAGTTTCGGATCAAGTCACTACCGTACCTCGTAGGGTGACAAGGATGCGTACTACTTCTGAGTGGTACGCAATCCTGTCTTAGGGTCATGTTGCTAGACAACAATGAACCTACGATCTATGGAGAAGCGATGGTGGGCCCGGATTCCGATGAATGGCTCGAGGCCATAAAATCCGAGAGAGGATCCATGACTTTGGAAGAAATACTTGATGGTCATAAGGTCGTTGGGTACAAATGGATTTTAAAAGTAAGACAGACAATGATGGTAAGAATCACCATTAAGAAAGCTTGACTTGTCGTTAAGATGTTTTCTGACAAGTTCAAGGAGTTGACCACGGTGAGGCTTTCTCACTCGTAGCGATGCTAAGAGTCTGTTGGAATTATATTAGCAATTACTGCATGATTTATGAAATCTTGCAGATAGGATGTCAAAACATTGTTTCCTCGACGATATCCTTGAGGAAAGGTTGTATGTGATACAACCAGAAGGTTTTGTCAATCCTGAAGAACGCTAACAAATATGCAAAGCTCCAGCAATCCTTCTAAGAACTGGAGTAAGCATCTCGGAGTTGGAATGTACGCTTTGATGAGATGATCAAAGATTTTGGGTTTATGCAAAGTTTATGAGAAACTTGTATTTCCAAATAAGTGAGTGGGACCACTATAGAATTTCTGATGAGTATATGTTGTTGACATATTGTTGATCAGAAATGATGTAGAATTTCTGGAAAGCATATAGGGTTATTTGAAAAGTGTGTTTCAATGGAAAACCTGGATTAAGCTACTTGAACATTGAGCATCAAGATCTATGAGGATAGATCAAAAAACGCTAAATGGTACTTTCAAATGAGCACATACCTTGACATGATATTGAAGGTGTTCAAGATGGATCAATCAAGAAGGAGTTCTTTCCTGAGTTGTAAGGTATGAAGTTAAGATTTAAAGCTCGACCACGGCAGAAGAGAGACAAAGGATGAAGGCTGTCCCCTATGCTTCAGACGTAGGCTCTATAGTATGCTATGCTGTGTACCGCACCGGAAGTGTGCCTTGCCATGAGTCAGTCAAGGGGTACAAGAATGATCTAGGAATGGGGATCATTGGACATCGGTCAAAAATTGTCCTTGGAGTAAATAAGGACATGTTTCTCGATTATGGAGGTGATAAAGAGTTCGGCGTAAAGGGTTACGTCGATGCAAGCTTTAACACCTATCCGAGTGACTCTGAGTAGCAAACCGGATACGTATAGTGGGGCAACCATTTGGAATAGCTCCAAGTGGAGCGTGGAAGCAGCATTTACAACATGACATAGATACGAAGTACATACGGATCTGAATGTTGCAGACCCGTTGACTAAAACCTCTCTCACAAGCAAAACATGATAAAACCCAAGAACTCATTGAGTCTTAATCACATGGTGATGTGAACTAGTTTAGTGACACTAGTAAACTCTTTGGATGTTGGTCACATGGCGATGTGACCTATCAGTATTAATCACATGGCGATGTGAACTAGATTATTGACTCTAGTGAAAGTGGGAGACTGTTGGAAATATGCCCTAGAGGCAATAATAAATTGGTTATTATTATATTTCCTTGTTCATGATAATCGTTTATTATCCATGCTATAATTGTATTGATAGGAAACTCAGATACATGTGTGGGTACATAGACAACACCATGTCCCTAGTAAGCCTCTAATTGACTAGCTCGTTGATCAATAGATGGTTACGGTTTCCTGACCATGGACATTGGATGTCGTTGATAACGGGATCACATCATTAGGAGAATGATGTGATGGACAAGACCCAATCCTAAGCCTAGCACAAAGATCGTGTAGTTCGTATGCTAAAAGTTTTTCTAATGTCAAGTATCATTTCCTTAGACCATGAGATTGTGCAAATTCCGGATACCGTAGGTTTGCTTTGGGTGTACCAAACGTCACAATGTAACTGGGTGGCTATAAAGGTGCACTACAGGTATCTCCGAAAGTGTCTATTGGGTTGGCACGAATCGAGACTGGGATTTGTCACTCCGGTTGACGGAGAGGTATCTCTGGGCCCACTCGGTAGGACATCATCATAATGTGCACAATGTGACCAAGGGGTTGATCACGGGATGATGTGTTACGGAACGAGTAAAGAGACTTGCCGGTAACGAGATTGAACAAGGTATCGGCATACCGACGATCGAATCTCGGGCAAGTACAATACCGCTAGACAAAGGGAATTGCATACGGGATTGATTGAGTCCTTGACATCGTGGTTCATCCGATGAGATCATCGTGGAACATGTGGGAGCCAACATGGGTATCCAGATCCCGCTGTTGGTTATTGACCGGAGAACGTCTCGGTCATGTCTGCATGATTCCCGAACCCGTAGGGTCTACACACTTAAGGTTCGATGACGCTAGGGTTATAAAGGAAGTTTGTATGTGGTTACCGAATGTTGTTCGGAGTCCTGGATGAGATCCCAGACGTCACGAGGATTTCTGGAATGGTCCGGAGGTAAAGACTTATATATGGAAAGTTGTTGTTCGGGTTCCGAGAAAAGTTCGGGTTTTTCCGGTATTGTACCGGGAAGCTTCCAGAAGGTTCCGGAGGATTCCGGAGGAGTCCGGAGGTCCGGAAATTGTTCCACCACGTCCAATACAGCAGCATGGGCTGTAGGGGGGCACCCTAGCCTTAATGGGCCAGGGGCACCAGCCCCCCCAAGGCCCATGCGCATGGGAGAGGGGAAACCCTAAGGGGAGGGCCTCCACTTGACTTGGGAGGCACTCCTCCCCCTTGGCCGCCGCCCCCAACCCTAGATGAGATCTAGGGGGGCGGCCCCCTCTCCCCCACCTATAAATAGTGGAGGGGTGGGAGGGCAGCCGCACCCAAGTTCTGGCGCAGCCCTTCACCTCTCCCAAGTTCTCCTCCTCTCCCGCGGTGCTTGGCGAAGCCCTGCAGGATTGCCACGCTCCTCCACCACCACCACGCCGTTGTGCTACTGTTGGACGGAGTCTTCCTCAACCTCTCCCTCTCTCCTTGCTGGATCAAGGCATGGGAGACATCACCGGGCTGTACGTGTGTTGAACGCGGAGGTGCCGTCCGTTCGGCACTAGGATCTCCGGTGATTTGGATCACGACGAGTATGACTCCTTCAATCCCATTCTCTTGAACGCTTCCGCTTAGCGATCTACAAGGGTATGTAGATGCACTCTCCTTCCCCTCGTTGCTGGTTTCTCCATAGATAGATCTTGGTGACACGTAGGAAAATTTTGAATTTCTGCTACGTTCCCCAACATGTCCCACTCCCTCTTCATTATCGTGTCAGCAAGATGGACATCGGTTAGCAACACATATGACACATGATAAAAGCTAACAAGCAGGACATCATCTATGCTCACTGAACATAGCTTACAATGATCACTACTAAGTACTAATACATGATCAGTGCTACTCTGATCAGTGTTTACAGTTATCAGTGCTTACATTTATCAATGCCTACAACTATCAGTGTTAACACTGATCAGATGAAGCTACCACTCACATGTCCTACTTGCACCAACTATTTTTGGCATTCAGGTATGTCCTAATTGCATGCCACATGCACTCACATACCCTAGCGACAAGAGAAAGATAACAACAACAGCAAGAAGAGTAGCATATACACTACTAATAGTAGTAAGAACTAACAACAGCTTCAAGAATAGTAGCATATACACTAGTAACAACACTAAGAAGGAACAGTGTGGCAGTAGAAAATAACAATGTGCCACTAGAAACTAACAATTTGTCATAACAATGTGACACTAAAACGATGCAAACTAGCACTGCATTATGAACAATCTAACCATGTGGGATGAACAAAGTAAGCATGCACTCTGGTTCATCCCCAAATAGTGGATTATGATCGAATCCGGTCGAATCTAGTCGAATCGGATCCAATCGGGTCTAATCGAACACACTTAGAACTACCCTAAGAACCCTAAGTACAAAGCAGAGGGAGATTTGAGAGCTTACAATGGGGGTTGCCGGTGTAGCGTACGCCAGCCGTGGTAAAACCTCGGCGGGAACAGGGGTGCCGCCGCCGCTGATGAAGAGGACCCGGCCATTCCGAGGGCCGCGGCATGCACCTCGTCCTGCGTCGGCTCAAAGATGATGCCGGCGTCCTGGAGCTCCCCTCCCCTTGCACCAGACGTAGAGGAAAAAACCCTCTTATGGGGGTAAATATACCCCCCTAAGAGGGGCCTGCAAAGGACGGCGCCGACGGGTATTGGATCCCCGCCAGGTTTGAATCGATGGTGAGGACCACTGGCTCTGGTGGCGGATCCGGAGCGACCGGCGCTAGCGCTGCATTGGCTCGGGGCGGCGGCATGGTGTAGAAAGAGAAGGGATCTTGTAGTGTCACCGCAAGATCTACTCCGGATGTGGAGTGGCGGCATGGGTGGGATTGCTGCCGGTGATGACCAGAGTGGGTGGGGCGTGGCGAGATGGTGGTGTGGCCATCGGAGAACCCGAACGGGCGGTGAGGTGTGTGAGAGAGAATGTGTGTGAACTAGCAAGGGAGGTGATGGGAAGGGGCATGGGGAGTTATGATCCATTGCGTCGTCTCCCGCGTGTCCCCAAGCATGCACGCGCTTGCCACGCGTGGCTCGAGCGAGTGTGACTCGCAAAAAAGGCCGATTCGGCCGTTCCTCCTGAGCCAGGCCTAGGCCTGCTTTGAGGTTCGTGCGGGCCACAAATTGGATGCGGCCCATGCAACCAAACTGGCCAAGTTCTTTCCGCGCATGCCTGGCCCGACCTAATGCAGGTAACCAAACACATCCATGATTTCTTGTATTTTTGTCTTCATTTTTGTTTTTTTGTTTGGACTTGATTTGACTGTGTGCATCATAATTATACAGAGGTCGGGTATAATCCTTAAACCTTTATGGAATAAAATGTCCTTTATCAAAAATTTGTCGTGTTGTGCTGTGCTTTCAGCATCACGCTGTGCTGTGCTTTCAGCATCATCAGAGCATTGAAAACTAATTAGACGACAATAGTTCTTTTTAGCTACCTCCACGAAAACACCACTGAAATACGTTGATGGTCCAACTCACTGGATTGGTCAGTCCAGAAGCTGCCAAATTTCATGTTTTGACCTTTTTTGCAAAGTTCAGATGGATATGACCCCGGTTTCAAAAAAAATGGGGTCTTACCCTTTTCATACCGCCGTGGTGATTGGCGGTAGGGTAGAACAACCTACCGTCGAGGCTCCCAGTGGTAGGTTAACGACAGCGGCCGTCATCTAACTGTGTTGGTGCTGACGTGGCCTAGCGGCTATACTGACAAAGAGGCCGGTGGTAGGCTGCAATGAGCTACCGCCAAACTGCTTGGTGGTAGGGTCCTCTGCCTATGCTTGGTGCTGTAACTGGAATTTGCAAAAAAAACCGGAAGGGTTGAACACCCTACCGCCATTGTCCCTGGTGGTAGGGTCTGCTGAAACCAAAACTTGCTAAAAATAGGTAGGCTGTCCAACCGTACCATCAGGGACTACGGCGGTAGGGTCCTGTCCGACTTAATTTTGGTGTAGAACTTGTTCATTTCAATTCCAAAAAATTATTCACACTAGCAATACAGTTTACGAATCAAATAATGATGATCTCACACACTATAACACATCACACATCAATATAAATGATAGTTCAACATATCAAGTAGGGTATACATGTCCAACATATCAAATAGGTAGCAAATCGACAATTCCAAAGCAGTTTGACATAGCCAACAAGTTCTTGTTCACAGCTCAACACAAACATCAAATAGTTTAAGTAAGCGACTAGTTCAACATGACAATTTCAGTTGCTCTTCCTCCCCCTCTTGGCGGTACGATCCTTAGTTCTCCTAGAGCGGGTCTCATCCGGCTTCTTCGTGCCACAATGAGGATGACGTTCTTTCTGAAACGGGGATGGACTCTTCCATTGCTTCCTGGGTTGTTTTCCTCTCTTGTCTTGGGTTGGCTGAGTGTGTGTAGGTCCGTCATCGTCATCGTACCCCCCCCTCATCACTTCCTTCCTCTTCTTCCTCGTCTTGCTCCTCGTCCTCTTCTTCCTTATCATCTTCTCCCTCGGCCTCCTCAACGAGAAGACGAGAAAGATCCGCCGGCATGGCCCGATGAAGCTCTGTCGGCGTGGCTCGATGAAGCGAGGGTACACATCGACCCTCCATGAACATGAGCATCAATCGTGCTAGCGCACCCAAGCATGCCCACTAGCTTGCGACAACGGGTCATGAACTTCTGCAATCACAAATAAACAATAACATAATATGGATCAAGTTTAGGGTTACAATTAAAAAAATAGCATGGCATGGTTCCAACTTATGGTTACTCGAACATAAGATAAGCCTAGGAGGCTCGATGTTACTTTCATCGTCTCCCTCAGCTTGCTATCAAATTCCTCAGTCCTAGGGTCATAACTAAGCGCATCCGAGCCATCAAATATGCTTCTGTTCAGCTCCGAAGCCTGCAAATGTAAGCATCATGAATAAGTCCATGACACTCACTAAATTACTTTTCATCCAAGTGCCGGATCAAAATGATTGAACACAACTTACGACTCTGTTCATTAGGGGTGCATACTCCCTTAATTCACCTTTGAGCTCTCCGATGTTGTCATGGTAAACTTCATCCTCGGTGCCATCCTCCTGTAGTGATGCGATGTCGGATGCCGTCCACTGTGGCCTCGGGCGCACATGGTACACCATCGTCATACCAATTCACGTGTTCCCCGTATGCATCCCAGTCAACTGCTCTTCACTCCCCGTCTTTGTGATACATCCTCTCGTTCCACTCTTTCACGCGCTCATGTCCCCAGTCTGTGATCGACTGACAATACTGCCTACTCTTCCTGAAAGGCATAAGAAACAACAAAACATAGAACAACATAAGAACGTCAAACAGAAGGAAAACACGGTAATAGAGAACAATGCCCTCACCAGTGTAGGTCGAAGCCACCGGTGTCGGTGGGGCGTTTCGTTGGGGTATTTTGGAATATACCAAATTATGTGGCCATGCGCTGGGGTAAGTGCCACTCGACGGCATACACACATATCATTGCCACAATGCACCATCAGGCAATCCTGTCCTCAAAGCACATAATGTTGAGCTCAAACCCCCATTCCCAGTCGTGATATGGCCACCAGTTAACGTACAAAAAGATTGGTAAGCAACCGCGAAAGTGGCTACAAAACGGTTGGTAAGCTCGTTAGTATACCTGGTAAGCTGTCAGGTTGTCGAGCTCATTGTTGAATACCTTGTACAACACACTGGTCTTGCCCGTGAAGACCTTCACCTTGTCCCAAACATACGCAGTTGTCGGGTGTCGAGCACTATCGCTGTTATCGCCATACTCCGTCCATGGATGTCGTTTCACTTTCTCAGGACGGCCCACCAGCAACCGCTCCCACATCCAGATAGAGAGGGCCTAGACAAATCCATACACACCGGACTTTTCCTCCGTTGAGTCGTCCAGTTACAAACATCGATTCAAGATTAGATGACACAATTCAAAAAACATGTGCCTTTTTGTAGGAATTCATGCATTGATGCATGGCATGCACAAGTAGGTGAGGTGAGAACAAATATTTTGGCTCGTGATAAACATGCATGCATGCTGCCCACAGCAACATTCAGACCTCTCCCGTTTCCCATTTGTTCCATTTATGCATTTAGTCAACCGCCAACATGCAAAACACACACCAGATTAAAGCCTTGCAAAAATTCGAAATGATCTCGTCGTGCTTCGAGATAACGGTACCACCTGCTCTGCCTAGAAGAAACGGTAGTTCACATCATACGTGGTGTGCTTTCAGCATCGGAGCGTTAGAAATCTGACGGCACTGGTTTTCTTCCTCCCTCATGAAGGCCACGGACGAAAAAGTTGCTATTGGAAATAAAATTTAGAAGATAGGCTCCACTTAAAAAAAAGGGTAGGCAAGAGGAGAAAAAGGACGAATTTGGTTGTTTGGTGCGGCTCTCGTATGTCATGGGCCCATGTACCTGACTGGTGCATGCTGAACAGCGATAGCAAGAATTCAATAGTCACAAATTTAGGTTTGGATCATGGCAAGAAACTGAGAGTTGTATTGAGATGAGCAAGTGTGTCCAAACTAGTAGCTAGTTTTCAGCTCCACCGAAATTATAGCATAAATCAATCAATCAATGAATCGATTTATCTGTGTCTCTCCACACTGACCTTCCAACAGCCATGAAGAAACTAGGATTAGTTACGATGTCGCTGCAATTGCACCTATCACGGAACCAAAAAGATGTTGATGTGTCGCCTTCATGGGCCCTTTTCACATGTTGAACTTGGATCACGGTGACGACAGGACCAGATAATGGTACTCTCTTACTTTGATTTTTTTTTGTGAGAAAACTTTCGATCTATACATCAACTGTCGTGGTAGTATAAAGAACACTAGAAGTAAAATTTACATCCAGATCCGTAGACCACCTAGCGACGACTACAAGTACTAAAGCGAGCCGAAGGCGCGTCGTCGTCATCGCCCCTCGCTCGCCGGAGTCGGGCAAACATTGTCGTAGTAGACAGCTCGGAAGTCGTCGTGCTAAGGCCCCATAGGACCAACGCATCAGGACAGCAATCGCTGCCGGTGAAGAGTAGTGATGAAATTATTTGAAGATTTAACTTTCTTCAAGTCAAATTTCAACTAAATTAATTTTATTGGATTCTTCGTACACATATGTTGTATTTGATATTATCGATATATCACACTTTTTTCTATAGACTTTATTAAATATGGATAAGTTTGACTAAATATGTCATCTCTCTACACCGACCTTCCAACGACCAAGAAGGAACAGGTGGTATAGCTTTGATGTCATTTTAATTTCACAATATATATATCTCACCAAAATAGTCTTTTCATTCCAATTATTTTGACTACCAAACCAAGAAAGATGCTGTCTCGTCGCAATGAGCCAGCATGCATGCATGGATCATGGTGATGAGCAGTTAACTCCACAGTGCTGCAGACTCCATGAGGAACAGGGGAAGGAACCACCATCCACAAGGATCGGGGTTGAATTCATGCGCGAGGACAGAATGGTCATTCTCCACTCCTGTGTATGCACTGCTGACTCTGCTGGGCGTGGCGAGCATGGACAGGACGACGGTATAGAACTATAGATATCCCTCTACGATTTTCCCTGATATATCAAAGCTGCAGTGTGGAATTTCCCTACTGTTTTTCGTGAGGCGAGAAAAAAGACATGCAAGCCAGTCAACGGTCTAAGCCCATGCAAAAGAACTCATCGGATTCCCCCATTGTTATTCAACATTATTACAAACTAGATGACCTGGTTGCACCAATGGCGCAAACAGCTAGTTAGAAGCAATGTTTGTAGTGAGTAAGTAAGAGATGTAGATCGAAAGATAATACAATGTGGATTGTATTGCAGATAGTAGAATGACTTAAATTGGTTTACAAATAGAAGAATGACTTAGACCAGTTTACAGAAATACACTTATATATAGGCCGCCTCACAGCTTATTTAGGCATCTTCTTAGTCTGATCGTGGTCTTCAGAGGGTATGTACGAAAAGCATAGTGTCATCGTCGGATAATGCTTGCATGGTAGATTTTCATAGGTACTTGAAGGCCTATAAAAGGTGTTGGTTCCACTGTCAGACCATTTGGAGTAGCCCATATAGTTATTATCTCCCGAATATCATTGCTTTCATTGGTTCATATGACACACTTGTAGAACCAAATATCAGGGAAATCACCAACATGATAGTTTTTGTTCTCTAGCATGCAACAATGACTCAGGTCGTCTTCCATTATAGGTGGGCCGTTGGTAGCCCTGTAATCCTTATCTCATCTCTCCGAGAGAGGATAGGAGATATTGCACAAATATACACGATGAGAGGACATCAAGCAACCTGCGGTAGACAGAATAAATGGCTTAGGAGGGGGAAACAGAAATGAAAAGAGTGTAGTAATCATACAACATAGAGTATAGGTTAACTATGACTGCAATCACCGTGAATAGACTTAGCAAAAACTATGTATCCATTACTTGAATGGAACGCAGGTGAATGCAACTCCAATAAGAGAAGAATAGGTAGTGAACACACAAGTTTGCACTTTACACAGGTAAGTAATTGGATCAGGTCATTAGGTTTGCCAATGAGGTTAGAACAAAAGTTTGGTATCAAAAATAACTTAACACAATTGCAGAGGAAAGGTTTTGTAAGAAACGTACTCTGTAAGTAATTTCTTCTGGTCAACACAGATTCAAAGCAAAGGTGTGAAACCATCTGTTTATCTTGGTTTTTAGGACTATTATCAAACATCTTGGTTTTAAGGCCTATTATCAAACAACCCGTGAGTGTCACAAAAACAGGTAAGTAGGTAAAATCTAGGAGTTTTTCAACTAAGTTTGACAACACACAGTTTATTTCCAGTAAAAATACATCCTCTGGTTTTTAGGAAGATCCAACTTATAAATAACACCGAGCATATGTTCATAGGAAATACATAATGACCACCGGCAATGGCGCGGAACGCAGAACACAACAGATGGTTTAATACACCTATCACAGATCCTTGCACCTAGAGCAGAGAAACATTTTCAAGTAAAGAAAAGCGGGAACGATTGTTAAGGAGGTATTTCTGTCGAGGATGTCAGCTGCAGTTTCCCAAAGCATAGGAGCAATATAAATTAGGGCTTCACTAAGTGTATTATGTTAACAATTTGGTGTCACAAGCATAGCCTAAGTATATACTCACAGGCATGTTCCTTAGTATATACAACTAATAACAAAGAGGAGTTGTCAATCAATTAAACCAAAGCTAATAGTGCAACATGTTGTCTGTAAAGTCAAGTGATATTGAAGTTTTTTTTCTCCGATAAAAGACGGTGTAATCTTCTCCATGGTCTTTAGTTTTCATCTGTCAGCCTATATATATATGACATTTTGGATGACCTGTAGTTCGATTGATAGTTTGGTAAAGCCTTGTACTAAAGATCAGAAAACAAATTGGTGGTTAGCATGTACTGCTCCAATAAACCTGGATCACCTCCTAACATAAGAAAATCTTTTTATCTAAGTGCTTTAGAAATAGTTGAAGCGTGTTTCTTCTAAGCCGGTCAGCAAATTGGACCCTCACAAAAGAGCTAACGTAGCAAAGATAAAAACTAATGAACTGAGGACAACCTCAATTAGGACCTATGAACCTCTCAGATGTCATGGAGGAAAACTATCATATACAGATCATTGCCAACGTTCATCTTGAATGTAAGTAGGACATCCGTACCAACCTCAAGTCTTATTTTCAGGAGAAATGTCTTGCATCCATGCTTGAACAAGATGCAGACGTCATGTGATTGTTCGTCATACTCAGAAGCGCTGCTTGCCAAACTGTAGTCCCACTAGTCCGTGCTTGGTATATTCAATCCTTTGCTATTTCCTGGGTGACCATAGATTACAAACAAAAAAGAGTGAGTGTTATGATCCCAATTACGACAATGGCACAAGAACAAAAGGAGAACAACTGAGAAAAATAAATGCATCCTATAGGGCGAAATAGACCGAAAAAAGTGTGTGTAACAGAATGCATGTAACTCTACCTAAGGTGACCAGATCACACATATTTAAATATGTGAAATTGAACTAGGCACGACAATGAGTGAGATACATGAAATACATACCCACTTGTCATTACATTAGTTTGGGTGTTACCTAATGATTGTATTATTATTTTTTATATTTGGAAAGGATAATTTATTGACATGGCCAGAATTGTACTGCTTGACACGTTGGTTATTAATTTCGCAATGTCCTGAGCCGAGTAGTGTGTGTGTGTGTGGGGGGGGGGGCGGATTAACAGAAAACTAAAAGGTTTACTTAGCGTAATCTAAGAAAGGTCACAAGTCATGGTAAACTCATACTTGAACAATCTAATCATGTTCTCACATAGAAATCACGACATGCATGGGTTTCAAATCTAACTTGGGTGAACTTTCTTGTGTCATGCACTGAAAATAGCCTATTCCTTTGCTGAATATTGCCAGGAGGGCTATTTGCTCAACTGTTTATTCGACGGCTGCTTGTTGAATCAACCAAAAGAAGAGGACTATATAGAGCAGATACCAAGGTTGTTAGGCCCTAGATACCAGCAATCGGGTTGGTCCTTGTATTTGCAGATCTGGGAAGACATGATTGTACATAGATGTTACAAAAGGCAGTTATACGAGGAACAAAGATATTCTAAACTCAAGAATTTTAGGCCTAGTAGGAAATACCAAGTCCAGTGAGCACTCACCATTCATTTATATGACCGACAAGGCGTGATGTTCCTTTTCTGGCCAATGCAAGCACAGAAGGTTTGTCTGCAAATACAGATATTCTAAGAATATGTATGTCTCCGTATACTTAAATCATAATAATAAGTGTTTGGGGAAGAAAAAACCACATACCGTTTTCTGTCCAAGAACCACACTCGACACAGAACTCAAGCTCAGACTTTATTCCCTCTCTTTGGAGTACCATATTAGCAGTTTTTCATCCTGCAAACCGGAAAAAAGTTATGTTGGTCTATTGTGATATGACTTTTATTTTTTCTCTACCTAAACCATTTACAGATAAAAGTTTCAATACAACTATAAAATGCATTCTTGGTATGAAAACAGAGAATGCATGACCAATCCCGAAAGCTATATTTGGAGTTGTCTATTCATAGCGCGGTTATAAATATGTTATGTACTATAAGATATTTACATGTGGTTTGTTTGTCAGCAGTACCAAGGCGTGAAGGAGCATGATAAGAAGACATGGACCATATGGACTGATGGAGACAGGTGGATAAATCAGAAGAAGTTACTAAATGGTGTTGATCATTGCTTTGGTAGGATGATATGGTGAAGAACTTGAAGTCGAAAGCAACTTCTTGATTATCGGTAATTTACCTTGGTATGTGAGTTTCACATGGACTTATGTTCGTATCGGTTTGATAGTTTACTTTCAATTATTAATAGCGAAGCACCTAGATAGTTTTAAAATATATTAACATGGGGGATACAGAACCATTTAGTAATATCCACTTGGACTATCAAACTACAAGATTGAATCAATGAAACATAATAACAATTGCAGAAACCAATTTACACCTTTTACACGAACTAAAGTTAGCAGTTTAGGTACTACTTAACCCTGGGGCATGTTGATGTAGCTCTGCTATGGCTTTAATGAAATCTCCCATTCTTTGCAGATGAGATACTATGTGTACAATTAACATCCTCTAATTGAAGCATTTTTCTGAATATATTAAGTTCAGAAGCTTTCCTGAATGGTAGGTAGGTTGGCAAGAGCATAGCAGGATATCATCTGTAGGTCCCTGTTTCTACTGATAATCCATTTGGATGAAAAAATGTACACGCGAAAATGCATCAAGATTGACAGTCTAAAGAAAGACTTTTGTCGCCTTAAGTAAAACTAAGCATCTGTTTTACTACAACCATGCACAAACGTACATGAAAAAAGATACTTACAGAAATAAATAACCCACGTGCAACATGACCATTGGAGCATAGTATCCAAGAATCATAGAAAACTGAAGAGCAACAAATGAGAAAAGGAATAACAAAATCGCACCAAATCATTATACCACGAAGTAGGTTTGGCTTGCTCCTTACCACTCTTGCTGGCCTCCTCCATCTTCGCTACAGGTCCACCCCACCGCGATGGGCCACTGTCCCCGCGGCTTCTTGAACACGCCGATGACCCCATCTCAGATTTGACCTCGTTACTCCTTCCTCTCACCGTGGCCCTTCCCTACTCTTAAATGTAAGTCGTGAAGACGTCACCCTGGTCCCGATCTATAACAAGGCGTGCACTACCATTTAGAAGAAATTTAAACTGTTTATGAGTAAAGATCATTGCTGTAACTTGGAACAACATGTTCTAGTAATAATCCTAGATATACTAAGAGAGGGTTAGTTCAGCAAAATCAACACGATTACACAACAAACTATCAAACATTGCAATATATTTCAACAACAATTTAACAAGGGTTGACTAATTCATCACACCCCAGTACTTGTCAGTGGTTTGTGTTGCATTATAGTGTTATTGCATCAACCATATTGGAGGGTATTCTCAAGTGGCGCAAGACAAAGGCAAGAAGTCCACATCCTAATTTTTCCACCAAAATTCCTTGACGCCGCAGATCACCATGTATAGTATTAAACTAAGCACCAACCAAACTGTATCAAACTGAGCACCAACCAAACCAATCCAAACCATGAGGGGTGGAGAGAGCGAGATAGGGGGAGAGAAGTTACGTTGATGCCGTACTAGATGGCGATGCTGGCGAGTGTGTCCATGCGGGACACCTCGTGCTGAAAGAAGTCATCGCCGTCCTCAGGCAAGGAGCAGGATGCGGGCAGCGGTGGCGAGGACGGGGGCGTCCGCTCCAGCGACAGCAGTAGCGTGCTACCCACCCCAGCTCTGCGGGGCCCTCCGTAGAACTCGTCGGACAGTTGGTGCGAGATCCCCATACCACCCGCTCGCCCAACCAACCAGAAAAATAAACCCCTTCTCGTCGGTGGCCTCAAATCGCCGCAGGGGAGGCAGATCCCAGCGGCTCGGTAGTGCTCAGGGGGGTGCAGAGGCGAGGGGAAGGGAGGGTGCGAGGGTGGGTGGCGGCGGCTAGGGAATCCAGCACCGCCACCATCGTTAGGAAGCTCGCCTCCGCACCCGGGGAGGACGAGATGCGGGGATGGAGGGGGAGGGGAGAGGCGATTGAGGTGGCAGGAGGAGGAGGCTGTGGTGGCTAGGGTTCATGGTGGGACATGGGCTCACGAGGAAGGACGCGCCGCCCTTCCCTTTTTCTTTTGCTGCCTTGCCGAACAGTAAATGGATCGGATCACTCGGGGCTTGGCCTAGGATCGCCCACTATTCACAAGTTCACAACCGACGTGGAAGTTGTGGTTGTGACTACCACCCCAGCAGGGTTTATATGTTCAATGACCGGCTAATCGCTAAACTCTTGGTGCTACTTCTGTGCCATGAATTTGTGACATATATAAAATTACATTTAGATCACACATACATCTCAAACAGAAATCCAATGGTATTGTATCTATGCATACATACCTGAAGATAATTCTTGAGATGGTAGATCGCGAGGCCTTAACTCCCATAATCCTCATGACTATAGTATTCAGAGTTAGCAACATCTAGACTGAAACCATGGACCGGTCTTCCCACAGACTGGCCTCCAACCTGCGCGGCAGCATCGATGAACCGGTCGTGGAGTTTGATAGTCCACCGGAGGCAGGACTTTGGGTCGATGTTGAGGATTAATGACGACCTAGACAAGGGCAGAGTAGTCGCCTTGCGATTGATAATCGAGCGAAAAGGAATCACCCAAAATCAGCGTGAACCAATCAATAGGGTAAATTATATCTGAAGGAAACATGATGTGGTCTTGACTCTTGAAGCCTGAGGCTTTGGGATTGGGCTAGCTGCATACCGTGGGAAGGGGCCCCATGGAATCCGGGGCCCCGGGGTGGCCTCCCTGCTGCCCCATCTCAGGGCCGGCCTTGATGCCCCCTCCATGATCTCCATTAATGCACCATTATTCTCTCTTAGCTTCCTCTTTTCTCTCCTCCCTTCACTAGTTAGAGCTAGCCATCTCCTTGCCCAATTAACTAGATCTATCCATTTAGTAAGTGGAACCTATCAACTCCCCAACTAGATCTATTTTTAATGAAGTAAAGCCATCTAGTCACTGTGTGCTTCTCTCTTGAAATAGCTAGGTGAGTAAAAAATTGTGCTTTGGAAGAATTAATGGAAAATGTGTTTGTTTGCCGAATTGTGTGTGACATGAGAGTTGCCTATGTTTTGCCGGAATGTCGATTTATATTCATTTTGGCGAATTTCAGGCAAACTCTATTTGTCCCTTTTTAGTGAAGTTCATGCCGAATTTTTGTATAACTTTGATGCACATGCATGCATGGATGCGTTTATAATCCTCTTGCTGAATAATTATACTGCGCAGGTGATCATGAAGGTCAACGGAATGCTGGTGGAAAGATGGTTGCGATCCGCGGTGCACGACATGTATTAAAATAACCAAAAGGAGAATTTATGTCTGTATCGAAGATGCAAAGGAGGAGTCTTGCTCGCCCCTTTCAGGGAGGGCGTTAGAAGGCGCACCTGCTTATGCATGGTTTCATGGATGGCTATACTCGGTGGATAAGTGAAGAAGATGACGTCGATATGAAAGCCAATGATGACATTGGGTCAGCCGAAGAGATGAGGACCGATAATGGCGGCGGAGAAGAAGTTGTACATGGCGGTGGAGAAGAGGCCGGACATGACGGCGAAGAAGAGGCTGGACATGGAGGCGGTGAAGAGTCCAGACATGATGAAGAAGCCACGGACATGCCACAGCCTTCTTTGGTACTAAGTTCAATCATAGGGGACCCTCATGTTTGAGACCTGCTTCACAAGAAGACAACTAGCGACATAGCTGCTTCTAGAGAGGAGTCCAAGCTTGAGCAACTGGAGGAAGACTCGAAGAGTCCATTGTATGGTGGTTGCGATCCAGATGTGACCCGCTTGAGTTTCACGTTGGAACTTCTAAAGATGAAGGCTAAAAACAAATGGACCGACAGAAGCCTCGGCAATCTTCTCAAGTATCTAAAGAAGGTTTTCCACGTAGGGAACCTGTGTCCTACTAGTGTCGATGAGTCCAAGAAAATTGTGTGCCCTCTTGATATGCCGCACATTAGATGCCACACATGCATCAACGATTGCATCATTTATCAGAAGGAGCACGTGGAAAAACATGTTGTCCAGTGTGCAATGCTTCTCGATACAACAAGGCGGGAAAGAAATGTCCTCAAAAAGTTGAATGGTACTTACCGATCACTCCCCGTCTGTAGCGTTATTTCTTAGATGCTAAGGAAGCAAAGCTAATGCATTGGCACGCGGAGAGGAAAAAGACCGACGATGGAGATGATCCGAAGCTAAGACACCTCGAGGATGCAAGCTAGTGGAGAGCGTTCAACGCCACATATCGATTTTCACAGGAGATGCAAGGAACATAGTGTTGGGCGCGAGTACCGATGGCATGAATCCGTTTGGCAACCAGAACACCAACCATAGCACATTGCCCATGTTTGTATGGATGTACAACCTCCCCCTAGTTGTGCATGAAGGCAAAGTACATACACATGAGCATGCTGATTCAAGGGCCAAAACAACCGGGAAATAATATTAATTTGTATTTGGGGCTACTGAAAGAGGAGCTAGACACGTTATGGAAAACACCAATCAAGACATGGGACGCGAGCAAAGGAGAGTGATGTTGCAATGATAGGCCCCTTATGTTTTGGATATTGTTGTCATAAAAAGTATGGGACTCATGTGTTCCCTAGTGCACACAGAGTAACAGGTCCCTAAAGTATCAAAGAGTTTGATGCAAACGACGAAGATAATCTCCCTGCGTGGCAGCGAAGGTTACCACCAAAGATAAAGCTAACAAGAGTGACCCCTAAAAATTGCTGAAGTCCAAGCAATTGGTTCGGTGTCTGTTCGAAGAATATGACTGTGTTCAAGGAAGAATGAAGACGAAGCGAATACGTAGCATTTGTTTTGTTATTCTTCTTCTTTCATTGAGTCATAGGACCACCGTACTATTAAGAGGGGTGTAGCATTCGAAGATTTGATTCTCTGATGCTAAACCCAAAACCTTTGAAAGCTGTGAGAGAAATCTCTTTGTGCTCCGAGCAAATACTTTCCAGCAAGAGATTGTGACCCTCTTCACTGTGAGAGATTTGACTCGGACCGATGATTTAGCATTACTTGCTCATCAAGTAATATTACCATTGCACCAAAAATCCGACTGTTGTGAACGTGTCAGTTGGCCATTGGCTGGACCTCGTGTCCAAAATGGTCATTTCCCGTCTAGGAAGGTTGTGGCTATAAATATCCACCCCGCACCGGCTTTGTCCGGCGGCTGCCCCGTTTCATTATGAGAAGATTGTTGAGCAACCCACTCTCCGAGCGATTTGAGTTTAAAATCCACCGAGAGAAAAATCCTAGAGCTGAAGAATTAGATAGTGGTTCAACATCACTGGAAACTAAGTTTAGTATGCTCTGCCTTTACTCTTGAGAGCTGAAAACGCTCTAGACGGATAGGTGCCAATTTCTTCAGAGACCAAGAGTGATTGTGGTTCTCGAAGAAGAAGTCTGTAAAGGTTCGGAGATTGCCTTCAAGTATCTACCACGAGTGATCGACATCGGTTGACGAACTAATTATTGAGGAGAATGGGGTGAAGAGAGTTTATCTTTCGTGTTAAGTCACAGTCCCTCCAACCAGACGTAGTCCTTGTGCAGAAGGTTCAATTGGTCGAACAAATTTCCTGCCGCCATCGACCATCATTGGTTATCCCTATCACTCATGTTTACCTTCGATGCATTTTCATTCTTATGATTTACATCGATGCATGTATTAGTTCTCCTTCGGTACTCTGTTCTAGTTCCCTATAGTTTGTTTTTCACTCATTCCGCTGTTGGGTTCTGAGAGATTTAAGTTTTCCGAAGAAAATTTAAAACTCCCATTCATCCCCCCCTCTGGTAGACATACTTTGTTCCTACAATTGGTATCGGAGAAAGGTACTCCTTGACTCTGCTCATTTTAGTCTAACGACTTTGGAGTTTAAGTATGTCTTCAGTGAACTACAAGTCGCATCTCAAGATTCCCATATTCGATGGGACGGACTATCCCTTCTGGAAGGAGAAGATGAAGATCCGTCTCCAAGCAATAGATGATGATATGTGGAACGTGGTGCAATTCGGCCTCACCATTGTTGTACCTCAAGCCCCTTCTGATGAAGAAAGGAAGCTCATCAGCTAGATGCTCAGGCCAAAGATGAAATTGGTGGCAATCTCAATCGGGCACAATTTCTTCGCTATCACCTGTGTGAAACTGCGAAGGAATTGTGGGAAGTCCTCGAAAAGATCAATGAAGGAGTTTCATCTCAGAAAGAAGCTAGAATTGATACTCTCCGAGCCAAGTTCAATCGCTTCAAGCGCATTGGAAATGAAAGCTGCCAACAAACCTTTGAACGCCTGAGTGATATCACAAATGAACTTCAAGTTCTCAACGCCAAAGACATTACTGACCATGAAGTCGTTAAGAAACTGCTTCGATCTCTTGACAGTTCTTTCGACACACTAGTTCTGATAATACGTGAACGACCTGACTTCAAGCACCTTGACTCTGTTGATATCATGGAGAGACATAACACTCACGAGGAACGGGAAGAAGAGAAAAGATATCTGTATGGCTCAAGCTTATACAAAAATCATGCTCTCAAGGCAGTGGCTGATTCCTCCTCCGATGGAAATGCTAAAGAATATTCTGATGATCTAGAAAGATTCAACAAAGATCTCGCACTGATTACGAAAAGATTCCAACGCTTTCACAAGAAGAGCCAATTCCAGAAAACAATTTCAAGCAACTCTGGGGGTTCAAAATCTTCATCAAAACCTGCTGGAGAATACACCCGCTTCAAGTGCAAAAAGCATGGACACTACATTTCGGAATGCCCTCTCTGGGAAGCTTAAATTAGTGCTAGATATGATTAGGGCAACCATCGAGGCAAAGGAAAGAGCAAGGACTACGACTCCGATGATGAGAAGAAGACGAAGAAGTTCTTCAAAAAGAAGGACAACTCCACTTTAAAATCTTCGTCAAGATCTTCGTCAAGAAATCCTTCCAAGTCCCCTCCAACTGCAAGAATACCTCTCGCAAGGCCAAGGCATACATCGGTAAGGAAATGGATTTCGATGAAGAAGAATCGTTAGGTTCCGAAGAAGAAGAAGAATCTGATGAGGATTCCGACTTCGGCATGGTGGCCATAGCATGTGCCTCCTCTCCCATGACGAACTTCTTTGGAAATCCACCAAGCAACGATGAAACTCCTGCCGACTTCTGCATGGCCAAGGCTTCGAAAGAAAAGGTATCCTCCAAACATCACAAGGTTCACTCCAGTGATCAATATTCTTCTGATGAGGATGACCGTGCTAAGTTGATCAAAATTGCTGATATTCAAAAAAATTCTCTTGAGAAAATTGAGAAAGCCCTAAGGCAATCTGAAGGGTTGTTGTTTGAGGAGAGGGAGAAAAACCAATTGCTGACCAAAGAGTATCCCACTCTCCAGTCATGAATGGATGAACTCTCAACTCGTCATGATTTTCTCTCAGCAGACCACGAAAGATTGACCTATGATTACCTGAAAAGGAAACAAGAACTCGAGGCGATGAGGGAGGCTCATAAGGATTTTGGCTGAATTAGCCTCTATTCCTCTTTGGGAGACAATAAATCCGAGCAGCTTACCCGTGGGTACTCCAAAAACCCATTTGTCCAGATCAAGCTGTTGGGGAACGTTGCAGAAAATAAAAAATTTCCTACGGTTTAACCAAGATCCATCTATGAGTTCATCTAACAACGAGTGATAATAGTGCATCTACATACCTTTGTAGATCGCGAGCGGAAGCGTTCAAGAGAACGGGGTTGAGGGAGTCGTACTCGTCGTGATCCAAATCACCGATGACCAAGTGTCGAACGGACATCACCTCCGCGTTCAACACACGTACGGAGCGGATGACGTCTCCTCCTTCTTGATCCAGCAAGGGGAAAGGAGAGGTTGATGAAGATCCAGCAGCACAACGGCGTGGTGGTGGATGCAGCGGGGTTTCGGCAGGGCTTCGCCAAGCAACTACGGGAGGAGGAGGTGTAGCAAGGGGAGGAGGGAGGCGCCAGGGTGTTCGGTGCGGCTGCCCTCCAACCCCCCTCTTTATATAGGGACCCGCAGGGGGGGCGCCGGCCCTAGAGATGGGATCTCTAGGGGGGCGGCGGCCAAGGGGGGTGGAGTGCCCCCCAAGGCAAGTGGAGGCGCCCCCTCCCCTAGGGTTCCCATCCCTAGGCGCAGAAGGGGCCCAGGGGGGGCGCACCAGCCCACTAGGGGCTGGTTCCCCTCCCACTTCAGCCCATGGGGCCCTCCGGGATAGGTGGCCCCACCCGGTGGACCCCCGGGACCCTTCCGGTGGTCCTGGTACAATATCGGTGGACCCCGAAACTTTCCCGATGGCCGAAACTCGACTTCCCATATATAATTCTTTACCTCTGGACCATTCCGGAACTCCTCGTGACGTCCGGGATCTCATCCGGGATTCCGAACAACTTTTGGTTTGCTGCATACTCATATTCATACAACCCTAGCATCACCAAACCTTAAGTGTGTAGACCCTACGGGTTCGGGAGACATGTAGACATGACCGAGACGGCTCTCTGGTCAATAACCAACAGCGGGATCTGGATACCCATGTTGGCTCCCACATGCTCCTCGATGATCTCATCGGATGAACCACGATGTCGAGGATTTAAACAACCCCGTATACAATTCCCTTTATCAATCGGTACGTTACTTGCCCGAGATTCGATCGTCGGTATCCCAATACCTCGTTCAATCTCGTTACCGGCAAGTCACTTTACTCGTACCATAATGCATGACCCCGTGACCAGACACTTGGTCACTTTGAGCTCATTATGATGATGCATTACCGAGTGGGTCCAGAGATACCTCTCCGTCACACGGAGTGACAAATCCCAGTCTCGATCCGTGTCAACCCAACAGACACTTTTGGAGATACCTGTAGTGCATCTTTATAGTCACCCAGTTACGTTGTGACGTTTGGTACACCCAAAGCACTCCTACGGTATCCGGGAGTTACATGATCTCATGGTCTAAGGAAAAGATACTTGACATTGGAAAATCTCTAGCAAAACGAACTACACGATCTTGTGCTATGCTTAGGATTGGGTCTTGTCCATCACATCATTCTCCTAATGATGTGATCCCGTTATCAACGACATCTAATGTCCATAGTCAGGAAACCATGACCATCTGTTGATCAACGAGCTAGTCAACTAGAGGCTCACTAGGGACATATTGTGGTCTATGTACTCACACGTGTATTACGATTTCTGGATAATACAATTATAGCACGAATAAAAGACAATTATCATGAACAAGGAAATATAATAATAATCCTTTTATTATTGCCTCTAGGGCATATTTCCAACAGTCTCCCACTTGCACTAGAGTCAATAATCTAGTTACATTGTGATGAATCGAACACCCATAGAGTTCTGGTGTTGATCATGTTTTGCTCGCGGAAGAGGTTTAGTCAACGGATCTGCGACATTCAGATCCGTATGTACTTTGCAAATATCTATGTCTCCATCTTGAACATTTTCACGGATGGAGTTGAAACGACGCTTGATGTGCCTGGTCTTCTTGTGAAACCTGGGCTCCTTGGCAAGGGCAATAGCTCCAGTGTTTTCACAGAAGAGAGTGATTGGCCCCGACGCATTGGGTATGACTCCGAGGTCGGTGATGAACTCCTTCATCCATATTGCTTCATGTGCTGCCTCCGAGGCTGCCATGTACTCCGCTTCACATGTAGATCCCGCCACGATGCTCTGCTTGCAACTGCACCAGCTTACTGCTCCATGATTCAACATATACACGTATCCGGTTTGTGACTTAGAGTCATCCAGATCTATGTCGAAGCTAGCGTCGACGTAACCCTTTACAACGAGCTCTTCGTCACCTCCATAAACGAGAAACATGTCCTTTGTCCTTTTCAGGTACTTCAGGATATTCTTGACCGCTGTCCAGTGTTCCTTGCCGGGATTACTTTGGTACCTTCCTACCAAACTTACGACAAGGTTTGCATCAGGTCTGGTACACAGCATGGCATACATAATAGATCCTATGGCTGAGGCATAGGGGATGACACTCATCTCTTCTTTATCTTTTGCCGTGGTCGGGCATTGAGCCGAGCTCAATCTCACACCTTGTAATACAGGCAAGAACCCTTTCTTGGACTGATCCATTTTGAACTTCTTCAATATCTTATCAAGGTATGTGCTTTGTGAAAGACCTATGAGGCGTCTCGATCTATCCCTATAGATCTTGATGCCTAATATGTAAGTAGCTTCTCCAAGGTCCTTCATTGAAAAACACTTATTCAAGTAGGCCTTAATGCTGTCCAAAAGTTCTATATCATTTCCCATCAAAAGTATATCATCTACATATAATATGAGAAATGCTACAGAGCTCCCACTCACTTTCTTGTAAACGCAGGCTTCTCCATAAGTCTGCATAAACCCAAACGCTTTGATCATCTCATCAAAGCGAATGTTCCAACTCCGAGATGCTTGCACCAGCCCATAAATGGATCGCTGGAGCTTGCACACTTTGTTAGCAATCTAAGGATCGACAAAACCCTCCGGCTGCATCATATACAATTCTCCCTCAAGATAGCCGTTAAGGAATGCCGTTTTGACGTCCATCTGCCATATCTCATAATCATAGTATGCGGCAATTGCTAACATGATTCGGACGGACTTCAGCTTTGCTACGGGAGAAAAGGTCTCATCGTAGTCAACCCCTTGAACTTGCCGATAACCCTTAGCGACAAGTCAAGCTTTATAGATGGTAACATTACCATCCGCGTCCGTCTTCTTCTTAAAGATCCATTTGTTTTCTATCGCTCGCCGATCATCGGGCAAGTCTGTCAAAGTCCATACTTTGTTTTCATACATGGATTCTATCTCGGATTGCATGGCTTCAAGCCATTTGTTGGAATCTGGGCCCGCCATCGCTTCTTCATAGTTCGAAGGTTCACCGTTGTCTAACAACATGATTTCCAAGACAAGGTTGCCATACCACTCTGGTGTGGAACGTGTCCTTGTGGACCTACGAAGTTCAGTAGCAACTTGATCTGAAGTACCTTGATCATCATCATTAATTTCCTCTCCAGTCGGTGTAGGCACCACAGGAACATCCACAGGAACATTTTCCTGAGCTGCACTACTTTCCGGTTCAAGAGGTAGTACTTCATCGAGTTCTACTTTCCTCCCACTTACTTCTTTCGAGAGAAACTCTTTTTCCAGAAAGGATCCGTTCTTGGCAACAAAGATCTTGCCCTCGGATCTTAAGTAGAAGGTATACCCAATGGTTTCCTTAGGGTATCCTATGAAGACGCATTTTTCCGACTTGGGTTCGAGCTTTTCAGGTTGAAGTTTCTTGACATAAGCATCGCATCCCCAAACTTTTAGAAACGACAACTTAGGTTTCTTCCCAAACCATAATTCATACGGTGTCGTCTCAACATATTTAGACGGAGCCCTATTTAAAGTGAATGTAGCTGTCTCTAGAGCGTATCCCCAAAATGATAGTGGTAAATCGGTAAGAGACATCATAGATCGCACCATATCCAATAGAGTGCGATTACGACGTTCGGACACACCGCTACGCTGAGGTGTTCCAGGCGGCGTGAGTTGTGAAACGATTCCACATTTTCTTAAGTGTGTACCAAATTCGTGACTTAAATATTCTCCTCCACGATCTGATCGTAAGAATTTTATCTTTCGGTCACGTTGATTCTCCACCTCATTCTGAAATTCCTTGAACCTTTCAAAGGTCTTAGACTTGTGTTTCATCAAGTAGACATACCCATATCTACTCAAGTCATCAGTGAGAGTGAGAACATAACGATATCCTCCGCGAGCCTCAACGCTCATTGGACCGCACACATTGGTATGTATGATTTCCAATAAGTTGGTTGCTCGCTCCATTGTTGCAGAGAACGGAGTCTTGGTCATTTTGCCCATGAGGCATGGTTCGCATGTGTCAAATGATTCATAATCGAGATACTCTAAAAGTCCATCAGCATGGAGCTTCTTCATGCGCTTGACACCAATGTGACCAAGGCGGCAGTGCCACAAGTATGTGGGACTATCGTTATCCACTTTACATATTTTGGTATTCACACTATGAATATTTGTAACATTACATTCCAGATTCATTAAGAATAAACCATTGACCATCGGGGCATGACCATAAAACATATCTCTCATATAAATAGAACAACCATTATTCTCGGATTTAAATGAGTAGCCATCTCGCATTAAACGAGATCCAGATACAATGTTCATGCTCAAACTTGGCACTAAATAACAATTATTGAGTTTTAAAACTAATCCCGTGGGTAAATGTAGAGGTAGCGTGCCGACGGCGATCACATCGACCTTGGAACCATTCCCGACGCGCATCGTCACCTCGTCCTTCGCCAGTCTCCGCTTATTCCGCAGCTCCTGCTATGAGTTACAAATATGAGCAACGGCACCGGTATCAAATACCCAGGAGTTACTATGAATACTGGTAAGGTGCACGTCAATTACATGTATATCACATATATCTTTAGTGTTGCCGGCCTTCTTGTCCGCTAAATATTTGGGGCAGTTCCGCTTCCAGTGACCCTTCCCTTTGCAATAAAAGCACTCAGTCTCAGGCTTGGGTCCATTCTTTGACTTCTTCCCGGCAACTGGCTTACCGGGTGCGGCAACATCTTTGCCGTCCTTCTTGAAGTTCTTCTTACCCTTGCCCTTCTTGAACTTGGTGGTTTTATTGACCATCAACACTTGATGTTCTTTCTTGATTTCTACCTCTGCTGACTTTAGCATTGAAAATACTTCAGGAATAGTTTTCACCATCCCCTGCATATTGTAGTTCATCACAAAGCTCTTGTAGCTTGGTGGGAGCGACTGAAGGATTCTGTCAATGACCGCCTCGTCTGGGAGGTTAATGTCCAGCTGGGACAGACGGTTGTGCAACCCAGACATTTTGAGTATGTGCTCACTGACAGAACTATTTTCCTCCATCTTACAACTATAGAACTTGTCGGAGACTTCATATCTCTCGACCCGGGCATGAGCTTAGAAAACCATTTTCAGCTCCTCGAACATCTCATATGCTCCGTGTCGCTCAAAACACTTTTGGAGCCCCGGTTCTAAGCTGTAAAGCATGCCGCACTGAACGAGGGAGTAATCATCAGCACGTGACTGCCAAGCGTTCATAACGTCTTGGTTCTCTGGGATGGGTGCATCACATAGCGGTCCTTCTAGGACATATGCTTTCTTGGCAGCTATGAGGATGATCCTCAGGTTCCGGACCCAGTCCGTATAGTTGCTGCCATCATCTTTGAGCTTGGTTTTCTCTAGGAATGCGTTGAAGTTCATGTTGACATGAGCGTTGGCCATTTGATCTACAAGATATATTTTGCAAAGATTTTAGACTAAGTTCATGATAATTAAGTTCATCTAATCAAATAATTATATGAACTCCCACTCAGATTAGACATCCCTCTAGTCATCTAAGTGTTTACACGATCCGAGTCAACTAGGCCGTGTCCGATCATCACGTGAGACGGATTAGTCATCATCGGTGAACATCTCCATGTTGATTGTATCTAACATACAACTCATGTTCGACCTTTCGGTCTCTGTGTTCCGAGGCCATGTCTGTACATGCTAGGCTCGTCAAGTTAACCCTAAGTGTTTTTGCATGTGTAAAACTGTCTTACACCCGTTGTATGTGAACGTAAGAATCTATCACACCCGATCATCACGTGGTGCTTCGAAATGACGAACTTTAGCAACGGCGCAGAGTTAGGGGAGAACACTTTCTTGAAATTATTATAAGGGATCATCTTATTTACTACCGTCGTTCTAAGTAAACAAGATGTATAAACATAATAAACATCACATGCAATTATATAGTAGTGACATGATATGGCCAATATCATATAGCTCCTTTGATCTCCATCTTCGGGGCTCCATGATCATCTTCGTCACCGGCATGACACCATGATCTCCATCATCGTGTCTCCATGAAGTTGCTCGCCAACTATTACTTCTACTACTATGGCTAACGGTTTAGCAATAAAGTGAAGTAATTACATGGCGATAAATCATTGACACGCAGGTCATACAATAATTAAGACAACTCCTATGGCTCCTGCCGGTTGTCATACTCATCGACATGCAAGTCGTGATTCCTATTACAAGAACATGATCTCATACACCACAATATATCATTCATCATTCATCACAACTTTTGGCCATATCACATCACAAGGCAATTGCTGCAAAAACAAGTTAGACGTCCTCTAACTGTTGTTGCATCTTTTACGTGGCTGCAATAGGGTTCTAGCAAGAACGTTTTCTTACCTACGAAAAAGCCACAACATGATTTGTCAACTTCTATTTACCCTTCATAAGGACCCTTTTCATCGAATCCGCTCCAACTAAAGTGGGAGAGACAGACACCCGCTAGCCACCTTAGGCAACTAGTGCATGTCAGTCGGTGGAACCTGTCTCACGTAAGCGTACGTGTAAGGTCGGTCCGGGCCGCTTCATCCCACAATACCGCTGAAGCAAAATAAGACTAGTAGCGGCAAGAAAGTTGACAACATCTACGCCCACAACAAATTGTGTTCTACTCGTGCAATAGAGAACTACGCATAGACCTAGCTCATGATGCCACTGTTGGGGAACGTTACAGAAAATAAAAATTTTCCTACGGTTTCACCAAGATCCATCTATGAGTTCATCTAGCAACGAGTGATAATAGTGCATCTACATACCTTTGTAGATCGCGAGCGGAAGCATTCAAGAGAACGGGGTTGAGGGAGGCGTACTCGTCGTGATCCAAATCACCGATGACCAAGTGCCGAACGGACAACACCTCCGCGTTCAACACACGTACGGAGCGGATGACGTCTCCTCCTTCTTGATCCAGCAAGGGGAAATGATAGGTTGATGAAGATCCAGCAGCACGACGGCGTGGTGGTGGATGCAGCAGGGTTCCGGCAGGGCTTCGCCAAGCAACTACGGGAGGAGAAGGTGTAGCAAGGAGGGGAGGGAGGCGCCAGGGTGTTGGGTGCGGCTGCCCTCCCACCCCCCTCTTTATATAGGGACTCCCAGGGGGGCGCCGGTCCTAGAGATGGGATCTCTAGGGGGGCGGCGGCCAAGGGGGGTGGAGTGCCCCCCAAGGCAAGTGGAGGAGCCCCCTCCCCTAGGGTTCCCAACCCTAGGCGCAGAGGGGCCCCAGGGAGGGCGCACCAGCCCACTAGGGGCTGGTTCCCCTCCCGCTTCAGCCCATGGGGCCCTCCGGGATAGGTGGCCCCACCCGGTGGATCCCTGGGACCCTTCCGGTGGTCCCGGTACAATACCGGTGGACCCCGAAACTTTCCCGATGGCCGAAACTCGACTTCCCATATATAATTCTTTACCTCCGGACCATTCCGGAACTCCTCGTGACGTCCGGGATCTCATCCGGGATTCCGAACAACTTTCAGTTTGGTGCATACTCATATTCATACAACCCTAGAGTCACCGAACCTTAAGTGTGTAGACCCTACGGGTTCGGGAGACATGTAGACATGACCGAGACGGCTCTCCGGTCAATAACCAACAGCGGGATCTGGATACCCATGTTGGCTCCCACATGCTCCTCGATGATCTCATCGGATGAACCACGATGTCGAGGATTTAAGCAACCCCGTATACAATTCCCTTTGTCAATCGGTACGTTACTTGCCCGAGATTCGATCGTCGGTATCCCAATACCTCGTTCAATCTCGTTACCGGCAAGTCACTTTACTCGTACCGTAATGCATGATCCCGTGACCAGACACTTGGTCACTTTGAGCTCATTATGATGATGCATTACCGAGTGGGCCCAGAGATACCTCTCCGTCATACGGAGTGACAAATCCCAGTCTCAATCCGTGTTAACCCAACAGACACTTTCGGAGATACCTGTAGTGCACCTTTATAGTCGCCCAGTTACGTTGTGATGTTTGGTACACCAAAAGCACTCCTACGGTATCCGGGAGTTACATGATCTCATGGTCTAAGGAAAAGATACTTGATATTGGAAAAGCTCTAGCAAAATGAACTACACGATCTTGTGCTATGCTTAGGATTGGGTCTTGTCCATCACATCATTCTCCTAATGATGTGATCCCGTTATCAACGACATCTAATGTCCATAGTCAGGAAACCATGACCATCTGTTGATCAACGAGCTAGTCAACTAGAGGCTCACTAGGGACATATTGTGGTCTATGTATTCACACGTGTATTGCGATTTCTGGATAATACAATTATAGCATGAATAAAAGACAATTATCATGAACAAGAAAATATAATAATAATCCTTTTATTATTGCCTCTAGGGCATATTTCCCACACAAGCCATACATCATAAGTCCACGGATTGTCGAAGGTTTGGCAGAGGTCGTCCACCAGGTGACTGGCGTGCTTGGTTTTAATGACCACGTCGTCCACATATGAGTCGATGGTCTTGCCGATTTGCTTTTCCAGACAAGTCTGGATCATGCGCTGGTAAGTAGCACCTGCGTTTTTTAATCCGAAGGACATTGTGTTGATGTAGAACGTAGTAGGCGTCGGGAAAACACAATGAGTCGTGTTCGGCGGTGGCGTCTATGATCTGGTCTATGCGGGGCAGCGGGAAAGGATCCTTGGGACAGGCTTTTATTTAGGTCCTTGAAGTCGATGCACAGGCGCTAGGATTTGTCCTTCTTAGGCACCATAACCAGATTAGCTAGCCATTCGGGATGATTGATGTCCCGGATGAATGTGGCTTCAAGCAACTTTGCTATTTCCTCTCCCATGGCTTGACGCTTGGGTTCGAAAAATTTGCGGAGCGCCTGTTTGACCGGCTTGAAGCCTTTAATTATATTCAGGCTATGCTCGTCTAGACTTTGTGGGATGCCAGGCATATCTGAAGGGTGACAGGTGAAAGTGCTAGTAATCGACTAGAGGGAGGGGTGAATAGGCAATTTTTATGAAAGTCTTCCAAGACATGCGTTTAAAACAACTAAACAGAACACAACAGAAGATAAACTACACTAGCCATGCAATAGAGTCAGAGTACAATCTGGGGAATGCACGGAGACAAGTTGTAGCTAAGTAGACATATCGGAATTGAAAGACAATATGAAGCCAATTATGCAATCAAGGGTGAATGTCTTCACACAGTGAATTCAATGAGAGCAGACAGACAACGACTTCACGAAGGTAAACTGTAAGTAAAGGGTGAAGTGATAGAACCTGTTGTTTGACGAAGACAAGGATTTGGTAGACCAGTTCCGGCTGGTGTGACAACTGTACGTCTGGTTAGGGAGGCTGAGATTGAACTCAGAATACCATGTCTTCACCTTATTCCCCTTGAGCTAATGTCACTTAGTTCTCGTCCAATCACTCAGGTAAATCTTCAAGGTAAACTTTCAAACCTTCACAGACTTTGTTCACCGGCGATCCACAATGACTTTTGGATCCTCAGAACACGACGCCTAACCGACTGAAAGATCACAATCTTCAAATGTAATAAGTCTTCAGATCACGCGGAACAGAAATACTTTAATGATGCCAAACACTCTTTAAACTCTGCGTGTTTTGGGTTTTGTCCTATCATTCGGACTTCTCTCGATGTCGTACTTGCATCTCCCGAAAACTACCGACCCAAGGAACTACCATAATGTGGTAAATGCTATGAAAGGCACAATGTGAAAAAGTAATTCCTCGGATCGGTAGTTCTCGAAAGATGTGAATACTACGCGAAAGAAGCCGGAATCAAAGATTCGCCGGGATGGATGGCCAACGAAGGGCACGACCCGTGTTTCATGTAGCGAATATGTTTCAGGGTTGACGTGTTTCCTCTCCCCTATTTTAAGATCCCTGGAGCGCATCTCTCGGTAACGAGCACGTTCGCTTGGAGGGACAAAATTTCTGACGTCTACGACATAACATTCCCTTAATTTAATAGGCGTAGACAGGTGGCCATCGTAAATAAGGAAATTAGTTCATTAGTACGATTACACTTTTTTGGAGAGGGATTAATGGAATGAAAAGAAACCAGATTTATTATAATCAATTCCATCAATTCACGCTACTTTGTATCTTTCCTTTTATTGATTTGCCGGAAATTGCAGCTTCCATCTAAAAGGCACCCGTCATCACAGGATCGTCCGATGCATCACACCCCTCCCAGCCAGTAATCGAAGCCAGTTAAACAACGATGCAGCCCCTCGCCGGGATACTCGCCGCGGTCCTCACCTCCGCCGCTGCCATGGCAGCTGGCGCCTCGCCTGGTGCCATCAACGGGACATGCTCCTTGGTTACCGCCGACGCCTACCCCGGCTACGACTACTGCGTGAACGTACTCTCCTCCGTGCCGTCCGCCGCCAGTGACGGGCGTGGTCTCGCCGTCCTTGCCGCCAACGCCACCGCGCACAACGTCACGCGCACGATCGGGATCATCGACAACCTGCTCGACAGCCTCACCGAATGCTCGGAGTTGTACGGGCGCCAGATGGCCGACAAGGTGGCCGGCGCCCTCGGAGACCTCATGGCCGGACGCGACCCATCTGAGGCTGTGAGCAAGTTGATTGACGCCTACGGTCTGGGCCCTCTCAACTGCTTCATCGTCCTCAGCGAGAGGTGGGGCTTCTCTAGGGAGCCTCTGGCGCAGGAGAACTCGGACAACATGGCCTTGGCCCTTTTCGCCAGGGAAATTGCGACGCTGATCACCAAGTCCTCTAGATCATCAAACGGCAGTGATCAGCATCTCGCCGGAGCCCGAGTCATCAACGCGACATGCTCCACTTTATTGTACGACAAATACCCTGGCCACGACTACTGCTTCAGTGTCCTCTCCTCCGACCCGGTGGCGGCCGCCGCTGCCAGGGACACGCGCGATCTCGCCATCGTCGCCACCAACGCCACCGCGCGCAGCATCACGTCCACGGTCAAGCTCATCCAAGGCCTACTCTCCGACCTTGCTGAGTGCAAGCTTTCCTACGGTGACCGTATGGGCAAGAGAGTCGACAGCGCTCTCGGCGACCACATCGCCGGACGCAGCCTCGTCGGAGCGGCCAACAAGCTGGCCGATGCCTCGCGTGATGCTATCGAATGCGACGTGGTGATGTCTAGGAGGAGGGGCGCTACTAAGAATGTCCTGTACCAGCAGAACACGGAGAATTTCGTCTCCGCACACTTTGCCAGCAACGTGGCCATGTACTCTGGCCATTGATCGGTCAAGCTATATGCTTTCGATTATATCTAATAATAATAATAATAATAATAATAATAATAATAATAATAAAGCTAGCTAGATCGTATAAGCACAAGCATTCGTGTGATTGTACATTGTATTTGCAAAACAAGATGGTTTGGTATCCCCTAAAAAAAACAAGATGGCTGGTTTATCATTTATTTTCACGAGAGAAGCTGGTCGATTATATTAAGTACTATATACTACAAGGACTTATTGGTAGAGGCGTAGCAGTAGCGTGTGTCAGAGAAGCTCGCTATAACTAATTACCAGTAGCGAGGGCCAGTAAACAGCGCTACTGTTACATATTTACCAGTAGTGCGTGCCAGCGGAAAGGCGTCGCTGATAAGTGGTCCCTGCAGTATCCACCAGTGACGGTGGTCCACCGCTACAACTGTTCTTGCATTGTGCCACATGGAGGGCCTCACTTAGCAGCAACGCGTCTCTTTGTGCCTCGCTACTGCTACAACACTTACCCGTAGCGCCATCTTGGACCTGCGCTGCTGCTAAGGTACAACAGCCACCTTCTTCCCTTATTCCCCTCTCCCCCTCCCCACTCCCCCTTCCTCTCTTCCTCACTTTCTCACTCACTTTCTTCTCCTCCATTACTACTACCTAGCTTTCTTCTCTCTTCCTTCCCCTACCTCTCTTCTCTCTACTTTAATGCCCCCCAGGGCCGGTCCTTAGATTTTAGGGGCCCGAGGCAAAAATAAAACATGGGGTCCCTTGAATTTTTCTTCTAGCAACCACTGATGCAAAGTCATTTATGACAGTACTGGATCCATACTTATGTTGCTTGTGCAAAGGTGAACGTTACGACAACAAGGTTGTGCTGGTCACAGTCGCAAGGAGACATGAGGATGATTTTACGAAAGCATCAAGTGTCATCTTTGATGGCATCCGGGACCCTCAGACAACGCCAGGAGGCACTTCCGACGGCGATGGATTTTCTCGTTCGTAAGGCGAGAATCGTTAGCGCGGCATCTAGGTCATTAGTACACTCCACAATGGTTCATTGTGATTTTGTGGGCAGACCGAAGAAAGTATTAAGCCAGACATTCGAATGTATTGCCTTCGTATACGAGAGAAGATCTCCAAATAAAGAGGCGCACATGGTTGTGCGCTCTTCACTGGGAGATGAGGTTGATCGCCATGTGTGGCTAACAAGACCTAATGTCCGTTGTATCCCAAAATCTCTTTACTTGAACAAAGCGGATATGATTCTCAAAATACTAAAATTATGATAGTCTCATCCAACAATTAGAACTAAAGATTATATAATATAAAAACAAAAACATTAATATGTCGTCAATTTTAAGTAAGTACTAGATCTTACTCCCTCCGTTAGGAATGGAGGGAGTATGATTTTACCATCCACTAGATGACTTGGTTGCGCCAATGGCGCAAAGAGCCAGTTAGAAGCAATGTTAGTAGTGAGTAAGTAAGCGATGTAGATGGAAAGATAATGCAATGCGGATTGTATTGCAGATAGTAGAATGACTTAAATTGATTTACAAATAGTAGAATGCCTTAGACCATTTTACAAAAATACACTTATATATAGGCCGCCTTGCAGCTAATTTAGGCATCTTCTTAGTCTGATCGTGGTCTTCAGAGGGTATGTACGAAAAAGCAGAGTGTCATCGTCGGATAATGCTTGCATGATAGAATTCCACAGGTACTTGAAGGCCTATAAAAGGTGTTGGTTCCACTGTCAGACCATTTGAAGTAGCCCATATAGTTATTATCTCCGGAATATCTTTGCTTTCATTGGTTCATATGCCACACTTGTAGAACCAAATATCAGGGAAATCACCAACGTGACAGTTTTTGTTCTCTAGCATGCAACAATGACTCAAGACGTCATCCATTATAGGTGGGCTGTTGGTAGCCCTGTAATCCTTATCTCATCTCTCCGAGAGAGAATAGGAGATATTGCACAAATATACACGATGAGAGGACAGCAAGCAACCCGCGGTAGACATAATAAATGGCTTTGGAGGGGGAAACAGAAATGAAAAGAGTGTAATAATCATACAACATAGAGGATAGGTTAACTATGCCTGCAATGACCATGAATAGACTTAGCAACAACTATGTATCCATTACTTGAATGGAACCCAGGTGAATGCGACTCCAATAAGAGAAGAATAGGCAGTGAGCACACAAGTTTGCACTTTACACAGGTAAGTAATTGGATCAAGTCATCAGGTTTGCCAATGAGGTTAGAACAAAAGTTTGGTATCAAAAATAACTTAACACAATTGCAGAGGAAAGGTTTTGTAAGAAACGTACTCTGTAAGTAATTTCTTCTGGTCAACACAGAGGCAAAGCAAAGGTGTGAAAACATCTGTTTATCTTGGTTTTTAGGCCTATTATCAAACATCCTGGTTTTAAGGCCTATTATCAAACAGCCTGTGAGCGTCACAAAAACAGGGAAGTAGGTAAAATCTAGGAGTTTTTCAACTAATTTTGACAACACACAGTTTATTTCCAATGAAAAATACATCCTCTGGTTTTTAGGAAGATCCAACTTACAAATAACACCGAGCATACGTTCATAGGAAATACATAATGATCAGCAATGGCGCGGAACGCAGAACACAACATATGGTTTAATACACCAATCACAGATCCTTGCACCTAGAGCAGAGAAACAGCTTCAAGTAAAGATAAGCGGGAACGATTGTTAAGGAGGTATTTCTATCGAGGATGTTAGCTGCAGTCTCCCAAAGCATAGTAACAACATAAATTAGGGTTCACTAAGTGTATTATGTTAACAATTTGGTGTCACATGCATAGCCTAAGTATATACTCACATGCATGTTCCTTAGTATATAGCTAATAACAAAGATTAGTTTTCAATCAATTATACCAAAGTTAATAGTGCAGCATGTTGTCTGTAAAGTCAAGTGATATTGAAGTTTTTTTTCTGGGATAAAAGATGGTGTAATCTTCTCCATGGTCTTTAGTTTTTATCCGTCAGCCTATGTATATGACGTTTTGGATGACCTGCAGTTCAATTGGTAAAGCCTTGTACTAAAGATCAGAAAACAAATTGGTGGTTAGCATGTACTTCTCCAATAAACCTGGATCACCTCCTAACATAAGAAAATCTTTTGATCTAAGTGCTTTAAAAATAGTTGAAGCGTGTTTCTTCTAAGCCGGTCTACAAATTGGACCCTCACAAAAGAGCTAACATAGCAGAGATAAAAACTAATGAACTAAAGATAACCTCAATTAGGACCTATGAACCTCTCAGATGTCATGGACGAAAACTATCATATACAACTCATTGCCAACGTTCATCTTGAATGTAAGTAGGACATTTGTACCAACTTCAAGTCCTGTTTTCAAGAGAAATGTCTTGCATCCATGCTTGAACAAGATGAAGACGTTATGTGATTGTTCGTCATACTCAGAAGCGCTGCTTGCCAAACTGTAGTTCCCACCAGTCCGTGCTTGGGATATTTAAACGAGAAGCTACTTCCTTTGCTATTTTCTGGGTGACAATATATTACACACAAAAAAGAGTGAGTGTTATGATCCCAATTATGAAAATGGCACAAGAACAAAAGGAGAACAAGTCACAAAAATAAATGCATCCTATAGGGCGAAATAGATCGAAAAAGTGTGTGCAACAAAATGCATGTAACTCTGCCAAAGGTGACCAGATCACACATATTTAAATACTCCATTAGTTTGGGTGTTACCTAATGATTCTAAATACTCCAAAGGTGACCAGATAACAAAATGCATGTGAAATTGAAGTAGGCACGACAATGAGTGAGATACATGAAATACAAACCCACTTGCCATTACATTAGTTTGGGTGTTACCTAATGATTTTATTATTATTTTTTATATTTGGAAAGGATAATTTATCAAAATGGCCAGAATTGTACTGCTTAACATGTTGGTTATTAATTTCGCAATGTCCTGAGCCGAGTAGTGGGTGGGCACAGATTAACAGAAAACCAAAAGGTTCACTTAGCGTAATCTAGGAAAGGTCACAAGTCATGGTAAACTCATACTTGCACAATCTAATCATGTTCCCACATAGAAATCACAACATCCATGGGTTTCAAATCTAACCTGGGTGAACTTTCTTGTGTCATGCACTGAAAATAGCCTATTCCTTTACTGAATAGCCAGGAGGGCTATTTGCTCAACTGTTTATTCGACGGTTGCTTGTTGAATCAACCAAAAGAAGAGGACTATATAGAGCAGATACCAAGGTTGTTAGACCTAGATACCAACAGTCAGCTTGGTCCTTGTCTTTGCAGATCTGGGAAGACATGATTGTAAATAGATGTTAGAAAAGGCAGTTATACGAGGAACAAAGAGATTCTAAACTCAAGAATTCTTGGCCTAGTAGGAAATACCAAGTCCAGTGAGCATTCACCATTCGTGTATATGACTGACGAGGAGTGATGTTCCTTTTCTGGCCAATGCAAGTGCAAAAGGTTGGCCTGCAAATACAGATATTCTAAGAATATGTATGTCTTTGTATACTTAAATCATAACAATAAGCGTTTGGGGAAGAAAACCACATTCCGTTTTCTGTCTGAGAACCACACTCGACATAGAACTCAAGCTCAGACTTTCCCCCCTCTCTTTGGAGTACCATATTAGCAGTTTTTCATCCTGCAAACTGGAACAAAGTTATGTTGGGCTATTGTGATATGCCTTTTATTCTATACCTGAACCGTTTATAGTTAAAAGTTTCAGTACAACTATAAAATGCATTCTTGGTATGAAAACAGAGAATGCATGACCAATCCTGAAAGCTACATTTGGATATATCTATTCATAGCGCGGTTATAAATATGTTATGTACTGTAAGATATTTACATGTGGTTTGTTTGTCAGCGGCAACAAGGCGTGAAGGAGCATGATAAGAAGACGGGGACCATATGGACTGATGGAGACAGGTGGATAATAGAAGACGTTACTAAATGGTGTTGATCATTGCTTGGGTAGGCTGACATGGTGAAGAACTTGAAGTCGAAAGCAACTTCTTGATTGTCAGTAATTTACCTTGGTATATGAGTTTCACATGGACTTATTTCCGTATCGTATGATAGTTTACTTTCAATTATTAATAGCAAATCACCCAGATAGTTTTAAAATATATTAACATGGGGGATACAAAACCATTTAGTAATATCCACTTGGACTATCAAACTACCAGATCGAATCAATGAAACATAATAAAAATTGCAGAAACGAATTTACACCTTTTACACGAACTAAAGTTAGCAGTTCTAGGTACTAGTTAACCCTGGGGCATGTTGATGTAGCTCTGCTATGGCTTTAATGAATCCCATTCTTCGCAGATGAGATACTGTGTGTACATAATTAACATGCTCTAAATAAAGCCTTCTTCTGAATATATTAAGTTCAGAAGCTTTCTTGAATGGCAGGTAGGTTGGCAAGAGCATAGCAGGATATCATCTGTAGGTCCCTGTTTCTGCTGATAATTCATTTGGATGGCAAAATGTACAGGCAAAAACGCATCAAGATTGACAGTCTAAAGAAAGACTTTTGTCGCCTTAAGTAAAACTAAGCACCTGTTTTACTACAACCATGCACACACGTACATGAAAAAAGATACTTACAGAAATAAATAACCCACCTACAACATGAGCTTTGAGCATAGTAACCAAGAATCATAGAAAACTGAAGAGCAAAAAATGGGAAAAAGGAATAGCAAAATCGCACCAAATCACTATACCACCAAGAAAGTTTGTCTTGCTCCTTACCACTCTTGCTGGCCTCCTCCCTCTCCCCTACAGGTCCACCCCACCACGACGGGTCACTATACCCGCTGCTTCTTGAACACGCCGATGACCCCATCTCAGATTTGGCCTCGTTGCTCCTTCCTCTCACCCTGGTCCTTCCCTACTCTTAAATCTAAGTCGTGAAAACATCGCCCTAGTCCCGATCTGTAACAAGGCATGCACTACCATTTAGAAGAATTTTAAATTGTTTATAAGTAAAGATCATTGTTATAACTTGGAACGACATGTTCTAGTAATAATCCTAGATATACTAAGAGAGGGTTAGTGCAGCAAAATCAACACGATTACACAACAAACTATCAAACATTGCACTATATCTCAACAACAATTCAAAAAGGGTTGACTAATTCATCACACCCCAAAACTCGTCAGTGGTTTGCATTGCATTACAGTGTTATTGCATCAACCATATCGGAGGGTATTCTCAAGTGGTGCAAGACAAAGGCATGAAGTCCACATCCTAATTTTCCCACCAAAATTCCTTGACGCCGCAGATCACCATGTAGTATTAAACTGAGCACCAACCAAACTGTATCAAACTGAGCACCAACCAAACCAATCTAAACCATGAGGGGTGGAGAGAGCGAGATAGGGGGGAGAAGTTACCTCGACGCCGTACTTGATGGCGATGCCGGCGAGCGTATCCATCCGGGAGACCTCGTGCTGGAGGAAGTCATGGTCGTCCTCGGGCGAGCAGTGGGACGCGGGCGGCTGTGGCGAGGATGGGGGCGTCCTCTCCGGCGACAGCAGTAGCGCGCTGCCCACCCCGGCTCCGCGGGGCCCTCTGTAGAACTCGTCGGACAGCGGGTGCGAGATCCCCATACCACCTGTCACCCAACCATCCAGAAAAAGAAACCACTTCTCGTCGGCGGCCTCAAATCGCGCAGGGGAGGCAGATCCCGGCGGCTGGGAGGTGCTCGGGGGGAGTGCAGAGGCGAGGGGAAGGGAGGCTGCGAGGGTGGGTAGCGGCGGCTAGGGAATCCAGCGCCACCACCGTCGCCGGGAAGCTCGCCTCCGCACCCGGGGCGGATGAGATGCAGGGAGGGAGGGGGAAGGGAGAGGCGACTGAGGTGGCAGGAGGAGGAGGTGGCGGCGGCTAGGGTTCGAGGTGGGACGCGGGCTTGGGAGGAAGGACGCGATGCCCTTCCTTTTTTTCTTTCGCTGCCCCTGTCGAACAGTAAATGGATCGGATCGCTCTGGGCTTGGCCTGGGATCGCCCACTATTCACAAATGACGTGGAGGTTGTGGTCGTGACTACCACTCCAGCAGGGTTTATATGTTCAATGGAGTAGCAATGCGCGCGCGCCCACACACAAGTTATGCAGTGGTGAGAGGGAGAAAGAAGCCAGAATATGGTTGCTTGATGCGGCAGCTCTATGACATGGGCCCACCTGTCTGCTGAACAGCGACAACAAGTCAACAGCCACGAATGCTGGATCATGTCAAGAATTTTGCCATGATGAGTAAGCATGTCCAAAGTAGCTTTGATCTCCACAAAAACTAGTAACACAAATCAATTGATGATTGTCATCTCTGTGCACTGACCTTCCAACGAACCAAGAAGAAATAAGTAATTGGCACATGCTTTCAGACAAAATAATCGCCATTACCAAACCAATAATATGCTTCCTCCGTCCCAAAAAGTGTCTCAACTTTCTACTACTAATTTTAATACAAATTGTACTAAAGTTAAAAAACTAAATTTAGGACTGAGGGGGTATCATACTAGTTCCTGAGCATATATGCTTTCAGAGAGACCCAGGAGCAAACAACATGCGCGGCCACATGCAAGTTGCAAGAGCACATCAGCTTACCACGCAGCAGGGGCGTCCATTAGTCAAAGGCAGGCATGTTCCAAGCAGCAGGTGGCTTTCAGTTGGGTCCTAAAGAGACCTGCAAATGGGGCTGCTTTGGAACCACTGCATGATTGCGCCTGGAGACCCAACATAATCACACCATCCTGCTTTGCAAAAGCCGCTACTTTCATCATACAAAAATGGTCAGGCGTGCAAGATGGAACACGTTGCGCTTATGCAAATCCCTGAGAAGAATCTGGGCGAACTTTCCATGAAAGAAGCAGTGACAGATATATGTGTAGTGGTAATATCTTCTATGAGAGCCCACTCGCATTTTTTTCTTGTCTCTCTTCTCTACATATATAAAAGTGCGACATAAACGGCTATAAGCCCCTTATTATGCTTATTTTTATTGATAGTGTTCCTTCGTTAAATGGGCATTAGACATTACAACGCCATATTTGCGAGGATGATACAAGATTGTCAGATCATCCTAATTGGAGATTTGGTGGTGCCGATGTCCTTCCTCCCTCATTGTTCTTCATGTTGTGTGTGATGATAACCTTCATCGTTCGAATCCTTTGGTGGCGATGTACTATTTTCTCTCGGCTTGACTACCTCTTTGTGCGAGCATGATCACCACTTGTGTGTCATCTGACGTTAACCATGCGCACATATAGTTGTTAGGATTGCAGAAAGTGGTGGTGACAACACATTTTGAATTCAATTTACAGACGCTTCTCAAGTATCTTGCTTCAACATCTAGATTAAAACTGTTGGTCAGAACCGTAGTTGGTTGTACGTCGCAATGACAATGTTTTTAAGTTGGTACTTGTTGAAGACATTGCTTAGACTTGATCTTTAGTATGAAAACTCAGGATGACAACCATGTTTGGCACCATTCCCTTCCTGGAGACGTTGCCGTTGAAGAATCTTTCTTCTTAGAAAAATTTGGACTGGCACGCAGCGGCCCACACACACACTTCCAACCGCACATTTGCCTGGAGATTCAAAAAGGGGATTGATCTCTTGCATGCGTTTAGTCCTTTTTTTCGTTCAAGGGAGTTTATGCATGCATGCTTTGCCAGTCCACCGCATGCTCCACCCACGCCACCTCCCATGTTTTTTTTTACTTCCAAATTTCAATTTTTGTTTTGTTTGCATGCCCGTGTTCATTCCGACAAGAACTTTGAAACAAGATCAGTCTTGAATATATTTTGACAATTTTTAGGACTTTATCAAGTTTCAAATATTAAAAATTGATAATCATGATATTATGTTTTTGCCAACTTTCACCAAGTTTTACCATGTTCCGTTTGCTCTGAGATTTGAAGGATTATGGCTTAGGACTTGGGGGTTAAGTTTTTATTATTTGAAATTTGGTGATTTGTCCTTCCTTGTTATTAAGTTTTAGTAGTTGAAACTTGGTTGAAATTTTAAAAGTTGCCAAAAAAAGATGTAAAAGAGTGGTATTTTCTAAAAGCTCTTGTCGCAAGGAAAATTACTATGCAAACAAAACATAAATTGGGCTTCCACTTCAAAACGCTTAGTAGATTTAAAATTTAAAGTCAAAAAGAAAAGGCATGGAAGAGGGGAAGCATCGTGTGGTTGGTGGATTAACAAAGCATGCATATAGTGGGGAAATCTTGTCCCTTCCGGATTCACACGCAATCGTGTGGCCCACAAAGTGCGTGTGCAAGCCTCTGCGTGCTACAAATACTCTCCCTTTCTTCTTGTCCTTGTGTTGTTAGGAGATTGTTGGTGCCGATGGTTGTTTGCTGTTGTTCATCGATTGCTATTTTGATTGCTCCGATTTGTTTCTTGTGTGTATGTTGGTGCCGGATGTGTGGATTCTCATTGTGTTTGGTTCCCCGCCACATCATTATAAGTGAATAAAATCGACCTTTAGCAAAAAAGAATGCTGAATTATATTCTATAAAACCTGATTGTTTATCACTTTCAAATGATTTTAGAACAATCTGTTATTGACTTCTGAACATATTTGTGTTGCCCTTGCTATATTACTTTGATAACTTAGTTTCAGACTTTCAACTCAATGGTATAATCGGTTGAAGGATGTTGATGTGTCATAGCATCATGGCCATCCACTTGAGGCGTGTTTGGTAGTTTATAGGAGGCCCAACCAGACACCCGCGATGTAAAAATCCGGGGTTTGGATGGCTGGCCTGCACTGAAATCTAAGCATGCACGGTGTTTAATGCACCGCCCAATCAGACCAAAGGCCAGTTCTTTTGGGCAATTCTCCGAGAATTGACCCCCTCCCCAGCTTCTTCCAGAATTGTCACTTCATCTTTTTTTACAATTCCTAGCTAGTTAAGATCTAATTAGCTAGGAATTGTAAGAAAATATAAAGTGCCAATTCTGGGAG
>NC_041389.1:30246069-30287182 GCF_002162155.2 Triticum dicoccoides | reverse complement strand
TGCCCAAAAGAACTGGCCCCAAGTAGAAACACTCAAATCGGTCGTTTCTAACAAGCAGGCTGAGTCAAACGCAAAAGTGAGCCGACGAGCACGCATGGTGGGCCTAGATGTACGAGTGGATGCGAGCGAGTACACAAGTTGCATATGGTGTGTTATGGTTCCTTCCTTAATCTCCTTCACGTAGTCACTTATAATCTACACAATGATGCTTCTATTTGAGATAACCTCTACATGAAAAAGAAGCACATCGATGTTGTGGTTTCATTTAGGAGATCGGTTCGTCATTTCGTTGGATGTAAATGTTTAATTTATTTTTATATTTGGAGCTTTTTTTGACGAATTTTGTTAAATTCGACATGCGTGGTCGACTGCTTGGGATTTCCTTTGACTACTAGCTTTATCTGGCTGTTTCACACGACTTTCATGTTGTACGTTCCCTGTTTCAGCGGTTATAAATGCACAGAACTACATCTCCCTAGTGGAGTGTACAAATGCACACTAGTGCAGAACCGGGCAATAGCACCGGTTCGTAAGACCCTTTAGTGCCGGTTACATAACCGGCGCTAAAGTGTGGGCACTAAAGCCCCCCCCCCCTTTAGTACCGGTTCAGCATGAACCGGTGCTAAAGGGCAACCACGTGGCACGAGCCAGCTCCGGGGGCCTGGAGCCCTTTAGTACCGGTTGGTAAGACCAACCGGTACTATAAGGTTTGGAGGTTTTTTAGTTTTATGATTTCTTTTTCATTTAATTTTGTGTTTCCATTTTAATTCTTTTTCGTTTGCTGGTATTTTACGATACTACACATTATACACGTTATGCATATATATATATATACATATACATATATATATATATATATATATATATATATATATATATATATATATATATATATATATATATATAGAATTTCTAGTAGAACCAATCATGCATATATATATCATCAATGTCTCACAAACCACCATATTAATTAATTCACACATACACACATGTATAGCTATATACAATTTCTCCTACATATGCATGTTGCCTTCGGAGTCAGTGGCATTAGCCTAATTGGTGCCTTCGGAGCACGATGACAATTGGAAGTGGTTTTCATGGGGCGGTAGCGGGTAATAGTATTCTCCCTTCGGATTTATGACCTGGTCGAGCAAAAATCCCGCTATTTCCTCTTGAAGTGCTTCTACGCGCTCCGTTTCTAGGAGCTTCTCCCGCACCTCTCTGAACTGTTAAGAAGGAGATCAATATGCATGTGTATTAGTTGTGTGACTAGATACCGTAATGGTGTAAAAATTGTGAATAGTGTTCTGACAAGCGTACCCATTCCTGCCTTTGAGATATGCTCCTTTCGGATGCCATCATGCGAATGTTCTCGCAAACGCAGAATGCACACAGATCAGTCCCCTGCGCCTGCTTCAGGGCCTTTACGAGAATGGAATTTGATCAGATAATAATTAATCAAGCATGATAATTAAAGAGATGGCAGCTAGCTAGCTAGCTAGTACTACTTAATTACTTACCTTGGGTCGAAACCATTTAAGCTTTTTTTCATTCGCCTTCCGTGATGCTGATGAACCTTGCCCAAGCCCTGCCCGCCGACAAAGAAAATGAATAAAGGGGTTATTAAATAGTTCATATCATGAAATGACGAACTAAATAGGCCGAGATATATAGTTAATAATGATTGAAATTACCTGTTGACTATCCCAAACAAGATGTTATAGTCAGTATTTTCTTTGAGTAGTGAGTCCAGTATTTCAACTGTTCCGGCGTCAACTTTAATGATACACAAGATCCAGTGAAATCTGCATGCACACACGTTTGCATGTCTTAATTAAGCGGGCATATGTAAGGAAAAACATTTAGCTAGCTAGTAGGCAAAAACAGAGAATTTGTAGTACAAGACAGTGTGACTCACTGGAAGTTGTAAGGAAGTAGTATATCTTCATTGTATTTGAGGCGCTTCAAGAACTCTAGCATGTTGTCCTCTACGGCCTTTTCATGATGTGGATTTATTAGCCATGTGTATTCATTAACGGTGTTTGGGTCAATGAACCCAATGTCAAAGCGTCCACCTTTTCTCATTTCATACATCTTCATCCTACATAATACCACAGAAAAGAATATAGTGAGGATAATTACAGGTAATGATTGATCAAAAGGATCACTACAGCTAGCTTAAGACTTAAATTACAGAAAGAAATGACTTACAGACAATAGCAACTGACGATAGATTTGTCGAGTGCGTCTTGGTTGTATAACTGAAACAGTCCAGAATACTCAACGGACAGAGCTTTCTCATGGAAGTAATGCTCCTCCTTGACATTCACCATGAGGGACAATCGATCTGAAATCTTGGTAATGTTCATGTACCATTGATGCAATTCATACATTCTCGTTGGGAGGTTCTTGACCTTGTCTGGCTCGACCAAAGGTTGGCCCCGGACATATTTCCGTTTTATTTCATCCTCTCTAAGCACAGGTGTCGGTGTCAAAACCGGCGGATCTCGGGTAGGGGGTACCGAACTGTGCGTCTAGGCGGATGGTAACAGGAGACAAGGGACACGATGTTTTACCCAGGTTCGGGCCCTCTTGATGGAGGTAAAACCCTACGTCCTGCTTGATTGATATTGATATTGTGGATGTTTACAAGAGTGGATCTACCACGAGATCAAGGAGGCTAAACCCTAGAAGCTAGCCTATGGTATGATTGTAATGGTTGTTGTTGTGTCCTACGGACTAGAGCCATCCGGTTTATATAGATACCGGAGAGGGCTACGATTACATAGAGTCGGTTACAATAGTAGGAGATCTACGTATCCGTATCGCCAAGCTTGCCTTCCACGCCAAGGAAAGTCCCATCCGGACACGGGACGAAGTCTTCAATCTTGTATCTTCAGTCTTGGAGTCCGGTCGATGATGATGATAGTCCGGCCGATGATAGTTCGGCCGATGATGGTAGTCCGTCTATCCGGACACCCCCTAATCCGGGACTCCCTCAGTAGCCCCCGAACCAGGCTTCAATGATGATAAGTCCAGCGTGTGTGTAGTCTTCGACGTTGCAAGGCGGGTTCTCCTTCAAGTTATACGTACCTGCCGAACAGTGTCCGGCTTCCTCATCAATGTTGCGCGTCTTGGCTTCCACGCCCAATAATGGCCTTCCTCCACGCGTCGCGCGAATGCGAAAAGCCAGGGTGTCTTTTATGTTTTACCCCCTAGTTGTGTGAATAATCTGCCTATAAGGGAGGCAAGAATCCAGATCCAAATCGCCATCTTCCTCCCGCAAATACTCATCGGAGCGCTTTCGACCAAGAATCCATTCCATCATGGACCGTCAACGCGGCTCCTCTTCTCGCGCTCCCAGCCCTTTGCCAGGAGATTGGAGGAGATGCTCTGTTCCGCACAACGAGCTGGTGAAGCTCCAAGCGGGGGGATATCTCCCTCCGGCCTTTATGGTTCCGGTTCGAGCCGGGCTGGCCACCTACAAAGGTGGGAAGCAAGCGGAGGTTACCCCAAGTCCCAACAAAGGGGAGCGGGTATGCTTCGTCCCCTATCTGATAAGGGGGCTCGGATTTCCTGTACATCCATTCCTCCGCGGGCTCCTGGAGTTCTACGGACTCCAGCTTCATCACCTCACGCCCGCCTCAATCCTACACATTGTGGGTTACGTAGCTCTTTGCGAGCTATTCCTGGGCGTCGAGCCCCATTTCGCGCTGTGGAAGAGGTTGTTCTGCCTTGTACCCCGCTCTCACGAGGGGTCCATATATCAAGTGGGCGGCGCCGAAATATGGCGTATTGTCGGGACCGGATATCCATCCGGAACCCCTAAGAAGGCGTCCGAAGACTGGCCTTCAGGATGGTTTTATATAGAAGACGCTCCGCTGCCGGACCCTGTTCGGATCGGCCTCCCGGAGTTCAGCAATGCTCCTCTGAAGAAATGCCTTAGTTGGCGTCCGCGGAGCCCCCAACTGGAGGAAGACAAGAGCGTCCATTATTTGATGGACCGAATAAGGTTACTGGCCCATTCCGGGTTGACCATGATTGGAGTCATGGCAACATGCATTATGCGGGGGGTGCAGCCACTACAATACAGGGGCCACCCCATGTGGGATTTCAACGGGGAGGACGATGCCACCCGTCATGGCCGTAAAGGGCCGGATTCGGTCGAAGACCTGGTGACGATCCTGTCTGGCCTGTATAAGGGGGAGAAGGAGGATTTCCTTCGGATGAACCCGTTAAATGGGTTCTCCATGAATAATCCCCGGCCTTGGGTAAGCGAACACTCTGCGTGCCCGACCCATGCTTTTTGAAACTTAAGTTTCTTATATTGTGTTCTTCTTTCGACGCAGGAACTGCCCGGATCGTGGAGGACATGCTAAGTCCAGCTCCACAACCCGAGGATCCAGAGAGATCCCGGGATCCGGCCTCCGAAGAGGATCCGGACATAAAGGTGGAGCTAATCGACGGGGTGTTCCACCAACTCAGCATGGACAATGCCTTAGTCGCCATCACGACCGACTATCCCGGACTATATCCGGCTTCCCAGGTGATTGCGACCGAAGTCCTGACACCGTCATTCCTTCCTTGCTTATTTCTGACCACCGTATATGATGGCGCCGTGCAGGAGGCGCCCCTAGGGCGAGAAGCCGAGCCCGCGGTGGCTGACCAACAAAGGCCAGTCCAGACCAGTAGGCAGAAGAGGAGCGCGGCGCGGACTGAAACGTCTCCGCAAAGGTGTAGCTCACAATTCATTATTTAGAGCAACGTTCCTAGGAAGCGTTTGAGTGCTCATGACTTTTGTAGGGAAAAAAGCGCCCGCCGGACTGCGGGCGTGGAGGTTGCCAATCCAACCTCTACCAGACAGGCTCCAGCACCTGGTCTGGAGGGGGAGGCGTGCGCAAGGCACGAGCCGGACGTTCCTCCGACAGAGGATGCCGACAGACTGTCCGCCACCAAGTCTGAGGTGGAGAGTGCCATGAATCACAGGCGCCGCCGGACAGTATTTCGTGACGCGTGCTTCTCCCCCGAGGCGTTGAATGCCTTTAACGCGGGGGACGTGCACCTTCGTGCTGCTCAAGATGGTTTTACCAGAGCCACGGAGCAGTATGTAAAAGACATACGGGTAAGAGAATTTAATAGTTGTATATGCCAGTAGCCCTCGAGACTTAAAGTAGTTATATTAACTGATTTAAGGATCATATGAAACATAGGATCTTACCGAGAAGAATACCCAACTGTCTCAGGAGCTGCAGGAGTGCAAGGCCCAACTTGAGGCCGCACTCTCTGGCGCAGGAGGAAACACAGGAACCTCTCCTGGTAACGCATTATTTTAAAAAGATAAGTAGCGTTTGGCCTTTGCGCAAGTCTAAAAAATGACGTTGCAGGTGCTGCGGGACAAGATCCGGACAGGCAAGAACTTCTGCGCCAACTGAAGGCCGGCGAGAGGGTGCTGCATAAGGTGCAACATGAAAGGAACAAGCTCCAGGATGCCCATGCCCAGCTTGGAGAAGAGCTGAAAGGCGTTCGGGCCGAGCTGTCGGGCTCCGTTAAGGAGAATCAGCGGCTTCGTCGCGGCATCTATAGGAAGTGCTTGAGCGAACTCCTTTGAAAAGAAGAGTTTGGCGAGGAAGTCGATTTGACAGAATATGTCTGTAGGTATGCTCATAGGTCGCCCTGCGGAGGAGATGCCCGTATCAACGGGTGATCAACTTCCCGAATTGTTGCAACTGATCGAACGAGTTCGGCAGGCAATGAGCGGCGTCATCCAGGCTTTATGGCCAGCCTTCTCCTTACCCGAGGGTCTTGGGGAGCTTGCGGAGAAGCTTCAGGGAGTGAGGCAGCGCTTCCATTTATGGAAGATTTCGGCCTGCCGCCAAGGTGCCAGGGAGGCCTGGGCCATGGTAAAGATGCGGTACAAGAAGGCGGATCCCAACCACATGGCCGAAGTCGGACCTATGGGGCCCGATGGGAAGGAGATCCCTGTGAGTTTAGTATACGGCCAAGTAGAGTTGGCCGCTAAATTTTCCCAACAGGACTGTAAATTAGACAACCTTTTAGACGGGATTGAGGAAGAATACAATCAGTCGATTTGACAATGTATTATAAAAGGACATATAAAATGCCTTCTAGCCGGATTGTAGATCGTTTGTCTTTGCCGACCTTTTCGCTTCGACCTCGGGACCCTAGAGTCCGGAGTGTGTCCGAATACCTTCTCGGTTATGAAACAACCGGGGTATGCATGGAGACCAGGCGTAGGGGTCATTAGTGCTTTATCAGACAAGTGCCCAACTAGTTATGTTATATTACATGGGTAGTAAGAAACATCTTCCAGGGAGAATAGTTCCGTTAAGGGTTCCTTTCCTCTGGGGGTGGCATGCCCTAAAGTGCATGTCCGGACTGCGAAAAAAAGCAGAAAAACATCTGGGGGCAGATAAATAAGTGGATAAAAAACCATCTTTTAAGTCACTGAACGAATATTCCCTTAAGAACGCTAGCTTTCGGCTTCACCCAGTCTGAGGTACACATCCGGCTGACCCGGCAGTTACAATCGCAGAGGTGCTCCCTTTACCTCCTAGCCGAACAATCGGGAACGTAGGGGTAAGCACAGGAGCCATGCAACCCAGCTTGGCCAAAACTTAAGTCATATCGATGCATATAATGGTGAATAAAAGATACATGTGGAGGCTTGACACATGTGCTGGGCATGAAGCCCTTATAATTAAGCTTCTGGTAAAGAAGCCCCCAGGTATAATGAGTGCGGATAGCACATCAATTGCGCGCGAACGATGCGCAAGTAGGCCTTTTAAGGCTTTGATGAATAGGGTTGAGAAGAAAAAGATAAACAAAAGGCAGCTGAAGTAAAAAAAATTTGGACGGGGGGAAAGGGACGAACTCTTAGTCCGGCGCTAGGCATAGAATCTTCGGAGGCCGATTGCGTTCCATGGGTTTTGCTCGAGTCGGTTATCCGACGCATTTCGTAGACGGTACGCTCCGCCGGTCAAGACTTTATCGATGATGAAGGGGCCTTCCCATTTGGGCTTGAGCTTGTCCTTTTTCTTGTCCGGCAGGCGTAGAACCAGTTCGCCAACGTTGTAAGTCTTGGCCCGTACTTCTCTGCTTTGGTATCTTCGAGCCTGCTGCTGATAAAATGCGGAACGAGCCTTGGCGACGTCGCGTTCTTCCTCCAATGCGTCCAAGCTGTCCTGCCGATCCAACTCGGCTTCTCTTTCTTCGTACATGCGCACTCGAGGTGAGTCATGAATTATGTCGCAGGGCAAAACTGCTTCTGCGCCGTATACCATAAAAAATGGTGTGAATCCGGTAGTACGGTTAGGCAATGTCCGCAGCCCCTAGAGTACGGAGTCGAGCTCCACTACCCAGTGCGTGTCAGATTTCGTAAGGGACCGCACTAGTCTGGGTTTGATGCCGCTCATTATTAGACCATTTGCTCGTTCCACTTGACCGTTGGTTTGAGGATGATAGACTGAAGCATAATCGAGCTTGATGCCCCTATTTTTGCACCATGATTTATCCTCATCGGCCGTGAAGTTCGTGCCGTTATCGGTGATGATGCTATGGGGGACACCATAATGGTGTACTACCCCAGATATAAAGTCTATCACTGGTCCGGACTCTGCCGTTTTAACTGGCTTGGCCTCTATCCATTTGTGAATTTATCCACCATGACCAATAGGTACCTTTGCTTGTGGGTTCCCCCTTTAAGTGGTCCAACCATGTCAAGCCCCCAGACCGCGAACGGCCAGGTAATGGGTATAGTTTTGAGGGCGGTGGGTGGCATGTGGCTCTGATTAGCAAAGAGCTGACAACCAACGCATCTTCGGACTAAGTCCTGAGCATCTGCCCGGGCCGTCGGCCAATAAAATCCTGTACGGAATGCCTTTCCTACAAGGGCCCGGGCTGCGGCGTGCTATCCGCCTAGTCCGGCGTGAATTTCAGCCAGAAGGTCTCGCCCTTCCTCTTCGGAGATACACCTTTGAAGGACTCCGGTTGTGCTTTTCTTATAGGGTTCTCCCTCATGGACCTTGTAGGCTTTAGATCGCCGGACTACGCAGCGGGCCTCACTATGGTCTTCGGGGAGTTCCTGCCTAAGCAAGTAGGCTAGGAACGGCTCTGTCCATGGGGCGATTACTGCCATTATGTCGTGAGCTGAGGGTGGTGTTTCGTCGGCTGGATCGCCGGTTATGTCAGATTGTTCTGCGGCTGCCTCCGGTTTGTTATTTCCGGACTCCTCTTCCCATAGTACGGATGGCTTGAACAACCGTTCCAGGAAGATATTTGGAGGGACAGTGTCACGTTTTACGCCGATGCGTGCCAATACGTCGGCCGCTTGGTTATTATCTCTGGCTACGTGGTGGAATTCAAGTCCTTCGAACCGAGCTGACATTTCAAGGACGGCGTTGCGATAGGCTGCCATTTTTGGATCCTTGGCGTCAAAGTCTCCATTTACTTGGGATATTGCGAGGTTTGAGTCCCCGCGCACCTCTAGGCGTTGGATGCCCATGGAGATTGCCATCCGGAGGCCATGTAAGAGGGCCTCGTATTCGGCTATGTTGTTGGAGTCCGTGTACATTATCTGGAGTACGTATTGGACTCTGTCCCCGGTTGGGGACGTTAGTACGATGCCAGCCCCCAATCCGGCCAACATTTTGGAGCCGTCGAAATGCATAATCCAATTGGAGTATGCGCCGTACTCTTTAGGGAGTTCGGCTTCAGTCCACTCAGCGACAAAGTCACCCAAAACTTGCGACTTTATAGCTCGCCGGGGTTTGTAAGTTATGTCGAATGGTAGGAGCTCAATGGCCCATTTTGCAATCCTGCCCGTTGCGTCGCGGTTATTTATAATGTCATTTAGGGGTACTTCGGAGGCCACTGTTATCGAACACTCTTGAAAGTAGTGTCGGAGCTTCCGGGATGCCATGAACACCGCATACGCTATCTTTTGATAGTGCGGGTAACGGGACTTGCAGGGGGTTAAAACAGTGGATACGTAGTACACTGGTTTTTGAAGAGGGAATTTATGCCCTTCTGTCTCTCGTTCTACGACGAGCACCGCGCTTACTACTTGATGTGTTGCCGCGATGTATAACAACATAGGTTCGCCCAGGTTGGGCGCAGCCAGGACCGGATTCGTTGCCAATATGGCCTTTATTTCTTCGAGTCCGGCAGTGGCAGCATCCGTCCACTCGAAGTGTTCGGTGTGCCTGAGGAGGCGATAGAGGGGCAATGCCTTTTCTCCTAGGCGGGAGATAAAGCGGCTGAGAGCCGCCACGCATCCAGTCAATTTCTGGATCTATTTGAGGTTTTTTGGAATATCCAACTGCGATAGGGCTCGGATCTTGGCCGGATTTGCTTCAATACCTCTACCGGATACAATGAAGCCCAAGAGCTTTCCGGCTGGTACGCCGAAAACGCATTTTTTCGGATTCAGCTTGATGTCATATGCTCGGAGGTCGTCGAATGTGACCCTCAAGTCGTCTACTAGAGTTTCGACGTGTTTGGTTTTGACGACTACGTCGTCTACGTATGCCTCTACTGTTTTGCCGATCTGGGTAGCCAGACATGTCTGAATCATGCGCTGATATGTTGCGCCGGCGTTTTTAATTCCGAAGGGCATCGTGTTGAAGCAGAATGGTCCATATGGAGTAATGAACGCCGTTGCGGCTTGATCCGCTTCTGCCATCTTGATTTGATGATAGCCGGAGTATGCGTCCAGGAAGCACAATGAATCGTGCCCTGCAGTGGCATCAATGATTTGGTCGACGCGGGGGAGGGGGAAGGGATCCTTTGGGCAGGCTTTATTTAGGTCTTTGAAATCGACACATAGGCGCCAGGATCTGTCCTTCTTTGGTACCATTACCAGGTTTGCTAGCCAATCCGGATGTTTGATATCTCTGATGAATCCAGCTTCCAATAGTTTGGCTAGTTCTTCTCCCATTGCCTGTCTTTTGGGTTCACAAAATCGTCGAAGAGCCTGTTTGACTGGCTTGAACCCTTTTAGGATGTTTAGGCTATGCTCTGCCAGCCTGCGAGGGATTCCTGGCATATCTGAAGGATGCCAGGTGAAAATGTCCCAATTTTCCCGAAGGAATTCTCGCAGCGCGGCGTCTACATCAGGGTTCAATTGTGCCCCGATGGAGGCCGTCTTTGTCAGCTCCGTTGGGTGGACCTGGAATTTTATGATTTTGTCCGCTGGTTTAAAGGAGGTGGACTTGGATCTCTTATCGAGTATCACGTCGTCTCTGTGCACCGCAGCGCGCAGCGCGGTGAGTTCTTCTGCCGCTAGGGCTTCGGATAGTGCCTCGAGGGCTAATGCGGCTGTTTTGTTTTCGGTGCAGAGTGCTATGTCCGGATCACTAACGAGAGTGATTATCCCGCCGGGCCTAGGCATTTTGAGCTTCATGTACCCGTAATGGGGTACGGCTTGGAAAATCATTAACGCCTCTCGTCCTAATATAGCGTGGTATCCGCTTCTGAGCGGGGCCACTTGGAACGTGATTTCTTCGGACCTGTAATTGTCTGGCGAGCCGAACACCACATCGAGTGTGATTTTTCCGGTGCAGCGTGCTTCCCGGCTAGGGATTATTCCTCTGAAGGTTGTGCTGCTTCGCTCAATGCGGCTCCAGTCTATTTCCATTCTTGAAGAGTTTCCTCGTAAATGAGGTTCAATCCGCTGCCGCCATCCATGAGTACCTTTGTAAGTCGAAAGCCGTCCACTATTGGACTGAGGACCAATGCGGCTGGTGCTCGGGCTGTTCGGAATTTAGGTTCGTCGCTGGCGTTGAAGGTGATGGCCGCGTCGCTCCAAGGATTTGTTGTTGCTACTTGGTAGACTTTGGTAAGGCTGTGGATCGTTCGTTTCCGCATATTGTTTGATGCGAAAGTCTCGAAGACGGTTGATACCGTACCGGTATTGTTGGTGTGGTTTCGCGGGGCTAGAAGCTCCTCGCCACTTTTGGCCACCTGCCGTAATATCCAACATGCACGAAGGATATGTGTTGGGGTGGCGCCCTTGGTACTGTGAATTGTACAGGGTTTGCTGAGCCATCCCTCTAGTACGGTTCCGTTCCCTTTAAGGGGCTTCTGTTTTCTGGTTCTTGTATTTGGTGCCTGAGTGTAATGCACCCTTTTGTTGCAGACTGGGGCTATGTTTGGGGCCGGATTATCCCAAAACCTATCTTCAGTTTTCCGAAAAGTTTCTATGGCACAGTACTTTCGCACTATGGATGCCAAGTCGGCGAAACGCATGATTTCACGATGGCTGACGGCGTTCAAGATTCCCCTGTCCGTGCAATTGTTGCAAAAGATCGAGATTGCGTTTTCCTCTCGGCAGTCCTTTATCCGGTCCATGACCAGGAGGAATCTGGTCCAGTAATGATGTACTGTTTCGGCTGGCTCTTGCCGGATTAGAGATAGATCGCATATATCTGGACGGGCGGGCCTAATTGAGTCCGGGACCCTGCCCATCTCGAGGCTCAAGGGCCGAGAAGTTTCCGAATTTGGAAGCTTGGAAAGTGGAACGTTGTCCAACGAGTCCGCTCCGATGCCTGACTTTATGTTCAGTGCTTGATCGAAATCCGCTCCTCCGCGGGAATCCGGCATGGAGGGTTCGGTAGCCCATACACGACTAGTTTTCAATATGGGAGAAGGATCGTCGCGATGTTCCTCTACCACCGTGACATGGTCGGTATCCTGGGGAGAGTTAATCTCTCTCAGATCGGTTTTAAGCCCGATCCGATTGTAGTCTGTAGCGACTCCCAGGGCGGCGATCTGATCCAAGAGTTCGTTTACAGATGAGAGCTCTGCTGGATCTAACTGCTCGACGAATTCCGAGTTGACGTGAAGATTGCTCTCGATGACACGAGAGGTCATCGTTGAAGCGGTGGCCGGACAGGCGGTCATAAGAAAACCTCCTAGCCGGATAGTTTGGCCGGCGGCCAAGGCTCCATCGGCGAAGATGCCGTCCTTGAAGACGGGAAGAGGCATCCTTCCTATCGGTGACGGCACAGAGGAACTCTCAATGAAAGCACCAATGTCGGTGTCAAAACCGGCGGATCTCGGGTAGGGGGTCCCGAACTGTGCATCTAGGCGGATGGTAACAGGGGACAAGGGACACGATGTTTTACCCAGGTTCGGGCCCTCTTGATGGAGGTAAAACCCTACGTCATGCTTGATTGATATTGATATTGTGGATGTTTACAAGAGTGGATCTACTACGAGATCAAGGAGGCTAAACCCTAGAAGCTAGCCTATGGTATGATTGTAATGGTTGTTGTTGTGTCCTACGGACTAGAGCCATCCGGTTTATATAGACACCGGAGAGGGCTAGGGTTACATAGAGTCGGTTACAATAGTAGGAGATCTACGTATCCGTATCACCAAGCTTGCCTTCCACGCCAAGGAAAGTCCCATCCGGACATGGGACGAAGTCTTCAATCTTGTATCTTCATAGTCTTGGAGTCCGGTCGATGATGATGATAGTCCGGCCGATGATAGTTCGGCCGATGATGGTAGTCCGGCTATCCGGACACCCCCTAAGCCGGGACTCCCTCAACAGGCATGGGCTCAATCTCGAGGAGTTGTCCAACAGTGATGTTGAGAACTTCAGCCTGCATTATATGGTCCTTGGTTATTACCGCATTGCCCACCTTGGGAACGTAAACTATTTGCCCACAATAATATTGGGCGCACGTACTGTCACGTGTTGTTGCCACAACAAGCGAGGGGATTGATTGCGCCGCCTGTTCTCCTAGCCGGGGAATGGTTTTCCCGCATTTTTTGACAGCTGCTTTTTGTTTGCTCGATCCCGAGCTCGCCTCCTTACGTAGACGTGCTCGATTTAACTTCCTGATGTGGCGCTCATAGTCTGTGTCAACAGGCTTGGGAGCTGGTGGTTGAGCCATACGAATGAAGTGGTCAATCGTTTCCTCATGCACTTTCTCCCTTGGCGGCGGTGGCGGTTTCGGTGCAAAATGGGCTTCCACCTCGGCCTTCGATATGGCTGCGTTCCTCCTCGGACTTGTCATAAGGCCTCTGCGGAAGAGGCGTGAGGCTTGGACCATATTTATATCGCTTGCATACGCCTGTACTTCCTGTACTACCTCGACTCGTACCGCTACGAACCATAGCTGCGGGGTGTCTCTTCTGCGATTGCTGAGGCGGCGTAGACGGCTGACGGGGCTGAGTTGGACGAGGAGGAGTGGCCTGAAGTTGTGCCAGACTTGGAGGAGGAGTGGCCTGAGGTTGTGCCGGACTTGGAGGAGGAGTGGACGTCTGACGCTGTGGCGGACTTGGAGGAGGAGGAGTGGCCTGACACTTTGCCGGACTTGGTGGACTTGCAGGAGCGGGAGTCTGCTGACTCGGTGGCGGACTTCGACGAGGAGTTGGCTGACGCGGTGTCGGTGGCCTTCGAAAGATGATGCAATCCTTTTTCCATAGATGATACGATGTTTGGCCTCTCCGAGAAAGTGCTCGCCGTCACCTCCAGGATAGTCAAGCTGTAGCTCCGAATATGGGTCCACCACCTCATCAACCAAGACACGAGCATAGCCCGCTGGAATCGGGTTGCAATGGAAGGTTGCATCGGGGGGATTTGTAAAAGCAACGGCGTCCGCCACCTTAATGGGTATGTTCTTCATTTTGACGTGTAGCTCGTAGTTAGTGTTCTCCGTGATGTCATCCACGGGGTATCTATCCAGCATTGCGTCGTCCGGGGCGGAACCCACGCTGCTTCTCGGCATGGATGGGGCGGTGCTATCCAATGTTGGATCATTCGCTAGCTGCTGCAGCTGTTGAGACCCCCTTTGCTGGGTAAGTGAGTCGATCTGCTCCTGCTGCCGCTGGAATTTGACTGCCAATTCCGCTTGACTTGCTTCTAGGCCTTGAAGGCGTTCATAGTCTCGCTTCCTCTGCTCCTCCTCCATCTTCCTCTTCTTCTCCTCCGCAATCTTCTTTCTCGCACGGGTTCTGTAGTCGGGGTTCCAGTCTGAAAACCCCTCATACCACGGAATAGCGCCCTTGCCTCGTGTTCTTCCCGGGTGTTCAGGATTTCCCAGGGCACGCGTAAGCTCGTCGTTCTCTCTGTTGGGCTGGAACACCCCCGATCGTGCCTCTTCTATTGCAACAAGTATCGCATTGTCGGCTCCCTTCAGACTTGCCCTCGTCGAAACATTGCCTGTCTTCGGGTCCAACTCCCCCCCATGCGCATAGAACCAAGTCCTGACCCTGGGGGGCCAGCTCTTAGTAACCGGAGTGACACATGCATCTTTCATCTCTTTCTCAGACTTATCCCACTTAGGCATTGCCACCGCATAGCCACCTGGCCCCAGCTTATGGAACTTATCCTTTTTTTCGGCATTCTTCTTGTTTATTCTCGACCGTTCCTTAGCTAATTCCGAATCCTTGAATTTCACGAAATCGTCCCAATGAGCACGTTGGTTCTCTAGTGTTCCCTCGAATACTGGAGTCTTCCTTCCTCCCTTGACGTACTTGTCCCATTCACGATTCTTGTGGTTCTTGAATGCAACCGCCATCTTCCTAAGAGCAGCGTCCTTGACTTTCTGCACATCTGCTTCTGTGAAATGATCTGGTAGGGCGAAATGTTCCATGAGAGTAGCCCGAAGCAGATTTTTTTGTTTTTTGTCGACAAAAGTAACATCTGGACGTGGAGTAGCGTCCTCTTTGTCTTTTTGTCTTTTGCTGGCTCTCTCCATTCTTGAAGGGAGATCGGAAGTTGGTCCTTCACAGGAACTCTGCACTGACGAACGAACTTGTCCGCAATCTTCTTAGGCGCTAATGGTTCGCCATTAGGTCTGATTGCCTCGATATTGTACTTTACGCCCTCCTTCAACTTTTTGTTCGGGCCTCGTTTCGTCCTTTTGCCTGAAGATTTGCTCGATCCAGATGGCTGAAAGAACAAAGATCGATTCGTTAATATATCTTCAAGTCATTTAAAACATGTGATGATCATCACATGCCTGCTTATATAAATATATATACCTCGCCGGTCTTTATTGTTTCAAGATCAACATTTTCTTCGTCATCATCATAATCATAGTTCATGATTTCATCAATTCGGTCGTCGCGATCGAATATCATATCACACTCTCCGGTGTTGTTTAGAAATTCGGAGCCGTCATAATCTTCTTCATTCTGATCATCATCTGGCCCGTGAGGATGGCGTATCATATCGAACATGGCCTGTTCTCCCTCTCTGCCGGTATTGTCCGCCATAGCTTTTATTTAACTAATCCAAAAGAAATATAAAACAATTTAGTATTCAAATTACATCGTCTCGAATAATAGATATAATCTCGAATACATCGTCTCGAATAATAGATATAATCTTGAAAACATCGTCTCGAATAATGGATATAATCTCGAATACATCGTCTCGAATAATAGATATAATCTCGAATACATCGTCTCGAATAATAGATATAATATCGAATACATCACTGGCTAGGTAGCTAATAAAGATCGAATACTACAGACGAATCTAGGACACTCGCGGTTCCTGCGGCGCGATCGGTGGACACCCAAAGAGAAGGAACCCTCACAGGATCATAGCTGAAGTGAGATCCCTGAAGAAACTGCCAGGTATTGGAGAACCTGCCGCCCTCTAACGCAACCATGTAGCGATGGACGTGCTCGTCCTCCTCCCTAACACGGCGACGTACCACCTCCGGCCGGGCCGGCTCCCTCCGCGCCGAAGCTAGCCCACGCAAACGCCACCAAACGAGATCAGGGTCGACGACAGGACCCGGGGCCGGGTTCCTCATCAAGCGGCGCGCCCCTCCAGGCAGCACCTCCCAGTGCCAGCCCGGCGGAGCCCAGTCCCGGACATGGGTCAGCCGGACGTCATCGTGGAAGGGTCGACGGCGAGGATGCGGGCCGGGCATCGTCGAGAACAAATACTAGCTATATGCCCGCAAAAAGTAACATTTTTTTAATGATTGGATTTTGATAACTAACATTTCTATATAACACTAATTATGCTATCATTGCATATGTCAAAATTCTATATGCTATTTCATACTAATTAAGCATCTAACACTAAAAACTGAAAAACAACTTCTATACATCCATTAAAAAACAGAAAAACAACATTATATAAAAAAATTCCATACTAATTAAACACTAATTATATCCATCTAACATGCATTCATACATATATACTAGTGAAAAACAATAATCTAAAAAATCTAAACTAATTAAACATACAAAATACGTATATACTAATATATACATGCGTTCATACATATATACGTGTGTGTGTGTGTTCATCATGCTTGTGTGTGTGTATGGGCTCGGGGAGGGGCGGCGCCCATGGTGGCCGCCGGGGGCGAGGGAGAGGGGTTACAGGGGGAGAGCTCACAGCGGGGCGACGACGACGGCGAGACGACGGCCGGGGGCAGCGACGGGCCGGGGCGTGACACGGGGGCGGCGACGCAGGGACAGCGCGACGGGGACGGGCCCGGGGCGGCGACGGAGACGAGGGTGGCGACGGGGACGGGGGCGGCGACGACGACGGGGGCGGCGACGGCGACGGGGTCGGTGACGGCGTTGATCGATCGGGGCGGGCGGTGCTTCAATGGGGAAACAGAGGAAGAAACAGAGGGAGAATGAAATTTTTCGAAGTGTTGTATATATAGAAGGCACCTTTAGTATCGGTTGGAGCCACCAACCGGTACTAAAGGCCAGTTTTGGCCAGCCCAAGCGGCGGGAAGCGACCCCCTTTAGTACTTTAGTACCGGTTTGTGCCACGACCCGGTACTAAAGAGGGTGCGCTGGCGCAGGTGCGGTGCGGCAAGTTTAGTCCCACCTCGCTAGCCGAGGGGCGACCACACTGGTTTATAAACCCCCGTGCGGTCGCTCTCTCGAGCTCCTCTCCAAAGCAGGCTTACTGGGCCTACGTGTTCTTTGCTGCCCTGTGGGCCCACTTGGCCTTTGCGGGCCTGCATTCTGGCCCAACGACAGGTTGGGTTTCTAGTCGTATGCAGGCCGCTCTGGCCTAGTAGGCGGGCTTTTTTTTATATTTTTTTGCTTTATTTATTTTTGCTTTATTTATTTTTGTGTGTATTTAGAGTTTCTTTGTGAATATTTTTGCTTTAGGTACAAAAAATTACAAACTTTCTGTTAGTGCTCGTAGTTTTCAAATTTGAATAGTTTAAATTTTGAATTATTTGAAATTAGTGTGAATCACTAGTTTGTGAATAACTTAACTTTAAAAATCAGTAAAGGCATGAAAGAATTTGTTTGCACATAAAATTTCTTCGCGTTTCAAATGCCAAAACACATAACTACTCTAACTATTACAGAGATTCCCCTCTGGGTGTGAAACACAGAAGAAAGTGATGATAGTGAAGCCGATCACATCCCAGATCTTTGGGTGTGAAACTTTTTCTTCGCGTGTGTCCCTTTGCGCCGTAACCATGGAAAATCTTCATCATTTAACGGGATGCTCGGGTCAATATTCACTGTGAATGGAGCAATTTCATCAAAATTTTCATAATCTTCTGATTTATCTGTCTTGTCATCCACTCCCACGATGTTTCTCTTCCCAGAAAGAACTATGTGCCGCTTTGGCTCATCGTACGATGCATTCGCTTCCTTATCTTTTCTTTTTCTTGGCTTGGTAGACATGTCCTTCACAGAGAAAACCTGTGCCACATCATTGGCTAGGACGAATGGTTCATCTGCATACGCAAGATTGTTGAGGTACACTATTGTCATTCCGTACTGCGGGTCTTCCGTTACCCCGCCTCGTGTCATATTGACCCATTTGCACCGAAACAAAGGGACCTTTAAACCACATCGATAGTCAAGTTCCCATATGTCCTGTATATAACCATAATATGTTTCCTTTCCCGTCTTGGTTTCTGCATCAAAGAGGACACCACTGTTTTGGTTGGTGCTCTTCTTATCTTGGGCGATCGTGTAAAATGTATTACCATTTATCTCTTACCCTTTGAAATTCATTATGTTCGAAGATGGTAACTGGGACAGCAAGTACAGGTCATCTTCAATAGAGGTGTCATGCATGGTACGTGTCTGCAACCAGCTGGCGAAACTCCTGGTTTGTTCACGTGTAATCCAGTCATCAGACCGCTCCGGGTGTTTGGAGCGTAGCAAATTCTTGTGTTCATCCATATACGGAGCCACCAAGGCGGAATTCTACACACTATGTAGTGTGCTTCAGTGAGAGAATGTCCGTCCATACATATTATTTGTTCCCCTCCTAGCGTGCCTTTTTCATCCAGTCTGCCCTTATGCCGCGATTCAGGAACACCAATCAGCTTAAGGTCAGGAATAAAGTCAATACAAAACTCAATGACCTCCTCATTTTGATGGCCCTTGGAGATGCTTCTTTAAGACTCCCATGAACCTCTTAAAGGGGAACATATTGTGTAGAAATACAGGACCCAAAGCGTTAATCTCTTCGCATAGGTGAACTAGGACGTGCGTCATGATGTTGAAGAAGGATGGTGGGAACACCAACTCGAAACTGACAAGACATTGCACCAAATCATTCTGTAACCTTGGTATGATTTCTGGATCGATTACCTTCTGAGAGATTGCATTGAGAAATGCACATAGCTTCACAATGGCTAATCGAACGTTTTCCGGTAGAAGCCCCCTCAATGCAACCGGAAGCAGTTGCGTCATAATCACGTGGCAGTCATGAGACTTTAGATTCTGGAACTTTTTCTCTGCCATGTTTATTATTCCCTTTATATTCGACGAGAAGCCAGACGGTACCTTAATACTGAGCAGGCATTCAAAGAAGATTTCCTTCTCTTCTTTGGTAAGAGCGTAGCTTGCATGACCCTGATGTATGCCGTCTTCTCCGTGCATACGTTGCTGGTCCTCCCGTGCCTCAGGTGTATCTTTTGTCTTCCCATACACGCACAAGAAGCCAAGCAGGGTCATGCAAAGATTCTTCGTCACGTGCATCACGTTGATTGCAGAGCGGACCTCTAGGTCTTTCCAATATGGCAGGTCCCAAAATATAGATTTCTTCTTCCACATGGGTGCGCGTCCGTCAGCGTCCTTCGGAACAGGTTGTCCGCCAGGACCCTTTCCAAATATCACCTTCAAATCCTTGACCATATCATGTACATCAGCACCAGTACGATGGCGAGGCTTCGTCCGGTGATCCGCCTTACCTTTGAAATGCTTGCCTTTCTTTCTTACGGAATGCCTGCTCGGAAGAAATCGACGATGTCCCAGGTACACATTCTTCTTACAACTATTCAAATATATACTGTCAGTATCATCCAAACAATGTGTGCATCCGCGGTATCCCTTGTTTGTCTGTCCTGAAAGGTTACTGAGGGCAGGCCAATCATTGATGGTCACAAACAGCAACGCCTTTAGATCAAATTCTTCCCCCATGTGCTCATCCCACGCACGTACACCTGTTCCATTCCACAGTTGTAAGAGTTCTTCAACTAATGGCCTTAGGTACACATCAATATCATTGCCGGGTTGCTTAGGGCCTTGGATGAGCAATCGCATCATAATGAACTTCTGCTTCATGCACAACCAAGGAGGAAGGTTATACAAACATAGAGTCACAGGCCAGGTGCTATGGTTGCTGCTCTGCTCCCCAAAAGGATTAATGCCATCTGCGCTTAGACCAAACCATACGCTCCTTGCGCCATCTGCAAACTCCTTCCCGTACTTTCTTTCGATTTTTCTCCACTGCGACCCGTCAGCGGGTACTCTCAACTTTCCGTCTTTCTTACGGTCTTCTCTGTGCCATCGCATCGCCTTGGCATGCTCTTTGTTTTGGAACAAACGTTTCAACCGTGGTATTATAGGAGAATACCACATCACCTTGGCAGGAATCTTCTTCCTGGGGCGCTCGCCCTCGACATCACCAGGGTCATCGCGGCTGATCTTATAGCGCAATGCACCACATACCGGGCAAGCATTCAAATCCTCGTACTCACCGCGGTAGAGGATGCAATCATTAGGGCATGCATGTATCTTCTGCACCTCTAACCCTAGAGGGCAGACAACCTTCTTTGCTTCGTACGTATTCTCAGGCAATTCGTTGTCCTTTGGAAGCATATCCTTTATCATTACCAGCAACTTTCCAAATCCCTTGTCAGATACACCATTCTCTGCCTTCCATTGTAGCAATTCCAGTGTGGTGCCCAGATTTTTCTTGTCACCTACGCAATTCGGGTACAACAATTTTTTGTGATCCTCTAACATGCGCTGCAACTTCTTCTTCTCCAAATCACTTGCGCAGTTTCTCTTTGCATCGGCAATGGCCCGACCTAGATCATCAACGGGCTCATCTGATGCCTCTTCTTCAGCTTCTTCCCGCATTGCTGGCTCAACTTCTTCCCGCATTACCGGCTCAGCTTCTTCCCCCATTGTTGTATCATCGTATTCAGGGAACCCATGGCCAGGATAGTTGTCGTCGCCGTCCTCTTCTTCTTCATTGTCTTCCATCATAACCCCTCTTTCTCCGTGCTTGGTCCAAACATTATAGTGGGGCATGAAACCGGACTCAAACAGGTGGACGTAAATGGTTCTTGACATAGAGTAATTGCGACCATTCTTACAGGCAGCACATGGACAAGGCATAAAACCATCCGCCCGCTTGTTTGCCTCAGCCGCAAGCAAAAAAGTATGCACGCCCTCAACGAACTGGGGAGAGCATCGGTCATCGTACATCCATTGCCGGCTCATCTTCATTACACAACACCGAATAGACCAAATTAATACAAGTTCATACAACACTTAAATGCAACAAACAAATAACTCTCTAGCTAAAGCATTTAAATGCAACAACAAATGCGATCAAGATCGCAACTAAGGTAACAATTGATCCAACAGCATAATGATACCAAGCCTCACTATCGATGGCATATTTTCTAATCTTTCTAATCTTCAAGCGCATTTTCTCCATCTTGATCTTGTGATCATCGACGACATCGGCAACATGCAACTCCAATTCCATCTTCTCCCCCTCAATTCTTTTCAATTTTTCTTTCAAGTACCCGTTTTCTCTTTCAACTAAATTTAACCTCTCGACAATAGGGTCGGTTGGAATTTCCGGTTCACTACCTCCTAGATAAAAATATCTATGTCAACTTGATGGGCATAATTTGTCATAAACACAAAATGCAACAAATAGTTTTAAAAGAGAATATACCACATCCGAATCATAACAAGAACGAGGGCCGACGGGGACGGATATCAAAACCATGGCACTATGTATAACAAACAACGTACGGGTAAGATAATTATTATACGAGTAACTATATATCCAAATCACACAAAAATCATTTTTTTATATAAAATTTCATGAACAAGAGGCTCACCACAAGGTGGTGCCGGCGACGGGATGGTGCGGGCGATCGACGGTGGTTACGACGGAGATTTAGAAGGCACTAAGTAAACCACACCTACATATGCAAACTAAGTGTTATTTTGACCTCAAATTGCATATAAATCAAATACTACCACATATAATTCCTCCCAAATTACTAAAACCCACAATTAATCACTATATAAACCAATGCAAGAGCTAATCTAGCAATGAGAGATGAAAGGACAACGTTGCTAACCTTGGTGATCATTTGAATGGATGGGGGCCTGCAAATCTTGACAAATTTGAGGCAAATTTTGTGATGAACTCGAGAGGAAGAAGGGAAGAACAAAGGAGAGGGAGAGGGGAAAGGGGGAAGAACAGAGTGCGGGTGGACGAAGGGTTTATAGGACGACCTTTAGTGCCGGTTCGTGCCACGAACCGGTACTAAAGATGCTGGAAGGGCCCCACTCTGACAACATCCTGCCACCACTTTCTTTAGTACCGGTTCGTGGCACGAACCGGTGCTAAAGGTTCGCCACGAACCGGTACTAAAAAGCTCCTCCCGCCTAGCCGTTGGAACCGGCAGTAATGGACACATTAGTGCCGGTTCTGTTACAAACCGGGACTAATGTGTCTCACATTTGACCCTTTTTCTACTAGTGGCATACACGTGCCGTTTTAATGACACTCCTTAATCTTTTTTATCGGTCCCTTCTAATATACACAATTGTGCTTTGATTCAGATAAATTGTACACAAAAAATGCACATCAACGTTGTGGTTCTATTCACATGGTGGGTTTGTAGTTTCGTTGACTATAAATGTTCAAATTTGTGTTTATGTTTGGACCTATTTTGAATGAATTTTTTCAAACTCAACGCACACGGTCGACCATTTAATTTTTGTTTGGCTAGTAGTTCCATCTTTTTGTTTCATACAACTTTCGTGTTGTAAATTCTCTGCTTTGGCGGCCGTAGATGAGTACATCCACATCTTCCTAGTGGAGTGTACCAATGCATCCGTGTGGTCTCTTTTAATGACACTCTTTAACCTCCTTCATATAGTCCCTTCTAATCTGCACAATGGTGCTTTCATTCGGGATAAGCTCTACACGAAAAATTTACACATTGAAGTTTTGGTTCCATCCAGACGATCGGTTTGTAGTTTTGTTGACTGTAACTATTCAACTTTGTGTTCATGTTTGAAGCTATTTTGGACAACTTTTGTGAAACTATACCTATTTACTTTACTGTAACTTCGTGTGTCATGTGTAGCTGTTAACTTTTAAATGGGTTTTAGTGATTCAACCAAACGCCGTGTAGTGTATCATCCCAGTCCAACACATGCTACCAAACGCTAGGGAAAAGTTGTTTTCTTGATGCAGTCAGCCTATTTGCAGCCTATCAAACAATGCGCAAAACATAGTTTTTGTCTGTATTTACTCGATCCGGCCCAACTCGTGTCACGGATGTAATAAAGACTATGGAAATGATGAAACCAAACAGGCCCTTGTTGAAAATTTGATTTTACTTCCGAATGTTTTGTTTGAGACATTTGTAACCCATGATGCACCCCACCCCACAGTCCAAAAGCGCCATGGCCCTCTCGATTCATGGGACAGCTGGCTCTGGATGGAAGACAAGCAGCTGCAGGCTCATGCACGATGCACTGCTCCGTCCTGATCTAGTTTTGAGTGGTCAGCTGAAGCACCCACGCCACACGCATCAGATTCCGTTTCACCAATGCTGTCGTACAAGGAAGGAACAATGCGTACCAGCTGGGCTGATGACAAGAACGACATGGACGGATCGAGAAGCATGGCCGTGCCGTCGGTGCACCTGAGGGCATCAAACGTGTACGCCCTTCGTCCCAAAATTCTTGTCTTAAATTTGTCTAGATACATATGTATCTAATACTAAAACATGACTTGATACATTCGTATTTAGACAAATCTAAGATAAAAATTTTCGGACGGAGGGAGTAGTATATTTTACACTGCCAGTGTTTGTGCACACTCCTGTGACGATCTACGTCACCAGATGATTAAGTTTCACTACTCTTTCATTTCAAGGAGCAACCCACACTCGTTCTCGGATCGTTCGGTCAACGAGTTTGCCATCTACTGGCAAAGTTAATCGTTTTTTTCTTTTCTTTTCTTAAGCTTTCGGGTACCTGCAAGATGATGCTGCTGCTGCTTTGTTCCCTTTTGGCTGGGACTAGAAAAAACTAGTGAAACTAGACTTTTCATATATAAATCTTTATCTCCGGCCATTTCGAAACTCCACGTGACATCCGGGATCTCATCTGGTACTCCAAACAACCTTCGGTAACCACATACAATTTTCCATAACAACTCTAGCGTCACCGAACCTTAAGTGTGTAGACCCTACGGCTTCGGGAACCATGCAGACATGACCAAGACATCTCTCCGGCCAATAACCAACAGCGGGATCTGGATACCCATGTTAGCTCCCACATGTTCCACGATGATTTGATCGGATGAACCATGATGTCGGGGATTCAATCAATCCCGTATACAATTCCCTTTGTCCATCGGGATGTTATTTGCCCGAGATTCGATCGTCGGTATCCCCATACCTCGTTCGATCTCGTTACCGGCATGTCTCTTTGTTAGTTCCGTAACGCATGATCCCGTGACTAACTCCTTAGTCACATTGAGCTCATTATGATGATGCATTACCGAGTGGGCCTAGAGATACCTCTCCGTCATACGGAGTGACAAAATCTCAATTTCAATTCGTGCCAACCCAACAGACACTTTCGGAGATACCTGTAGTGCTCCTTTATAGCCACTCAGTTACGTTGTGACGTTTGATACACCCAAAACATTTCTATGGTATCCGGGAGTTGCACAATCTCATGGTCTAAGGAAATGATATTTGACATTAGAAAACTCTTAGCAAACGAACATCACGATCTTGTGCTATGCTTAGGATTGGGTCTTGTCCATCACATCATTCTCCTAATGATGTGATCCCGTTATCAACGACATCCAATTTCCATGGTCAGGAAACCACAATCATCTATTGATCAATGAGCTAGTCAACTAGAGGCTTACTAGGGACATGTTACGGTCTAAGTATTCACACATGTATTACGGTTTTCGGTTAATACAATTATGGCATGAACAACTGACAATTATCATCAATAAGGAAATATAATAATAACCATTTTATTATTGCCTCTAGGGCATATTTACAATAGTAGCCAGAGGTACAAACGCGCGCTACTACTATCAACTTAGTAGTAGCGAGGGGTATAAATCCACGCTACTAGTAATTAGCAGTAGCGAGGGGTATAAACCGACGCTACTAGTAAGCATCTACCTATAATCTTTTCCCTAGTAGTGGGAGGGGCACCACACAAGACACAACATGGTCTTAGCCATGTATGGCGCCCCTCTCCACAGTTTCGTCCCTCGGTCATATTTTCATAGTGCTTATGCAAAGCCCTATGGAGATAGCTTCACCATCACCGTCATCATGCTGTCGTGCTGCGGAAACTCATCTCCTACTTCGCCCGTTTTACTGGATCAAGAAGGCGAGGATGTCACCGAGTTGAACGTGTGCTGAACGCGGAGGTGCCGTACGTTCGATACTTGATCGGTTGGATCGCGAAGAAGTTCGACTACATCAACCGCGTTAATAAACGCTTCCACTTATGGTCTATGAGGGTACATAGACACACTCTCCCTTTCCATTGCTATGCATCTTCATGGATAGATCTTGCGTGTGTGTAGAAAAAAATTTCTTTTCCATGCAACGTTCTCCAACACCATCAAGATGCACAGGGGAAGATGGACACTGCGGATGGGGTCTGTGAGCGCACACGGCGGTGGGTATTGAGAGGCCGTGGCGCCCTTCTTGGTTGCTGCCTAGTCTCTGAAGACCCGTTATATCCTCAGGTCAAAGGGCGACCATCTTCATTCCTCCCGGCCAAGATGCCAAAGGGGAGGCAGTCCGGCTTTACGGTGGAGTCTATGGCATGGATAGAATAAAAACAGAGATCCAGTGCATAAAAAAGAAGAAGAAGCAGAGATGATTCTTTGTGCTTTTCCTACAATTTTCGGTTGACTGTCAACGATTCTCTCCCGACAAAATTCGAACGAGACCACCGACCCCAAAAAGGAGAACTTTGTGCATCCAGCTGACAGAAGCATCTATCTGAAAATCAATCCGTAGACGTCGTATGTGGCAGACAGCACGCTTTCTGTTCTGTTTCGTGTACATCAGCTACTACAATACATTATTATATTTTAAAATATTACTCCCTCCGTTCGGAAATACTTGTCGAAGAAATGCATAAAAATGGATGTATCTAGAATTAAAATACATCTAAATACATCAATTTCTCCGACAAATATTTTCGGACGGAGGGAGTATAAGAAAAGGGTAGTTTTCTCGCTTGCTTCCTGGTTGATATAACCATTTTTCTGCTCGACCACCTGAGTTAGTTTATTGATTCATAGAAGTGGATATGATCGGGCATGACGAGTGACGGTAGAAAGAGGATGCTGACGTGTCGTCCCAATGGAAGCATGCATGCAGCCAAGGAAGCAGGTCATGTCAGGTTATCTGCTCGATCGGACGCGAGTTTCAGGCCAACCGCCATCTTAAAATTTTCTCTTCATCCATTCATTCATTCCTCGGTTACAAATGCTTGAAATGTTATTGCATAATATGTTTTGCAAAAAAGAATCAATATGTAGTTCACATCATATGAGGTGTTGTGCTTTCAGCGTCAGAGCATCGGAGGTTAATTAGACGACGCTAGTTCTTTTTCCCTCTCACACAAGCCACGGAAGGAGAAAATGATACAGAAGGAGAGAAGAAGAAAATGTGAATTTAGTTGTACGTCGGGACTAAAATGTGCTATAGCCCCACTTGTCTGCCAAACACGGATAGCAAGTCAATAGCCAGAAATTAAGTTTGCACCACCGTGAGAATTCGAGAATAGTATTGTGATGAATCCAAAAGCATCATACTGAGGCATAAGTATATTTTAAGCACACACACCACAGACGATCCTGGCATGCACAAGCCGGTGAAAACACCTGCTCGGATAAGATCATGTCAGGTTATCTATGCCTGTCTAGTTTTCCACTTGTGAAGTCAAGACAATTCACTGATTCGAACGATATCACACTGAGAAAACGAAAACTCAGCTAGCAGAAACAGCTATCTATAACTAGAAGCCAATATTTACTCCCACGTCATCTATATTATGCTTTCAGCATCACGGCACTAGAAATTGTTGAGTATATTGATTCATTAGGAAACATACGAGGCTCAAGCAATACATCGAACTATTTCATCAATCCTCACTCTCCCTTCTAATATGGTATCAGCCTTACCTCGATCATGAACCCTTAGCCGCCACCGCTTCCGCACCCGCGCGCCGCCTCTGGGGCGGTCGGCCTTCATGACGGCCGCCGGGGGCCGCGCCGCCCATACCTAGGGTTCGTCCGCCGGTCGTGTTGACGGTTGCCCTAGAGAGTCTTTTTCCCGTGCCCTTGCTCTGGGTTTTCTCTTTCCTGTCGGTCACCTTGATCGGTGTGTTTTCTTTTTGGTTTTCCGATCTATACTTGATCGGTTTGCGTCGCCCGCCGTCGCCTTCGACACCCGCACGCCTCTACTCCGACACCGGCGCGACGGACCGGCTTCTTCACCGACCCGGCGGCCTCGCACGATAGGCGGCCCCTTCACGCTCGTCGTCCGCACGCCGACCGTCTCCGCCCTTTTCGACCGGGACACCTGCATCGCCTCCACCCGGCGGCCTTGCGCCATGCGGAGGCCAATCATAGCCGTCGCTCGTGCGTCGGCCCGCCAAGTGATCCACGCCATCCGCCTCCGCCGCGTCTGCACGGCGGCCCTGCGGTTGCCTCGCCGGCCTTGTCCCTGGCTGCGTCGGGCCGGCTGTGTCAGACCCGTTCGTTGGTCGCTCGGGACTCGCTGCCCGGGCGCCGGCGCTGCTTTGGCGGCCCGGATGCCGGTGTTGACGCGCTCGTCCGCACGTCCTGAGTCGTTCCCGCGGTTGCACCGACCCGGGTTCCGTTGCTGCACCGCCCCTTCGGGTCCTCGCATTGCAGCCCGCGGTCCCCGCAGCCGCCCCGAGGTCTTCCCGCTGTCACCCCGACCTGCCTGCTGACGCTGCCTCGCCCCTTTGTGCTGTAGCGCTAAAGCCCACGGTCCACTCTTCCGTCACCGCGCGCCGACCTTGTAGGAGAACGTAGCAGAAATTCAAAAATTTCCTACGTGTCACCAAGATCTATCTATGGAGAGACTAGCAACGAGAGGAAGGAGAGTGCATCTACATACCCTTGTAGATCGCTAAGCGGAAGCGTTCAAGAGAACGGGGTTGAAGGAGTCGTACTCGTCGTGATCCAAATCACCGGAGATCCTAGTGCCGAACGGACGGCACCTCCGCGTTCAACACACATACAGCCCGGTGACATCTCCCATGCCTTGATCCAGCAAGGAGAGAGGGAGAGGTTGAGGAAGACTCCATCCAGCAGCAACACAACGGCGTGGTGGTGATGGAGGAGCGTGGCAATCCTGCAGGGCTTTGCCAAGCACCGCGGGAGAGGAGAAGGGAGAGAGGTAGGGCTGCGCCAGGGAGAGGTCAAAACTCATGTGTTGGCAGCCCCAAAACCCTCAAGTATATATAGGGGGAGAGGGGGGGCTGCGCCCCCACCTAGGGTTCCACCCCTAGGGGTGGCAGCCAAACCAAACCCATCTAGGGTGCGGCCAAAGGGGGGAGAGGGGAAACTTGCCCCCTAAGTTAGGTGGGTGAGCCCCCTCCCCCAAACCCTAGGCGCCTTGGGCCCCTTGTGGGGGGCGCACCAGCCCACCTGGGGCTGGTCCCCTCCCACACTTGGCCCATGCAGCCCGCCGGGGATGGTGGCCCCACTTGGTGGACTCTCGGGACCCTCCCGGTGGTGCCGGTACGTTACCGATAAAACCCGAAACTTTTCCGGTGACCAAAACAGGACTTCCCATATATAAATCTTTACCTCCGGACCATTCCGGAACTCCTCGTGACGTCCGGGATCTCATCCGGGACGCCGAACAACATTCGGTAACCACATACAAACTTCCTTTATAACCCTAGCGTCATCGAACCTTAAGTGTGTAGACCCTACGGGTTCGGGAGACATGTAGACATGACCGAGACGTTCTCCGATCAATAACCAACAGCTGGATCTGGATACCCATGTTGGCTCCCACATGTTCCACGATGATCTCATCGGATGAACCACGATGTCAAGGACTCAATCAATCCCGTATACAATTCCCTTTGTCTAGCGGCATTGTACTTGCCCGAGATTCGATCGTCAGTATACCGATACCTTGTTCAATCTGATTACCGGCAAGTCTCTTTACTCGTTCCGTAACACATCATCCCGTGATCAACTCTTTGATCACATTGTGCACATTACGATGATGTCCTATCGAGTGGGCCTAGAGATACCTCTCAGTCACATGGAGTGACAAATCCCAGTCTCGATTCGTGCCAACCCAACAGACACTTTCGGAGATACCTGTAGTGCACCTTTATAGCCACCCAGTTACGTTGTGACGTTTGGTACACCCAAAGCATTCCTACGGTATCCGGGAGTTGCACAATCTCATGGTCTAAGGAAATGATACTTGACATTAGAAAAGCTTTAGCATGCAAACTACGATGTTTGTGCTAGGCTTAGGATTGGGTCTTGTCCATCACATCATTCTCCTAATGATGTGATCCCGTTATTAATGACATCTAATGTCCATGGTCAGGAAACCGTAACCATCTATTGATCAACGAGCTAGTCAACTAGAGGCTTACTAGGGACATGGTGTTGTCTATGTACCCACACATGTATCTGAGTTTCCTATCAATACAATTATAGCATGGCTAATAAACGATTATCATGAACAAGGAAATATAATAATAACTAATCTATTATTGCCTCTAGGGCATATTTCCAAGAGTCTCCCACTTGCACTAGAGTCAATAATCTAGTTCACATCGCCATGTGATTAACACTCACAGGTCACATCACCATGTGGCCAACATCCAAAGAGTTTACTAGTGTTGCTAAACTAGTTCACATCATCATGTGATTAAGACTCAATGAGTTCTGGGGTTTGATCATGTTTTGCTTGTGAGAGAAGTTTTAGTCAACGGGTCTGCAACATTCAGATCCGTATGTACTTCGCAATTCTCTATGTCATATTGTAAATGCTGCTTCCACGCTCCACATGGAGCTATTCCAAATGGTTGTTCCACTATACGTATCTGGTTTACTACTCAGAGTCACTCGGATAGGTGTTAAAGCTTGCATCGACGTAACCCTTTACATCGAACTCTTTGTCACCTCCATAATCGAGGAACATATCCTTATTCCTCTAAGGATAATTTTGACCGCTATCTGGTGATCCACTCCTTGATCACCTTTGTACCCTCTTGCCAGATATGTAGCAAGGCACACATCAGGTGCGGTACACAGCATAGCATACTATAGAGCCTACGTCTAAAGCATAGGGGACGACCTTCGTCCTTTCTCTCTTTTCTGTCGTGGTCGAGCTTTAAGTCTTAACATCAAACCTTACATCTCAGGCAAGAACTCCTTCTTTGACTGATCCATCTTGAACACCTTCAAGATCATGTCAAGGTATATGCTCATTTGAAAGTACAATTAAGCGGTTTTTGATCTATCCTCATAGATCTTGATGCTCAATGTTCAAGTAGCTTAATCCATGTTTTCTATTGAAAAACACTTTTCAAATAACCCTATATGCTTTACAGAAAATTCTACATCATTTCTGATCAACAATATGTCAACAACATATACTCATCAGAAATTCTATAGTGCTCCCACTCACTTCTTTGGAAATACAAGTTTCTCATAAACTTTGTATAAATCCAAAATCTTTGATGATCTCATCAAAGCATACATTCCAACTCCGAGATGCTTACTCCAGTCCTTAGAAGGATCGCTGGAGCTAGCATAGCTTTAGCATCCTTAGGATTGACAAAACCTTTCTGATTGTATCACATACAACCTTTCCTTACGAAAACTGGCAAGGAAACTCGTTTTGATATCCATTTGCCAGATTTCATAAATGCAGCTAATGCTAACATGATTCCGGCGGACTTAAGCATCGCTACGGATGAGAAAATCTCATCGTAGTCAACTCCTTGAACTTGTGAAAAACTTTTCGCCACAAGTCGAGCTTCATAGACGGTGATATTACCGTCCACGTCCGTCTTATTCTTAAAGACCCATTTATCTCAATGGCTTGCCGATCATCGGGCAAGTCCACCAAAGTCCATGCTTTGTTCTAATACATGGATCCTATCTCGGATTTCATGGCTTCTAACCATTTGTCGGAATTTGGGCCCACCATCGCTTCTCCATAGCTCGTAGGTTCATTGTTGTCTAGCAACATGACCTTCAAGACAGGATTACTGTACCACTCTGAAGTAGTATGCGTCCTTGTCACCCTATGAGGTACGGTAGTGACTTGATCCGAAACTTCATGATCACTATCATAAGCTTCTACTTCAATTGGTGTAGACGCCACAGGAACAACTTCCTGTGCCCTGCTACACACTAGTTGAAGTGGCGGTTCAATAACCTCATCAAGTCTCCACCATCCTCCCACTCAACTTTTCAAGACAAACTTTTCCTCGAGAAAGGACCCGATTCAAGAAACAATCCCTATTGCTTTCAGATCTGAATTAGGAGGTATACCCAACTGTTTTGGGTGTCGCTTTGGGTTCGAGCTTATCAACCTGAAACTTTTTCACATAAGTGTCGCAGCCCCAAACTTTTAAGAAACGATAACTTAGGTTTCTCCAAACCATAATTCAAATGATGTCGTCTCAACGGAATTACGTGGTGCCCTATTAAAGTGAGTGCGGTTGTCTCTAATGTCTAACCCATGAACGATAGTGGTAATTCGATAAGAGACATCATGGTACGCACCATATCCAATAGGGTGCAACTATGATGTTCAGACACACCATCACACTATGGTGTTCCAGGCGGTATTAATTGTGAAACAATTTCCACAATGTCTTAATTGCGTGCCAAAGCATGTAACTCAGATACTCATCTCTATGATCATATCATAGACATTTTATCCTCTTGTCACAATGATCTTCAACTTCACTCTGAAATTACTTGAATCATTCAATAATTCAGACTTGTGTTTCATCAAGTAAATATAATCAACATCTACTCGAATCATATGTGAAGTAAGAACATAACGATATTCACTGCATGCCTCAGCACTCATTGGACTGCTCACATCAAAATGTGTTATTTCCAACAAGTTGCTGTCTTGTTCCATCTTACTGAAAACGAGGCTTTTCAGTCATCTTGCCCATGTGGTAAGATTTGCATATCTCAAGTGATTCAAAATCAAGTGAGTCCAAACGATCCATCTGCATGGAGTTTCTTCATGCGTATACACCAATAGACATGGTTCGCATGTCTCAAACTTTTCAAAAACGAGTGAGTCCAAAGATCCATCAACATGGAGCTTCTTCATGCGTTTTATACCAATATGACTTACATGGCAGTGCCACAAGTAAGTGGTACTATCATTACTATCTTATATCTTTTGGCATGAAAATGTGTATCACTACGATCGAGATTCAATAAACCATTCCTTTAGGTGCAAGACCATTAAAGGTATTATTCAAATAAATAGAGTAACCATTATTCTCCTTAAATGAATAACCGTATTGCGATAGACACAATCCAATCATGTCTATGCTCAACGCAAACACCAAATGACAATTATTTAGGTTTAATACTAATCTTGATGGTAGAGGGAGCATGCGATGTTTGATCACATCAAACTTGGAAACACTTCCAACACATATCGTCAGCTCACCTTTAGCTAGTCTCCGTTTATTCCGTAGCTCTTTTATTTCGAGTTACTAACACTTAGCAACCGAACCGGTATCTTAATACCCTGGTGCTACTAGGAGTACTAGTAAAGTACACATTAACATAATGTATATCCAATATACTTCTATCGACCTTGTCAGCCTTCTCATCTACCAAGTATCTAGGGTGATTCTGCTCCAGTGGTTGTTCCCCTTATTACAGAAGCACTCAGTCTCGGGTTTGGGTTCAATCTTGGGTTTCTTCACTAGAGCAGCAACTGATTTGCCGTTTCATGAAGTATCCCTTCTTGCCTTTGCCCTTTTCGAAACTAGTGGTTTTAGTAACCATCAACAATTGATGCTCCTACTTGACTTCTACTTTCGCGGTGTCAAACATCGCGAATACTTCAAGGATCATCATATCTATCTCTGATATGTTATAGTTCATCACGAAGCTCTAGTAGCTTGGTGGTAATGACTTTGGAGAAACATCACTATCTCATCTGGAAGATCAACTCCCACTCGATTCAAGTGATTGTTGCACTCAGACAATCTGAGCACAAGCTCAACGATTGAGCTTTTCTCCCTTAGTTTGTAGGCTAAGAAAATCGTCGGAGGTCTTATACCTCTTGACGTGGGCACGAGCCTGAAATCCCAATTTCAGCCCTCGAAACATCTCATATCTTTCGCGACGTTTTGAAAACGTCTTTGGTGCCTCTACTCTAAACAGTTTAACTGAACTATCACGTAGTTATCAAAACGTGTATGTCCGATGTTCGCAACATCCACAAACGACGTTTGGGGTTCAGCACACTGAGCGGTGCATTAAGGACATAAGCTTTCTATTGTCCGCATAATCGCTACTTTCAACTTTCAACTATATTTTCTCTAGGAACATATCTAAATAGTGGAACTAAAGCGCGAGCTTACGACATAATTTGCAAAGATCTTTTGACTATGTTCAGGATAATTAAGTTCATCTTATGAACTCCCACTCAGATAGACATCCCTCTAGTCATCTAAGTGATTACATGATCCGAGTCAACTAGGCCGTGTCCGATCATCACGTGAGATGGACTAGTCATCATCGGTGAACATCTTCATGTTGATCGTATCTACTATACGACTCATGCTCGACCTTTCGGTCTCTTGTGTTCCGAGGCCATGTCTGTACATGCTAGGCTCGTCAAGTCAACCTAAGTGTTTCGCGTGTGTAAATCTGGCTTACACCCGTTGTATGTGAACGTAAGAATCTATCACACCCGATCATCACGTGGTGCTTCGAAACGACGAAATTTCGCAACGGTGCACAGTTAGGGGGAACACTTTCTTGAAATTTTAATGAGGGATCATCTTATTTACTACCGTCGTTCTAAGCAAATAAGATGCATAAACATGATAAACATCACATGCAATCAAATAGTGACATGATATGGCCAATATCATTTTGCTCCTTTTGATCTCCATCTTCGGGGCTCCATGATCATCATCGTCACCGGCATGACACCATGATCTCCATCATCATGATCTCCATCATCGTGTCTTCATGAAGTTTGTCTAGCCAACTATTACTTCTACTACTATGGCTACCGGTTAGCAATAAAGTAAAGTAATTACATGGCATTGTTTAATGACACGCAGGTCATACAATAAATTAAGACAACTCCTATGGCTCCTGTCGGTTGTCATACTCATCGACATGCAAGTCGTGATTCCTATTACAAGAACATGATCAATCTCATACATCACATATCATTCATCACATTCTTCTTGGCCATATCACATCACATAGCATACCCTGCAAAAACAAGTTAGACGTCCTCTAATTGTTGTTTGCATGTTTTACGTGGCTGCTATGGGTTTCTAGCAAGAACGTTTCTTACCTACGCAAAACCACAACATGATATGCCAATTGCTATTTACCCTTCATAAGGACCCTTTTCATCAAATCCGTTCCGACTAAAGTGGGAGAGATTGGCACCCGCTAGCCACCTTATGCACCAAGTGCATGTCAGTCGGTGGAACCTGTCTCACGTAAGAGTACGTATAAGGTTGGTCCGGGCCGCTTCATCCCACAATACCGTCGAAACAAGATTGGACTAGTAACGGTAATCATATTGAACGAAATCAACGCCCACAACTACTTTTTGTTATACTCGTGCAAAGAATCTAAGCAATAGACCTAGCTCATGATGCCACTGTAGGAGAACGTAGCAGAAATTCAAAAATTTCCTACGTGTCACCAAGATCTATCTATGGAGAGACTAGCAACGAGGGGAAGGAGAGTGCATCTACATAACCTTGTAGATCTCTAAGCGGAAGCGTTCAAGAGAATGGGGTTGAAGGAGTCGTACTCGTCGTGATCCAAATCACCGGAGATCCTAGTGCCGAACGTACGGCACCTCCGCGTGCAACACACGTACAGCCCGGTGACGTCTCCCATGCCTTGATCCAGCAAGGAGAGAGGGAGAAGTTGAGGAAGACTCCATCTAGCAGCAGCACAACGGCGTGGTTGTGATGGAGGAGCGTGGCAATCTGGCAGGGCTTTGCCAAGCACCGCGGGAGAGGAGAAGGGAGAGAGGTAGGGCTGCGCCAGGGAGAGGTCAAAACTCATGTGTTGGCAGCCCCAAAACCCTCAAGTATATATAGGGGGAGAGGGGGGGCTGCGCCCCCACCTAGGGTTCCACCCCTAGGGGCGGCGGCTAGCCCAAACCCATCTAGGGTGCGGCCAAAGGGGGGAGAGGGGAAACTTGCCCCCTAAGTTAGGTGGGTGAGCCCCCTCCCCCAAACCGTAGGCGCCTTGGGCCCCTTGTGGGGGGGGGGGGCGCACCAGCCCACCTGGGGCTTGTCCCCTCCCACACTTGGCCCATGCTGCCCTCCGGGGATGGTGGACCCCCGGGACCCTCCCGGTGGTCCCGGTACGTTACCGATAAAATCCGAAACTTTTCCGGTGACCAAAACAGGACTTCCCATATATAAATCTTTACCTCCGGACCATTCCGGAACTCCTCGTGACGTTCGGGATCTCATCCGGGACTCCGAACAAACATTCGGTAACCACATACAAACTTCCTTTATAACCCTAGCGTCATCGAACCTTAAGTGTGTAGACCCTACGGGTTCGGGAGACATGTAGACATGACCGAGACGTTCTCCGGTCAATAACCAACAGCGGGATCTGGATACCCATGTTGGCTCCCACATGTTCCACGATGATCTCATCAGATGAACCATGATGTCAAGGACTCAATCAATCCCGTATACAATTCCCTTTGTCTAGCGGCATTGTACTTGCCCGAGATTCGATCGTCGGTATACCGATACCTTGTTCAATCTCGTTACCGGCAAGTCTCTTTACTCGTTCCGTAACACATCATCCCGTGATCAACTCTTTGATCACATTGTGCACATTATGATGATGTCCTACCGAGTGGGCCCAGAGATACCTCTCCGTCACACGGAGTGACAAATCCTAGTCTCGATTCGTGCCATCCCAACAGACACTTTCGGAGATATTTGTAGTGCACCTTTATAGCCACCCAGTTACGTTGTGACGTTTGGTACACCCAAAGCATTCCTACGGTATCCGGGAGTTGCACAATCTCATGGTCTAAGGAAATGATACTTGACATTAGAAAAGCTTTAGCATGCGAACTACGATCTTTGTGCTAGGCTTAGGATTGGGTCTTGTCCATCACATCATTCTCCTAATGATGTGATCCCGTTATCAATGACATCTAATGTCCATGGTCAGGAAACCGTAACCATCTATTGATCAATGAGCTAGTCAACTAGAGGCTTACTAGGGACATGGTGTTGTCTATGTACCGACAGAGCGAAGGAAATCTCTCGTCTGACAAGTTGCTCTGCAGCCCGCGGATTTAGCGGGATTCGAATTTCAGGAAGCGTGCGGGCGGAGGAGGCCGCGGTAATCGGATGGGATAAGGCAGGAACGCCTTGATCTGCGTGCCACCTTTTTCGCCATGTATCGCGCGCGCAACTGTTGCGGGATTTGGCAGGATCGTTCGGGCCTACAAGTCAGCCACTCGGGAGTAACCTCATATAAGGCGTCGGACGGGGGTTTTTGAACAGTGCGCTCTCATTTACTCCCCTCTTCCTCAGATTTATTCGCCGCATTCGCTTCCATCTCAGCGCCGCTGCTCCGTGCGCGTCTTGACGGAGACGATGGTGAAGGAGAAGATGGCGGCCCTGGAGCGGGCGAAGAAAGCAACGGTGAAGGCGAAGGGAAGGGCGACCAGTCGGGGCGGATCTTTGTCGAGGGCCGGCCTGCTGTAGGGCTGGATCCAGGGCGACTGGATCCACTCGATGATTCGTCAAGCTGACCTTGACGACCTGGCCAATGGAGGACTGATCCCCCATGGATCGGCGCGGCTCCCGGGGAAGGAGTCTGAACGGCAGCCTGAAGAGGGTGAGGTCGTTCTCTTGGCCACCCATGTCGACCGTGGGTTTTCTTTACCGCCTCATCCTTCTTTTGGGGATTTCTGAATTTCTTTGGGGCGCAACTCCACCACTTCACACCCAACACCATCGTGTACCTCGCTGCTTTCGTGTCTTTGTGCGAGAATTTCTTGGGATGTCGGCCTCATTGGGGTCTTTTCAAGCACATTTTCACCTGTCGTTCCCAAACGGTGAAAAAGGCCAATCCGAGTGACGAGAGAACAGAAGTGATTCAGATGTGTGGGGGTCTTGGGGTTCAAATGAGGGGGGAAAGTTCTTTTCCGGCCATGATCCTACCCGACTCGGTCCGTGGATGGCAGTCGACCTGGTTCTACTGCAAGGACCAGCCGATGCCAGGGCAGTCGACTGGACTCCCTCCTTTTTCCATGGACCGAGTGAGGAAGCCTTCCTCTTTGAAGGTGATCCCGGAAGAGAAGGCGCGGTTTAAGGTGCTGGTCGAACGTGTTGTCCAGCTTATCCGTGATGGGGTGACCGGCATGGACCTCTTGGAGGTCTTCCTCCGACGACGCATCCAGCCGCTTCAAGCTTGAGACCATCCGATGTGGTTGTATTCTGGCACTAAGGACACCACTCGGATCCACCCGGAGGAGGTCGATGAGGCCACGCTGGAGAGGTGGCTGGAGGCCATCACAGGGAACAAAGACAACCCCCGAGGATCCAGGAGGATTCCTCCACTCGACCAATCATACGAAGTAGACAAGGTCCAATTCTGCATCTCTGACTGTGATCCTGCTTTCTTCCTTCAGTTTGCTTAAAATCAGTCGACTGACTTTTTCCTTGTTTGTTGTCTTCAAGGCTACCACTGAGATGTACTCGATGCCCAACGGGGCGCAAGAACAGGCCGAGGAGGAGGAGGCGAGCGGAGGCGAAAGTGAGGAGGAGTGGCAATCTGACGGCAAAGGGGAAGAGGATGACGACGGCTCTAGTGAAGAGGAGGAGGAGGAAATCGATCCTCCTCGCTCGGAAAGGCGATCCAAGCTCAGCCACGACCCCGCGAGTGTGCGTCGCAAAGCGACTGCGCCTGTCGGGCGGTCGTCAAAGCGCCCTCGGACGACCTCGCCGGCGCCGACTGAAAAAGCGCCGAAGCATCCACGAGCGGCATCATCAAAACCGCCGAAGGCCTTGCCCAAGATGAGAATGACCATTCCCACCATCTCCGGGTAACAACAGAATCTTGGTCGACTCGTTTAACATGGACAAACTCTTGGTCGACTCGTTGACTAACCGACTGATTTCTGAAATCTGCAGTGCTGCTACCTCCGAGACCTCCGCCAAGAACGAAGACCAGGAAATGGAAGACGCTGCCACCTCCAACCTTGGTACGATCTGTGTAATTCCGCTTTTGGTCGATTGGACTCTTGATTTTAACTTTGGATTTTTCCTGTAGCTCCTCCTCATGTCATTGATCTCCCTGATGATGATGACGAGGCGCCACTGAGGCCGAGGAGGAATAGAAAGGCGCCAGCTGGCAAGACTACTCATGTTGCATCAGTGCCTGAGATGCTGGTTCAGGAGGGTGGCAACATCACTCGGACTTCCGTGTCCTTCGCTGTACCGCTGACGAGTGTTCGACCTTCGACGTCGACTGCTGACCCGCCTTCCCTTTTCGCCACACACCACGTCCCAGAGGACCAAGCGGGTGCTGCTAAGGAGGCTATACGCTAGGCGGGGATCATAATGGAGCAGGTGAAGGCGATCCGGGAAGCCAGCCAAGCAGCCTATGATGCTAGCTCAGCCCTTCAGAGCAACATCCAGGTTAGTTGGTCACTGCTTGTTCTGTTAGGATATGCTATCTGAAGATTTACTTTCTGAAGATCTTTGCATCTGTACACCCAGTGGGTGTGTCGATTGAAATTTTGGATGGGTGGGGGCACGCGGAGTGCACTCACTGGGTGTAGTCCTCGAGACCATGGTGAAGTGCTGGCAGTCGACCGTAGTCTTCGTATTTTGAATTTCTTCACTCTAAATCCTTCACTCGGTCTGGTCGGGCCATGTCGAATGGAATCTTGGAACCAGTGGGGGCACGCTGAGTGCACCCACTGGGTGTAGTCCCTGAGACCACGGTCGACTGTTGGCAGTCGACTAAGGTCTGAAGAACCCCCCTCCCTTTTTTTGACACCATGGCTGACTGCTGGCAGTTAGCTATAGTGCTATAGTTTTAGGATCATAACCTCTTCGTCTTTTTCGGCCGACTGATCGGACCGAGTCGGTAGAACCAGTGGGGGCACGCTGAGTGCACCCACTGGGTGTAGTCCCCGAGACTACTGTTGAATATTTTGATTCAGCTGTAGTCTTAGAAATGTTACGATTTTTCTCTTAGTTGCTCGGAAGCAACCTATCTTTGATGTCTGTCGACTGTCTCTTTGCAGAAATCTTGCGAGCTTGTGGATCGTTATACTGAATTGGAAAACAAGCATATCCAGCTCGACCTTGACTTGAAGCTTGTTCAGGAGAACTTTAAGAAGGCAAAGGATGAAGCACAAGGTATGTTTGGTGAGAAACTTGACGACTGTCTTTATCTTTCTGTCCATTCCTGATTCTGATCTCATTGTCACTTTGCAGATAAACTGAAGGAGGCTCTGAAGAAGAAGTACCATGATCTCGCCGAGGCGCATAAGGCGGCTTTGGACAAAACGAAGCTTGCGGAAGAAAAACTGGCTTTAGTCAAAAAACTTGAAGAGGAGAACACCAATCTGAAAGCTGCTCTCAACGCGGCCAACAAGGAGGTCAGCCGTCTGAAGAATGATAAGATAGCTCTGAGTGACAAGGCTAGCGAACTGGCGGGGAAGAAGAATGATCTGGAGGTTTATCTGGAAGGGCTCGCCAAGAAGTTATTCATCATGCTTGAAGGTAACCTCTTCTATCCGACTGACTTGTTATCATCGACTCATCATAGAACTGTTGGCTTAACTTTGAATTGTGTTTACAGAATTCTGTCAAAACTTCAAGGAGGAGACCAGTCGAGTAGAGACAAGCTTGGACCCCATTAACTCTCCTGTGAAGGATGAAGCCACTATGAATGTGCTCCAACTGGAGTCTCGTGTTGCTGGAGTGGTTGACTACCTCGCTCGACTGAAGGTTGCGGTGTCGCGACTTGACACGACACTCTGGCCAGGAGAGACGCTTCAAAATGACCTCGAGTCTTTAATGACTCGACTGAATGACATTCCAGGTCGAGTGCAAGAATGGAAGAAGTCTTCTGCCAGGTGCGGTGTTGATGTTGCTCTGTCTTTGGTCCGTGTTCACTGCAAGGATGCGCGAGAGGACAAGCTGGCGTCCATCAAAGTGGCCAATACCAAGAAGCACGATTTCCAGTCTTTCATGGAGACCTTCATTGCTGCTGCCACTTGGATTGCTGACGGAATCGACCTGGATCAGTTCGTCGCGCCCTCCAGTCCTCCACCTGAGGAGTAAAAAACTTCTATGCTTTGACTTAAATTTGCCTCGGAATGCCGAGTGGTTTTGTAACCGATAAAGTTTTACAGGCTTGACGCCTGAGCACTTCTGAATCCGTAGGATGTTATCTGAACTTGGCTTATCATTGAATATCTTGCATTTTCCTTCGAGCGAACTTTGTTCTTCACTCGGAATATACTTTAATGCTTGAGACGCAGCTCTGAGGTGGAAAAATCCAGTCGACCTGCACTTCATCGCTCTTGCAGGTAGGGATGGAGCATAGATTGCGGTCGACCTGCATCCTTGCGGATCGGGATGGAATGCATGTTGTATTTGTGGCGTAGCTCCAAAGGAGAAGGTAGCAGTCACCTCGTCGTCCTTGCAGAGCGCACATTATATTTGTGGTGTAGCTCCGAAGGAGAGGGTAGCAGTCAACCTGCACCTTGTCGTCCTTGCAAAGCGCACATTGTATTTGTGGCGTAGCTCCGAAGGAGAATGTAGTAGTCGACCTGCACCTCGTCGTCCTTGCAAAGGGCACATTGTATTTGTGGCGTAGCCCCGAAGGAGAAAGTAGTAGTCGACCTGCACCTTGTCGTCCTTGCGGATCGGAATGGATTAAATACTTAGGCGAGTATTGTACTGCAGCTAAGCCCCCGAGTGGGAGGTTTGCTCTCCTCTCGGTAGGATTTTCAAATACTTAGGCGAGTACTTGGACTGCTGCTAAGCCCCCGAGTGGGAGGTTTGCTCTCGACTCGGTAGGATTTTTAAAATACTTAGGCGAGTACTGGACTGCAGCTAAGCCCCCGAGTGGGAGGCTGGCTCAACACTCGGTAGGATTTTTTAAACTTAGGAGAGTATTTGGACTGCAGCTAAGCCCCCGAGTGGGAGGTTGGCTCACCACTCGGTAGGATTTTATGAACTTAGGCGAGTACTTGGAGTGCAGCTAAGCCCCCGAGCGGGAGGCTGGCTCACCACTCGGTAGGAT